>NC_045434.1:78742712-78795505 GCF_002776525.5 Piliocolobus tephrosceles
TCTTTCTTTCTTTCTTTCTTTCTTTCTTTCTTTCTTTCTTTCTTTCTCTCTTTCTTTCTTTCTCTCTTTCTTTCTTTCTGTCTTTCTGCCTTTCTTCTTCCTCTTTTTTCACAAGTCTCACTCTGTCTCCCAGACTGGAGTGCAGTGGTGCAACCTTGGCTCACTGCAACCTCTGTCTCCTGAATTCAGGCAATTCTCCTGCCTCAGCCTTCCTAGTAGCTGTGACTACAGGCATGCGCTACCATGCCCACTTACACCTATAATTCCAGCACTTTGGGAGGTCGAGGCAGGCAGATAGCGAGATGAGGAGATTGAGACCATCCTGGCTAACATGATGTAACCATGGCCCTGGTGTCTTTTCTCTGAAGTTCTGCAAAGTTGGAGCAGTAGGTAGATGTGAACTGTTTTACTGAGCTAGTCTCTGGGTTATCTCAAGTGTTTGAGGATAGTCATCAGAGTAGACCCTTAAAGATGCATCTCCCACCTCTGACCATGTTGCTCCTTTCATCAAGGGGTGGAATCGATTTCCCCTCCCTTTGAATCTGTGCTGGCCTTGTGACTTGTTTGGCTGATAAAATGGGATACAAGCAATTCAACTTTTATCCTCTTGGAACCCATCCTTGGTGCTCATAGGAAGTCAGTCTAGACTACTGGAGGAAGGAAGGCCATGTGAGGGGAATTAAAACATCTAAGTTAATGGCCAGCATCAACTATAGTTGCATGAATGAGGCCATCTTGGATGTTCCAGCCCCAACCAAGCTGCCAGCTAAGTACAGCCACATGAGTGCCCCAGCTAGCACCATGCAGAGCAGCACTATGCAGCTGAGCCAAGAAACCCACAGAATCAATAGAAATAATACATTATTATCATGTGAGGCCATGGAGTTTGGCGGTGGTTAATTATGCAGCCACAAATAGTCATGTAGTCCGGATGCTTAGTGATGCGAAACATGCAGGATTTGCCTTATGCGCAAGTGACCAGGAAGGGCCCATCCACCTCAAATGACAAACTATCAGGAGACAAGAATTTCCTCAGAGACTCTTAACCAGATTGTCACTGTGCTTAATAGGCAGCCTCAGGGACTCATTCTGTTGGGCACACCATTATCTTTTCCCTTTTGTCTTCTTTTAAAATGCAAATGTAACCCACCTGTATGTAACGAAAAGAAAAAAATTCGAAGAGTCGAAATTTCTAAAGAGAGCATTTTTCCTAGAGTGGCAGTAATCTAAACATAGGCCACAGTTTTGGATATTAAGGATGATACTTGTCTTGATGTAAGAAGAAAGGAAGAAATATTTAAAAGGAAAACTTGGAAAACAATAAAGAGAATAGGACTGGGAGAGTTTTCCCCAAGTCTGTTATCTTTCCAACCCAAACCAGTGTGATAAAGAGCATCTCCCAGCATTCTGAGAGTGGCAGTTACAGGAATCCTGAGACCCCAGTGCCCAGCTATGATAACATGTGCAGGGTGAAGCCAGGTCTGTCATCTGAGAGCCTGGGTGGGTTGTAAGGAAAGGAAGATGATATCAGGGATTGACATGATCCAGTCATTGATTTTTAGCCAACAGCCAGGGTGTTATCTTTTGAAGACGGGAATATAAACCAATCTGGCCATGTCTGAATAGTTGTAAAACATATATATATATATATATATATATATATATATATTTTTTTTTTTTTTTTTTTTTTTTTTTGAGATGGAGCCTTACTCTGTCACTCAGGCTGGAGTGCAATGGTGCTATCTTGGCTCGCTGAAACCTTTGCCTCCTGGGTCCAAGCGATTCTCCTTCCTCAGCCTCCCAAGTAGCTGAGATTACAGGCACCTGCCACCACACTGGGCTAATTTTTCTATTTTTAGTAGAGATGGGGTTTCACCTTGTTGGCCAGGCTGGTCTCGAACTCCTGACCTCGTGATCTGCCCGCCTTGGTCTCCCAAAGTGCTGGGATTACAGACATGAGCCACCACACCTGGCCTAAAATGAATTTTTAAAGAATTGTGGCCAAGATAAGAGACGTAAAGACCCATAAAAAAATAGATTGCTATAAAAACATCATTTCCCAAAGGATAGCCTGTGAAACACTAGTCCTAGAAGTATCTTCCTCTTAAAAACAGCCTAGAGTCCAGCACATTTGGGGAAACCTCCCCAGTGCACACTGTCACCCCCTTGCAGAATGATAGCACACATCAGCATACAAGGGCTCTGAGCTGGTCTAGAGCAAGGGAGCCTTCTCAGTTTTGTTAAACACATGATTTCACAGACATTTTATTGATTATGAGAGTTACTCCCCACTTACCTGCCATCGACTGTCAAGCAGAAAGGAAAAATTGCTTTTGTATGGAAGGAAATGTCATTTTAAAAGCCCCATTCCTGAAAAGAATTAGTCTTTCATAATTATTCTCAGGTCTATCTCTCTGCAAAACATCCAATAGTGAGCAGCCCATCTATCCACATGCATAGGTCATTTAGGCAGGACTAGAAGATTAATAAAGAAGACAGTGTAAATTCAGCATCCTGGTCTACATGGAATCCCCCCATCGTCTCTATTAGAGACTCGTATCTAGCTAAATAAATGTCACACTGGGATTATTTCCTCTGTTCTGCTCAGTAGTCCTGAAGATAAGGAAACATTCTTCCCGACATAATAAGCCATCAAAATACATTTATAACAAATCCCAGGTACACCAAAGTTATCTGTGTTGCCGACAATGGGCTTTCTTCACGCCTGTCTCTCTCATTATGTTCCCAACAAAGGAGGTTCGCTATTACTCTTGCCCTGGCAAAAGACAGTACTTCGGCCCTTGGAGCTCTGACAATTGTACTCAACCCATTTAATTACTTCCAGTACAGGCACACGCTTTATTAACAGAGCCAGGATCAGCAGGGGCTTCCTTGGGTCACAGAAAAGAGAGTTAATTGAGACTTATTTATAAGGATCTATGCACACACCAAGAAGACAGCAGCAGTGGCTATATTTTCTTCCTTGTGTATGAGGTCTAGGAGCCAAAACCCAGTCTACACAAGAGCCTCCAGAAGAGTTAACAAGGTAAAAAGCAAACAAACAACAACACCACAGAAATGAGAGTGAAATGAGCTGCTGCTCATTGTTTACAGGTTGAGAAAATTAAAAATTCCTGCAGACCTAGATGCACAACCAACTTGTGCCTTCCAATCCCACAACTGCCCTCTCCAGCTCCTGCCTTGTACCCCAACCCAGCCCTCAGCACTACTCTCAAAAAACAACAAATGAACAAACAAAAGCCCAACTTTCCTCATGTTAAAATGTTAACTGGCCAAGCATGGTGGCTCATGCCTGCCTGTAATCCTAGCATTTTGGGAGGTGGAGGCTGGAGGATTGCTTAAGCCCAGAAGTTTGAGATCAGCCTGGGCAATATAGTGGGACCTCATCTCTACAAAAAAAAATTTTTTAATAGCCAGGCATGGTGATGCATGCCTGCGGTCCCAGCTAACCTATGGTCCCAGCTATTCAGAAGGTTGAAGCAGGAGGATCTCTTGAGCCTGGGAGGGTGAGGCTGCAGCGAGCAATAATTGTGCTACTGTGTTCCAGCCTGGGTGACAGAGTGAGACCCTGTCTCAAAAATAAAAAATGTTAACTGTTGTAGTGAAAATTGTCCTCATATCTGTGTTTTGCAGAAGAGTATCTTCTGTATTCTGTATTCTGTAAGTCAGTATTTAAGGCATTGTCTTCAAAGTCCCTGAAAATACCCTGTGTTATCTATCTCCTATGTTGTGGAGGGGCTGTCCCTATGTTGTGGAGGGGCTGTCACCACAGACTCAGATAAACTATAAGGTGAATCATTTGGGGTCCATTCATCTCTGAACTTTTGAGCTCTGTCCAGGACACTCAGATGGTAGCTGAGCCAATATGACCAGAGGAAAGGTGGGGAGTAGGGTAAGGGGGTTGAATCTGGACATGGTTTCCTTGCTATTCAAGCAAAGGTAGTTTAAAAATAGAAGGATGAGCTCAGGGAGGTCACAGTCACTTAATTCAAATTTATTTTTTAAGTTAAAATACCTTTCTTATTCATTCTTATATTGCTTTTTTCATTGTAAGTTGCAATGAGAAAAGATCCAATAGTTCAGTGGTCTGGATAGACATACAAAAAAGTTCAGAGCTTGTCCAAATTGTATCTGACAGCCTAATTAGGACAGCACATGACTGGGTTGGGGGTTGTCTCATGAAGAACAGGGCATCAGACACTCATGGCTACAAATACTATTTTTCTTCTGTGATAGCCATTCACCCACTTTGTGTCAGGTCAGGGAATTAGAGCAAAAGGAATTCTGGCAATTCCAGAAAGCCTTTCTCCCAATTAGTAAAGCAAATTATGCTGGGTACAAGGACATTACTCCCCCAACCTAGGGGAATGCAGGGGCAGAGACTGAGGCCTGGATGTGAGTCCTCACTCCTCTGCCTCCCCACCATGCAGGGGCCCCTCCCCCTACCTTTATGGACTCGTGGAGGCTTTAGCTGCCATGCCTCAGCAGACCTTGCTGTGGGCCCCTCAGGGATCCCATAGCTGGGGGCAGATCATGTGTGGAGGGAGGAAGAGTCTAAGAAGAAATGGGTGTGAAGCAAATTTATTCATTCAAAAAATACAGGAATCTCCACCATGTGCAAGGCACCGTATCAGCTATCATAAGAGATACAGAATGATTACAAGGTTGCTGCCCACAAGGAACTTACAATCTATTGGAAGTAGCTTAATACCAATAGGAGGTAGTGGTATTAAGTCATATACATAATAAGTAAGCACACCTGCATAATGTGGCAGAAAGAATGAACTTGTTCTGTGTCAACCCAGGTTTGGGTCCTAGGCTAGCTTTGATGAGCCGTGTCTCTGCGGGAGAGTTTCCCAAACTTTCTCAACCTTGGTTTCCCCTAAGTAGAAATTAAGAGGAAAAAAACCTCATTTTTTTCCAGATTTTGTTGCATATTAAATGATATGGAAAGCACCTGGTTCCTGCACTAACCCAATCAGGTAGTTTCCTGATGTTGATATTGGGCCATATGAACTATGCAATGTCTCTCTGAAATCATTTATGGTCCTTGAAAGGGAAAAAAGAAAAAACCCATTCTATCTTCATGGCCCAAGGAGCTCTTAAATGAGGTATGGAAGTTAAAAAAAAAAAAAAAGTAATGCAAACTACTTATTTAACATTTATTAAACATTTAATATATGCAAAATTTTGTGTTAAACACCTTTCGGATATGATCTCATTTAATCTTTACACCATATAAGGAAGGCACTTTAAAAAATTCTCAATTTACAGATGAGGTACCTGAAGACCAGAGGGGTTAACTAACTCTCATTAAGCCCACACTGGATCCAAACAATCATCCTTTTGACCCAGGAGCTTCTGCTATTTGCTGCCTACTTATTTCTCTGAAGTCTCGAACACAGAAGGATCTAGCTGGACAGCAATAGGTCTCAGAAAGCTGTCCCCACCAGCAGTAGGGCTGGCCTCACTCAGACAGCCCCGGGAATGTCAACATCCCTGAAAATCCCAGGACTTGGATTGGCAAAGGGATGCTCTGGTGACCTGGGATTGTTGCTACAGTGAAAAGCTATGACTAGCTACAAGGCATACGTAAGACATTGCCCTGCCTCCTGTTTCCTCTACACTGTGAGATGTGCTTTTCAGGCTGGGTGAGGGGCCTCATGCCTGTAATCCCATCGCTTTGGAAGGCTGAGGAGGGTGGATTGCTTGAGCCCAGGAGTTTAAGACCAACCTGGGCAACATGACAAAACCCCATTCTATAATAAAGACAAAAAATTATTTAACAAAAAAGATGCTTTTCAGAAACCGTGGCTGTATAGAAATATCATCCTGAATGCTTGCAAGAGACCCAGTCATTGAGTGGCAGCCTTAATTTTCTTCTTCATAAACTCAGTTTTTCATTTGAATTTGTTTCTTTCTGTGGGCAGACCATGTTGCTGGTCCCGTTGTTTTGGTTGATGAGTTCAATTATTTCCTGAATCAACTCTGGCCCATTGTTTTCAGCCTGCTTCATGGTCATGGAACTTTGATCATAACACTAGTAAACGCATTCCTTTTGCCCTGGCGAGGCAGGCTTACATATGAGATGATAGCATAGCCTCACATCCTAGTGCAGGGGAGAACTTCAAACACTGTTCAGCCATCTTCACAAGCACAGGGAAACACCTGTAGGTCTTTTTTTTTTTTTTTTTTCTATTCTGAAACATTCTTCTAACTTAGGAGCCAGCAAACTATGGTCTTCAAATCAAATCCAGCCTGCACTCTGTTTTTGTAAATAAAGTTTTATTGGAACACAACCATGCTCACTTTTTAAAAATGTCTTACTTCTGGCTGCCTTCATGCTACAATGGCAGAGATGAATAATCATAACAGGGAACAAATGGTCCAAGAAGCCTAGAATATTTACTATCTGACTCTTTATAGAAAAAGATCACCAACTCGTGCTCTAATTTATTTTATTTTCTATTTCCATTGCTTGAACTGTTGTGATTTCCAGATTTGAGATTTCTTATGTGATCATCTAATATTTCATAATTCTTCAGTGACACCCATTGTCTCCAGTACAAATCCCAACTGAATTCAGCATACAAGGCCTTCCATAACTTGGCTTCTATCTAGATTTCTATTCTCTTCTCCTGTTCGTTTTCCATCAACCATACACATACCCTTGTCATAGAACCACAATGAGTTTGTCCTTCATGTGTAAATAGCCCAGGCTCTTGTATCTTCTGGTATGTTTTAGGTTATGTTCTCTGCCTGGAGTCTACTTTCTTTATGCTAGGCAATAAGCCACTCTTTCTCTAAGATCTAACCTGTCATCTAGCTTTCATAATTTCTCGCTTTTCTTCTTCACTGTGTTTTAATAATTTGTTTTCACATCTGCCTATCCTATAAAACTGTGTATTTCCTGAAGGCGGGGCACTCTGTCAATTGATATTTATATTCAGTGTGTCCGACACATATTTTGGTACACGGTAAATACTCAGTAGATGTTTGACAAATGAATGGGCCAATAGAGAAATGCATGTCATGCATATATTGGTGCTTCCATTAGTAAAGCATATGCTCTCCTTGGGATGACCCTCCCTATCTCCCACTCCCATTAACATTATCTGACAAGAGTCCTTTTTAGGTGGGACAAACATGGGCTTAGCAATGAACATGAAATTGATGAACACGCTCTGTCTGCAAGTCTGCTGCTTACTAGCCCAGGCATCACCAACTGAGGCATGTAACTTCTGCCCACTGGCCTGATCCATGAAGGTGGCAGAAGAATTTATTTTTCCTGAAAGACTGTGAGCATTAGTCCCTATATCAGAAGAAGGTATAAAAATAAGGGAGACTATATTAAAATGTCTAAGGGAAAAGCCATGCCTAGGGCTGCCTACACTTCAGAGGCAGGTAAGAGTGTACCTGTGTACACTTGGTAAGGTCAAGGCAGCTCTGCTGAGAGGAAGGTTATCTCTGAGCCATGTGACTCAAACTGCACAGAGCAGAGCCAGCCTTTGGAGAAGGTCAGTGTGGTGAGGAGGGAGGGAGACGAGGACTTGGAGGTTTCTTTGGGCTCAGTCATTGGCTCAGTGTTCAGCAGCAATTTTAGCCCAAACCTCAAGTCATAGACCAAGCAGAAAGAGCCTGGATTTCCTAGGACTAAATCATGGGTAAGGAGGAAGACAAGACAAGAAAAATGCATGGGGAAAGAGGGAGAAACAAGAAGAGATCAAAGCAGTCAGGGTGAAGAAATGAAAATAAAAACAAGGGGGTGAGATCACATGAGCAGAGGTGGTAGACTATGACCACTTGTCATTCATAAGGTCTCAGACATTTCCTGGGCAGCTTCTCTCCACTTCAAGCCTGTTATCAGTTCCTCTTGATCGAGCTGGCATTTTCTACCTTTGCCACCTCTGCACTCTCTCCCTCTTCTGTCTTTCCTTTCCTCTCTTCCTCTGTAGTTCTCTATCCCTCCTCCTGCCTGCCTCAGCCTCTATTCTCCTTTTTTCCTCTTTCTCATTACTCTTGTTGCCCTATTTCCAGTGCCTCCTTTCCAGTGTTAACTTGATCCAGAAAGAATCTTGCCTCTTGGGGAGGGAGCACAAAAGCAGTGAGAAGAGGCTGCTTTCTATTGGAATTGTCATGGAATCATGCCTGAAAGTATCAGGCTGGAGCACTGGCTCTGTCCTGCCCCTGAGAAAAGTGACCAAACTTTCCTTTACATACACATAAACACACACACACACACACACACACACCAACAACATGCCTACCAATTCAAACACTCTCCTACACAGGAGACTGTGATCCCCTGGCTCAAGGGAACAATGCAATTGTTCAGAATATTTAACCTGATTCCTTTGTGGGGAGTTCCAAACTATCATAACAAAATTCTGATGTCATGCTGGTAGCAGGGAAATAACCCATCTGCTCTGGACTAACCATGTTACATCGAGTTTTTATTACATGCAATTATATTGGTGGAGAGAGAAGGGGATGACTCGAACTGAGGCTCTGTCAGTAATCACAGGCTAGGCTAAAGGGACTTTTGCTGGGAAAGTAAATGGATGCCCTTACACGGATGATACAAATACATGCTCTACAAAATGAATCAGTTGCCAAGTTCTGTTGGTTCATCCTGAGTGATGTCTGGAATTCTCTATCCCTTTGTTTCCTTTCCATTTCACCGCTAGTGCCCCAGTTCAGCTCATGTTGCCTTAAACTCAGACTATTAGTGTAGTCTTGCAAATACTTTCCACCCCTCCTGGAGCTTCCCTTTTCAACCCAAATTGCCTGCTAAGAGTAAATTGATTGTTGTAAAGAAAAATCTCATCATAAAAGCTTTCCGCTCACCTATAGAAAACAGCTCATTCTCTTGCCACATTCATGGCTCCTGGCGTTCTGTCCTCAGCCCACCTTTTCAACCACATCTCCCACTACCCTTGTACATAGATCCTAGATTCTGGCCATAGTTGAATATTCTCTAAACATGTCTCATGTTAATTATCATTGAAACTTAAAAAAAAAATTCAACTGCAATATCTGATACCCCTGTTTACCTAATCTTCCAGACCCACTCATCTATGCTCTAGACTCTGAAGCCTCTTTATGATTAATGGTCAGAAATGATGTCTCCCTTCTCTGAATCTTTAGAGCATTCAGATAGGCTTTATCCCTGTAAGGCAGTCCAATGAAGACACGATGGTCTATACTAATAGCTCATTGAAGGCAGAGTTAGTTTCTATTTAATTCATCTTTTATCTCCCACAGTATCTTACATGGAGTAAAAACTGAATAAATAAATGACTTTTGTCTATTGAACGAGTTTAAATACAATGGGGCTTATAAGTTGAACTGGATGACAAGGAAATAAAACACAAGTACAGAAAAATGTATAAATTATATATACAACCAATCCAACAGTCCATTGTGAGACTAAACCAACACCAAGAAGTTGTTAGAAGCTTATGAATGGAAGCAAAAGGGTAGAGAGACAGTGTGGGCAAAGTCTTTGAGACCAGAGGAAGATTTTGACTATGTGGGAACTTTTCTGTGCTAAGTGCCGTGCTGGTTGCCTTACCACACATCTCTCATTCAATCCTCAGAACTACCCCGTGTTACATGTGAGGAACCTGCCTAGGGCCACACAGCTGGAAAGGCAGAGTCAGGACCCAAACCCAGGCTCCCAGATCCCAAGCCCATATTCTCTGCACAGTACTATCCTTCCTCTAGCATATTGTCCCTGGTGTAAGATGTCTGTCATATCAAAACTACGCTCATTGTTACAGAAGTTAAAGTAGAAAGAAATTCATTTTTAGAATAAAGTTATATAAACTATACTTTTGTTCTTTGTACTTCCTGGAAAAGAAATCATGTTTTATTAAGTCACCTTTTGCTTTATCAAAACGTTATTAAGATACTTCAGACCCCCATCTCTCTCCCGTGCTCTCTTCCCTGCCATTGACTGTATGACCCCTGACTGTCTTCCTAAAAGCCTTGTCTGCACTCTGTTCACCTGATTGTCATGCCTTTATTCTTATATGTATGGCTTTTTGCTTATGTTTTAATAGAATAGTCATACCTACATACATATATAAAGTTATATATATGTGTACACACATATGCATACACATACATATGAAAGAACTTGAAAAAATTCATGGAAAATGGAATTAAAAGATAAATATAAAATACATAATCTTTGTTTCTCAATATAAACTCTATCAAATTCAAAACAAAATTGTAAAAGCCATTTAGTCCACCCCTAGAGAACTGAGGGGCCTGGGAATTTAACCATGTCAATGTAGTAATTTTTACATTATTAACTAGAGAAAAATGGGTGCCCTTTAAAGATTTTTTAAGATTAGGAAACAAAAAGAAGTCAGAAAGAGCCAAATCGGAACTGTAAGTTGGATGCCTAATGATTTTCCATTGAAACTTTCACAAAATTGCCCTTGTTTGATGAGAGAAACAAGCAGGGGTATTGTTGTGGTGAAGAAAGACTCTCTAGTAAAATTTCCTGGGCATTTTTCTGCTAAAACTCTGGCTGGCTTCTCAAAACACTCTCATAATAAGCAGATGTTGTCATTCTTTGTCCTACCAGAAAGTCAACCAGCAAAATGCCCTGAGCATCCTCCAAAACTTTTGCTATAAGTTTTGCTCTTGGCTGGTCAGCTTTTGACTGGACCACTTCCACCTCTTGGTAGCCATTGCTTTGATTGTGCTTTCTCATCTGGATTGTACTGATAAAGCCATGTTCTATCTCCAGTTACAATTCTTCAAAGAAATGCTTCAGGATATTGATCCCACTTGTTTAAAATTTGCATCCAAAGCTCTGCTCTTGTCTGCAGCTGATCTTGGTACAACAGCTTTGGCACCCATCAAGTAAAATGTTTGCTCAGCTTTAATTTTTCAGTCAAAATTCTGTGAGCTGAACCAATTGAGATATCTATGGTGTTGTCTACTTGTGCTATTAATAATTGGTCCATATCAATTAGGGCACAAACAAGATTAATGTTTTTCTCACAAATTGATGTGGATGGTCTGCCGCTATGGGCTTTATCTTCAACATTGTCACATCCCTTATTAAAACAAGTTATTTATTTGTAAACTACTTACGTCTCTGTAAGCTTTTTGTAAAGCATCAGTGATTTTACTATTTTTCTACCCAAGTTTTTTTTTGTTTTTTTTTTGTTTGTTTGTTTGTTTTTGAGACAGAGTCTCGCTCTGTTGCCCAGGCTGGAGTGCAGTGGTGCAATCTCGGCTCACTGTAAGCTCCGCCTCCCGGGTTCATGCCATTCTCCTGCCTCAGCCTCCCGAATAGCTAGGACTACAGGTGCCCACCACCACACCTGGCTACTTTTTTGTACTTTTAGTAGAGAAAGGGTTTCACTGTGTTAGCCAGAATGGTCTTTATCTGCTGACCTCATGATCCTCCCGCCTCAGCCTCCCAAAGTGCTGGAATTACAGGCATGAGTCACTGTGCCCGGCTTTCCACCCAAGCTTTAACATCAATTTGATGGGTTTTTTTTCTTGCTTACATTTAGCAGAATTCATGCTGCTCTCTTAGGGGCTCTTTTCAAATTGAAGTTTTATTCTTCTTAGTGCCTCAAACTGGATTCTATTCAGACATGTTAAAACAAGTTAGTACAGGTTCACTTTGGTACAAAAAAATCTTAAAATCCATACATAGTTTCCTCATAATACACATTTCCCATGAACATTTTGAAGACCTCTTGTGCATATAGAGATACGTATATATTTAAAAAGCAGGAAACCAATATCACAATTGTTCACCAGCTATGGGTAGGCATGAACTAAAGAAATGTAGGTACCCTGAGAACAAGGGACTCATCTTCCTGTATACACAGTGTGTTTGCTTTGTTGTTGCCAAAATCCACCACTCTGTCTGGCATAGCAGACCTTAACAAAATGACTGTTTACTAATGATTGAAGAGATGGAAGATGGAGTGGGGGAAGGAGGAAAGGCCATGTAGTTTTTGATGTGTGCTTTTCAGGAGCCAATGCATTTATCTTTTAATGTGATGTTACTCTGCCACCATTAAGGAAACTCTAGCTTCTGCTACTTCCACACCAGTCCAAATCTTTGGGTAGGACTCACAGAGACCAAGCTAATGGATTGAAATCAAGAAAATTCATGTATGTGGCACTTTGTTCATGAATTCTCCCAACCATTGGTTAGATCAAATGTCATTTCATCAGTCACCAGTTTTAACATTTTTTTAAAACCCAAGCCAGTTTCCAAATCTAAAAACCTGACTGTGTTCCACCAAAATAAGAGGTTACTTGGAAAACACCTAAGTATAAATTTTGTTTAAATGTAGTTATCTAAACAGAATAAAGCAAAACAAAATTAAAAGTGGCTTGGTTGAATTTGATTTTTCAAAAAAGCATGAGACGTACATATAAAGAGAGCCTTGGTCAACAGTATTTGCTGAGGACCATCTGCTTGCAGAAGCTTGCAGTGGTTGTTTGGGAAAGATGTTACCCAAAGAGAAGATATATTTCTGCAAAACACAGCTATACAATAAGGCAAAAATGCACACTGTAGATGATATCTTATGTTTTTATTGTATAATATTCTGTACAGAGGCCATAAGAGAAAGAATGAAAAGAACTAGGGTAGAAACAAGAGAAAAAACAGACTTGAGGAACTGAGGTTTCTGTAATCCATCCCAGACCTTTAAATTATATTTAGAGCATTTCATGGAGTTGAGACACATCATAAGAGTGGGGAAAACATGATATTGGTCACAAAGCTATTAAGAGACTGCCATTCCAACCATGCCTCTGCCCCTTAATGGCTTTATGACCTTAGGCCAGACATCTAAACTCTTCAAGGTTCAATTTTCTCATCTGTAGAGAATTGCATTGGAATTGGTCATCTTGGTGTTTCCTTCAGTACTGATATTCCAAGATGGTGGTCAATCTTGTTTTAAAATACTTTCTGTGACCTCCCCAGGTAGTCAGTTTCACAATTTAACAACATACCTGTATACATGTATTTAATCGGAATCTCCCCTCCTGCACTTTAAACTAATTTCTTTAGTTTGGTCCTTGGCAGAATTATAGAAGAAGAGGCATTTACTTGATGATGAAACACCATGTGCTTAAAACAAATAATTAACTCTTTTTCTTTCATAAAAGTCATATACACTTACTGTGTAAAAACTTAGAAATATAGACAAGTATAGAAAATAAAATAATAACCACTTGTAATTCCACCCCAAGAGCTAATAACTATTTATGTATGCATTTCTTTCCATTTTTTAAACATAGGATTATGTGCCAAATATATTTTGTACATAATTTTTAAAAATTTATATTCTCATGAGGATTTTTCTTGTCATTAAAAATGATTTAAACACTGATTTTTTTAAAATGATGATTTAATATCCTATTGTATTCAAAGAGATAAAGTTCATTGTTAGACTTTTTGTTTGTTTGGAATTCTAGTTGATTTTAAATTGTCATTTATTTTTACCAAACTAATACTAGTACATATTTTAAAAGTTAAAAGATAGCTACAAAACTCTTAAGACAGGAAATGCTTCCCCTTCCTTCTTTTCTTCAGGGCCCAACTTCTAATGACAGATATTTTTTAACTCTTTGTTTATCTCTTTGCTTCCATATTTCAAAATTATGTGCTTATATACTTACTCTCATTTTTATCAGTTTTGTCACCAAGGTTAGTGACTTCATATGATGGGGGATGAGGATTTAGCATGCCTATCCCAACAACTACCATATCCCCTCTTACAATTCTCTCACCAGAATACAATTATAATTTTTGGTTAAATCAACATTGACACCATGATTATAAATACATTCTTTACTGCTGAGACAAGTAGTATGCTATGATTAAATTTAAGTTTTTGCATATGCAACATTTTACCTTACTAAAGACATCTTTCTTGGAGCCCTTTTATTATCCTGTTCTAGTTTCACTGGTTGCTTTCTGGACCAGGTTACATCTATTGTCCAGATACTTATGATTGCAATAATCTTGGATAATCTCCTCACCTCTCTTGTGTTCTGTGTCCCCTATTTTTCCAGTTGTCATGTCCTGCTTTCTTTTGGTTCACTCTTTCATTAAATGAAACACATTCTTCAAAAGCTTCATGAAGAAAGGAGAATGAGAAGTAGACTTTTGAGGCTTGGCACATCTTAAAAATGTCTTCATTTTTCCATCACCATCACGGTTGATGTATAGTTTGGCTGGGTATAGTAGTTTAGGTTGAAATCCTTTAGAACTTTGAAGACATTGCTGCACTGTCTTTTAACTTCTAGTGTTGCTTTAAGTAGTTCAATGCCATTTTAATTCCAGGTCTCACATGTGTCATCCTTTTCTTTTTCTCTCTCTGAAAGCTTTTAGAATCTTCCCTTTATTGGTGGTGTTAATTTGCAATTTCATCATGATCTGCCTTCAAGCATTTTATTTATTTATTTGTTTATTCATTCAAGCTAGGTACTTGGAAATTTTTATTATAAAAACTCACGTTCAGTTATGGACTTTTTAAAAAAAATTGTTTCTCTGATAATGTATTTCCTTCTGTTTGAAAATGTTTTGCCAATTTTCACAATAAAGCAGCATCTATTTTAATTAACTTTTTGATAACTAATAAAAGTATGACTTAATTCACTGCTGATATTTTATTTTACAAATAATACACTTATTGATCTTGTGCATGATTCAAACATACAGAAATACAGTGAACAGGTTGTATTTCTTTTCTCTCCCTGTATTTCTACTCCCTTCCTAAGATAGCCATACTTAAAAATGTGCTGTGCATCTTTCCAGTCACCTTTTTTAACATATATGTAGACTCACATTTGTAAAGTATGATAATAAAATCATACTACACTTTTTATTTTGCAATTAGATTTTTTCCACTTGTCAATAAATCCTGGATAATTTCTGGTGTCTGCACATATTCATTTCATAGTATATAGCACCACACTGATTTATCCAATTATATATCTATTAAGATGTTTTCATTTTTCTTAATGATACTTCAAAGCAGATTATAGATTAAAAATATTAAACTTTTAAAATAACATTTTACCATAAACTGTCATATACTTTGATGGCACTCAGCTCTCAAGCTGATGAATTACTCTAGACTATGGATCAAATTCACTGGCCCTCCCATAGCTAAGTAAGAGACAGAAGAGAAAATCAAAGATGCAAGAGACAAAAGGTAAGTATTGTGGTTTACATCAGGGGTTCCCAACCCCCAGGTTAGTGGACTGGTACCCGTCCATGGTCTATTAGGAACCTAGATGCACACCAGGAGGTGGACTGCGGGCTAGCGAGAGTATTACTGCCTGAGCTCTGCCTCTTGTCAGATCAGCAGCGGCATTAGATTCTCATAGGAGCATAGACCCTATTGTGAACTGCACATGTGAGGGATCTAGGGTGCACGCTCCTTAAGGGAGTCTAACTAGTGACTGATAACCTGAGGTGAAACAGTTTCATCTGAAACCATCCCTCACCAGCCCTACCAGGGAAAAATTGTCTTCCACAAAACTGGTTCCTGGTACTAAAAAGGTTGAGGACCACTGGTTTACACAAAGCTGACACTTACCTTCAAGAAATTGTACTGTGTACTTGGGGGTGTATCTCTGTTCTGCTGAGAGGTGGCTCACCACAATCTTAACTGTGCTTCACTGGGGACTGGTGATTCAGAATAGTCATCTATTTTATATTGTGTGTAGTCTCACCCCCAGCAAAGCAGGTAATAAATATAACCATAATAATGGTAATAACATTTGTAGAGTACTTTATAGTTGCACAGCTCTTTTAAATGCATTACCTCATTTATTGTGCACAATGCATAATAATAGCCATGCAATTTGTCCTCATGGTTCCCATCAGCCACGTATTTGTTAAAGCTCAGAGTCTGGGATTGTGTCGGCCAGCTTTTCAGGCAGGCAGACCTGGATTCACAATTTCCTTCTCAGTCACCAGTTGGCTTTGTGACTTTGGGCCACAACTCAACCTACCTTAGTCTCAGTTTTCCAGGTTAGCATTCATGCTATGAAGTATGGTTGTTTTAATTAAATATATTGTAAAAGCATCTAGCACAGAGTTCAAATATTTTAAGTTTGAAATAACTTAGAACTTTGCTTCCCTTTTACTCAATCCAAATGTCTAAAGAAAATAGACATACCCCTTTATTTCTTCTTGTTTTTGGGATTTGCTTCTTAAAGGAATGCTAACAATATCTAGAGACCTATGCTCTCTTCAATAGGCCAGATAGAGGGCAGGAAGAGAAGATAGAAGTCATCAGGAGGTAGGAGTAGGGTGGGGCTGGGGAAAAGGTGTTGGCACGGGGAAAGTAAATGGGGTCCATTTGAATTCAGAATAAAGTGTGTTCAGGTGGTAGGGCTGCCTCATATCAAACCTGACTCAGCTGTTAGAGAACTTAGACTCATGACATCTTCCAAATTGGTGAGTTCCAAATTTTAACCACAGACACCTGTAATTAGGAGATTGGGTGACACAGGTTTCAACATAGCCTCAGTTAGTATTTGTCTGGCTGTAATCCTCTCTGGGTTCTGGAGCCAAGTACTCACAGAGCCTCATCCCAGAAGGGAGAAGTGATTCAGGAGAGATGACTCACTTGGGTGATTTGTTTTAACAGACACAAGCTGCTTGTATTCTTTTTCCCTCACCCTGTAATCTCCTTTCTACTGACTCTTTTCTGTGTTCTCTGCACTTCTTTCAAAGCATTATAGAGCCTGGCTCCATGGGGGACAAAAGCAAAGAACAGTTGATATGACATCTTAGAGAAAACCAGCCCTCAAATTCCCAAGGAGCTGGATGGTGACTGGCAGGGACTAGTTTTCCTATGAACTATCTCTGTTGGTGCGAGCTATTCCTTAATATTATTTGATGAATCTGATTTATGATTATTTTCATCTGAGAGTCAGGTGACAAGACCAATTACAGTCTGTCTGAAAAGGTCAAAAAAAAGAATAAAGAAAGCCATTTCAGCTGGCTTTATTGGTCTTCAATGACAAAGGCCAATTGTGCCTACCAGCAGTTTTTAATGATCTATTGGTATACTCAAAAAGTACAGTGATGATTCTATTTACTGCTTTAGATTTAAAGAAATGTGTTCACAATATTAGCTAAGTCTTATTGTTTACTAGACATGTAAAGTGTCATTCAGTGACTCTTTTGTTTTTGTTTTTGACAGGTTAGGATGCAGTGGCACAATCTCAGCTCACTGCAGCCTCCACCTCCTGTGTTCAAGTGATTTTCCTGCCTCAGCCTCCCGAATAGCTGGGATTACAGGCATGCGCCACCATACCCAGCTAATTTTTGTATTTTTAATAGAGATGGGGTTTCACTATATCAGCCAGGCTGGTCTCGAACTCCTGGCCTCAAGTGATCCACTCACCTCAGTCTCCCAAATTGCTGGGATTATAGGTGTGAGACACTGGGCCCCACCGGTTTTTTCTATTTCTTGATCTGGAAAAATTGCCATAATTACATCAGGTTTCTTTCAAACCAGTTTGTCTATTATTAGGTAATACACAATGATTGAATGAGTTAATAAGCTTCAGCAGATATGGGTTTTTCTAAGGAAAATAGCATAGCATATTTGATATGACCTCACTAAATAAACCCACTATTAATCTGCTATTCCACAGACTTTTTTAAAAAAAAGCTTTACTGGCAGTAGATTTCTCAAAGCAGTTCTAATTGTTGTTTGCTATTTTTGTATTCAACTAATGTTTGCTTAATCTTACAAATTACACTATACAAATTTCCATTTACAGTAGTTTGTAGATACTATTTACCGTACCAGCATTCCATTTATCTTGAAAAATGTACACAAACCTACTCCCCTTGGCTGATTACTCACTTCTCTTCTTTTACACTTTCTTATATCCTTAGGGTAAAAAGAATGCACATTATTTGCTTGTAACATTAAAATATAGTTTACATATATATATATATATTTTTTTTTTTCTTTTTTTTTTTTTTGGAGACAAAATTCTGCTTTGTCTCCAGGCTGGAGTGCACTCTATGAGATCACGGTTCACTGCAGCCTCAACCTCCTGGGCTCAGGTGATCCTCCCACCTCAACCTCCCAAGTAGCTGGGACTACTGGGTGCGTGTCACCATGCCCGGCTAATTTTTTGTAGACACTGAGTTTCGCCATGTTGCTGAGGCTGGTCTCGAACTCTTAGGCTCAAGTGATCTGCCTGCCTTGGCATCTCAAAGTATTGGGATTATAGGCATAAACCATGGTGCCCAGACTTGCTTTCTATATTAGTAGTAATCTATGAAAACCAAACAAAGAGGAAAAAAAGGAGATTCATCATTTTTTCCAATCATGTGTTGTCTTTGCTTTAAACTTGTGGAGCATTGTTTTTTTTATCATGACTGGTAAGAAACAGCTCTTCAGATACAATGACTAGATTAGTTAGGATGAAGGTGAGACTCAGTGTGAGAAGAAAGAGAGAATAGGAAATGTTTGATATGATAAAGGCAATGAATGAAGAACATTGTCCTCTCTTCTGAGCCCCCAACTCCACAGCTTCCAGACAGAGTTTCATACTCTAGTTAAGAAAAACCAAGTGATTTATTTTTATTTATTTAGAGATAGGATTTTACTGTGTCACCCAGTTGGAGTGCAGTGGCACTTTCATGGCTCATTGTAGCCTCAAACTCCTGGACTCAAGCAATCGTCTTGTCTCAGCCTCTGGATTAGTGTAGCTGGTTCAACAAGTTGAGCCTAAAGTGATATTTTTTCCATCGCAAAGCAATTACTTATCTACTGACTGTTGTCTTAAAGCTGATAATGTGTAGTTAATCAAAAGGTAGGTGTGCTTCTTATGTCTGAGTTCTTAGCAAAGCCTTTCAATCTCATGAAATTTGTGTGTGTGTGTTTCTTTGATAATTAACTCCCCTCTGCCTTCTCTGTTCTCTCTTTCTGGAACTCCCATTAGTTAAATTTTCTACTTTTTCTCTTCTGTTTTTCTTCTTCTTCCACTTTCTGGTGTGCTTTTATTAGCATAATCTTTCAACTGCTCTCTTGAAAGTACGGTACAGAGTTTTTTATGTTCTTATCTTCTCTATATCATATTCTGTGTTTTTAATAGCATCTCTTTCTTCATTAATACACTATCTTTTCTCTCTGAGACCCATAATTTCTTCATAATTTCATGAGATTTTATTCCTGTCTTTCATTTTCTTAGTTTCTTTCTGTATTAGTTCAGGCTGCTATAGCAAAGTAACATACACTAAATGGCTTACAAACAACAGAAATTTATCTCTCATAGTTCTGGAGGTGAAAGTCCTAGATCAATCTCTCAGCATGGCCAGGTTCTGGCAAAAACCCTCTTTTGGGTTGCAGAATGGCATCTTCTTGTATCCTCACATAGCAGTAAAAGAAGAGAGAGCTCTCTGGAGTTTCTTTTATAAGGGCACTCATTCCAATTATAAAGGATCTATCCTCATGATCTAATTGCTTCCCAAAGGCCCCACCTCCTAATACCACCATATTGGGGGTTAGGGTTTTGACATATGCATTTGGGGAGAGATAAACATTTAGTCCACTGCATTTCTCAATTTCTTATTTCATTTTTTTGTTTCTTTGTTTTGATATCACTTTTAATGTTACATCATTTCTCCACATGTCTGATGATTCTTGGTTCTCTCTTTATATTCAAGAATGAGTCACTAAAAATAAGATTAGAACCAGACACAAAGTTAGAAAGAAAAATTCCCAAACAGAGAAAATATTTCTTATATATGATACAATAATGGTCCATGCTTATATATCTAAAAGTCATGAAGACATCAATAAGAAAGGACAACTGTCCCAATAAAAATAAATAAGTGCTATAGATAATCAATTTTCAAAATATAAGTAGTTAGCAACATTTCAAAATGTTAAAATAGTGATAAAATATACATGTAAACAGTAGAATGCCGTATTTAGCATCAAATTGTTAAGGATTTTTGTTTGTCTGTTTTTTCGGGGTGTTCTTTTAGTGATGATTCCAAATGTTGGCAAGGATGGGAAAAGGATACTCTCATACATTGCTGATAGAACTATGAATTGAGAAAGATGTTCAGGAGAACAATTCAGTTAAATTCAGTAAAGTTTTGAGAAATAGTGTACCCTTGGAGCCAGCAATTCTATTTCTAATAATTTTAAAGAAATAGTCATGTTTGCAAAGATCTATGTTTATTTCAGTGTTGTTTAGGATACTGAAAAAGGGACACAATACAAATGTTTAACATCGAGGGACTAACAGGATAAATTATGGTTATACCCACCTGAGAAATGCTATTCAGCTATATGGAATAATGTTATTGCAATATATTTTGTGACAAGTAAAGATGTTAATGATATATTATTAAGTCAAAAACTGTGACTTGATTGTATCAAAATAGAGATCTATTGAAAATATTTATGATATATACATATATAGAAAACATCTAGATGATATATGTAACCATTATTATTTATAAAAGGTGGAAATAGAGTTGATTTTATTTTCTTCTTCATGATTTTATATAATTTTCAGATTACTTAAAATAAACATAATACTCTGTGTATAATAAATCAAATTCTGAAAAAGGAGAGACAGAGAGTAAAAATGGATTTAGGATCTCTAAGAATGTTTACAGGGTGGGAGTTGGGAATTTTTGGTTCAGCTGGCTTTACCATAGAGTGACAAGATAGGGACAGTCATTTTATGAGAGAACTACACATACTAGTATCTACAAGCATGCTGGGCTCGTGTATCTCTTTCTATAAGGAGCAATCTTCTGATCATTTTCTGGAGGAGTATAAGATTGGCAGCCAGTATTCTGGGAACCAGGGCTCACCATAATTAACTTGTCACTTAATTGTCCCATTTCCAGGCTGGCATTTTCCCCACTATTTTCTGCCATGACTAGGTGCTCAAGTAGAGCCTTCCAGGTTAAATTTCCCTGAAAAAGAGCCTCCACTCTCCTGCCCAGGTGAAGAAGGGTTAATTGACTGGTGGTCAGAGATAGAAAGAGGATTGGAAATCTAACTCTTCTTTACACAGATTTTTAACTAATGTTCTATTTTAAGCCCCATACTTCCTCTAACTTCAGAGTACTTACTGCCTCCAAATTTCTAAACGTTTACAGGGTTCTGAAATTCACATTGACGTTTTTCTTTTGCCTCCCTCCTCAATATTCTTTCTGGGCTCTGATAAATAATTACCAGTCATTCATCTATTTCCAGATTCCAAAATTTTGTTGACATTTCTTATTTGGTGGGATCATCTTTCTTGTTCTCTTCCTCCTTGTTGATTTGTACCCTTCTATTTTTTTTCTACTCTCATTTTAATAAAATTTCAGAAGGAGCAGAGATAAATATTTGCATTCAACGTGGTACATTTAACAGGAAGTCCCATGGATATTTATACATTTTGCTCCTATTCATAAATAACATTGGGCACAGATGTCTCACATAAGAAGCTTCAAGGGTTTGGCAAGGCAACTTAATGCTAACTTGGTGAAGAGGATACACATGATGTCACTTGTATTCACCTGACCTAGCTACGAGCTAGGACACGAAGATACTTCTTTCCTGATTAGTCTAGCCATGGGGAGGAATATGCAAAAAGCACATGGCAAAAACAATATGCCAATTTCTCTATAATAAAATGTTGTGCTTGGATAGGAAGGAAATTGCAGCTGTTCCGTACAGATGGCAAATAGCTGACTGCTTTTTAGCAGGATTCAGTGAAATATCTAAAGTGAATAGGCACATCGAGAGAGAGATGTGTGAGTTAAGTTCCTACTTTCCATTTCTTTCAAAAAAAATCCCTGGATAGTTAATACTTATTTAGATTTTGTTTAATGAAAATTTTCCAGGTATGGTGACTTATGCCTGTAATCCCAGTGCTTTGGGAGGCTAAGGTGGGAGGATTGCTTGAGGACAGGAGTTTAAGACCAACTTGGATAATATAGTGAGACCACTAACCCCCTACAAAACAATAAGTGAAAACTTTGCCCCAAACCACTGACCCCAGTAAAGAATTCCTAAAAGCCAATTTGCTGGGTATATGTCCCAAGATGCTCTTGGACTTACCCAAGATAGATTAGATTTTTCAGAATTATCTCTGTAATTGCCTATGCCAGTCATCATTACCACATAAAAGTAGTGAGGTCAGATGCCTACATGTGAATAGGTGTGTGTTTGTCTGCAAACATGTGCATATATGTTGTTTACTACTATTTTATGTGCATCCACTTTGTCTCCACATCTACAAAATTAGAATTTTCTTAAGGGGAGAGATAATGATTATTCTTCAAAATTCTTATTTTTTTATAACTAAACATATAGTAGGAATTCAACACATACGTGCTGATTTTCTGATGTACTATATTATTGAAAAGGGCTGTTGGGACCCTCAGTAACACCAAGAGTATATCTGGATCTATGTGACATACAAACGAGTTGACTGAGGAAAATGTTATAATAGTTAAGAATTATCAGTGAAATCAACCAGCCACAAAAGGACAAATTCTATATGATTCCATTTCTGTGAGGTACCCAGAGTGTCAAATTTCTGTGAGGTACCCAGAGTAGTCAAATTCATAGAGACAGAAAGCAGGATGGTGGGCAGGGGCTGAGAGGTGAAAGGGGAAACAGATAATTAGAGTTTAAAGGGTACCGAGATTCAGTTTGGGAAGAAAAGTTCTGAAAATGAATGACAGTGGTGGTCACACAACAGTGTGAAGTTACTTAATGCCACAGAACTGTACACTTAAAAATAGTTAAATTGTTGAGTTGTATGTTATGTGTAGTTTACCCACAATTTAAAAAAATTGTCAATAGCTTAGGAGGCTTTTTAGTACCAGGAATGCCTGGAATCCTAGAAAGATCATGTTGTTTACCAGGGTAATTTCAATCTCATGAATCTCTAGGTCATTGGATCAGATCCACTGGGGTCTGGTGAAATGAAAACTCATATCTGAATAAAACAAAAAGAGAGCTTACTTCTTGCACATTTCCCAGAGGCTGTTCTCTGTCTGTGTTACACTATCATTTAACCTTTTTGAGGTAAAGTTAAAATGGGTATTCTTAAGCTTTCAGAAACTGTTCACTGCTTGAGATTTCTAGCAAGTTCCACCCAAGGAGTGAGCCCAGGTCACATTTGTACAAATGTGTTCTTGCTGGATTGGCAGCTGGGGATAGGGCATTGGGTTGAGAGTTTAAGGAAGCAGATTTCAGCTATGGAGCTCCTGATAATGAAGAGACTCTTGTTTCTATGGCATTTTGTTCTCCAAGTCTCCAGACTTTTTCTTCTTCTCTTGTGACTTTTTTATCCTATGGAACATCCCAGAGCAGTGTAATCCATTCAAGGGCACGGTCCTGAGACCAGCAGATATTTGCTAAGTGGGTTGTGGCATGACTTACATGTTCACAATTTGGAAGAGCCAGTAGTAGGGGGTCTGCCTATGTCATGAGATTCTAGAAATGTCCCCAACTTGGATTTGGGAAATCATCCATGCAATAGTGAGACATGCTCAACTGTCATCTGGGAGACCACAGGAAACTCTGCTCATTGAACAGCACTTCATGAGTTGTGGACTTAGTGTGACCTACAGGAAAATCCCAATTGTGGGCAAGGTTAAAAGCAGGAATTTAAAGCAGGAAGAAAGCGTAAGCCTGGGTACAGGGAGGGGCTAGAGTCTCAAGCTATGAACAATATAAAGGTGTCAGAGGTCCACAGTTGGTTCTGACTAGGGGCAGACATAGCTGATGAGGTAGACATGATGTCTTACAGTTGCTGGTCCAGACCAAATAACATGGAGCAAAGCGAATTATAGAGATGGAAGTGAGCTAGTAAATACCATGTGGCCACATAATATACAAGTGTCATAACATGGATGAAAAGGAGAAAGTTCATTTAATTAACCAGATGTCTTATCTACAGGAAACCAAACCTCTGCCTACATGAAAATGTTCAAGTCATTAATTAAATTTTTCATGTTTCCTCTAGTGATCCAGCGATACAGAGGAATAGCCTAAGAAATCATATGATAAGAAGAGAGAAAAAGGAACTAGAATTTCCCTTTTCACAATGATTGCTGTCAGTTTTTTTGTTTGAGTCTTATCTCTGCCTTCTCATCTTCGGTACTTGATTAACTAAAGGTCACTTCCTGGTTTCACATTGCCAGAGCTCTCCCTGGACTTCTTCCTGGTTCGAACTCCTCAGTGCTTCTTGCTTTACTGAATTTTCTCCAACACGGTTTCCTTGCACTATTATTTTGTCCATTTATCTGCCCTCAGAATACCCTCCAAAACCTTCTTAACTTTCTGAGAGCCTGGGCCTAAGGCCCATCCAAGCAGGCTCTTCTTTCCCCAAGGGGTGGGATAAAATAACATATATTTGCAAATAATAAAGAAACAGGGAGTTATTTCTGACATATTTGCTTGGGGAACAAAAATTAGCTATGTCATAGCTAATGGTTAAAGGACTCGAAGACTCCATTCTTTATAACCCTTTATTTGAAGATAGTTTGGAGCTAGGAAGAGAAAAGAAAAAAAAAAAAAAAAAACAAGACACACACACACACACGAAGAATATCTAATTTTGTGAATGTCATTTTCAAATTCAAGTCTCAAATGTTCCCTGAGGCAAGTGGATTGCAAAGGCAGCACAGTGATGAAAACTTAATAAAATACCCAGAAAGATCATAGATCACGCTGGTTCATCAGCTGTCATAGGTAAGGAAACAACAATGACATTAGTCTAATATTTAGAAAGTTCTTAGCCATGTTTCATTCTCTGCAATGACAGCTACCTTGGATTCAAACTTCATCACTGTCTGCCATGAGCTCATCTGCGGTCTCTGGTCATTTCTGCCGTACACTTTCTTCCTTCTGCCTCTGTTTAAAAAAATGTGTTTATCCACAAAATCTATGCATGTCGATGTCTTTATGTCATGACTTTAGTCATTTTCCATTCCAGGCTCTCATCTTTTCCAGCCCATTTCCTCTGCCACCAGTTATACCAGAAATATGGGTTATATAAATGGCATCTATTAAGACATTCCCTCGCTTCCTCATTCCTGCAGGACAGGCTGAAGCTCTTTGAATGGAATACAAAGACTTTGCAATAGAAACTGACTCATTTCACAGTCTCACTTCTTGTCACTGTGCTTTTGACCTTTTTTGTCCCCTTGCCCCCACCTTTACCATGCTCTATGCTGCCACAATCCCAAACATATGTGACTCATTGACTTCTCCGTGCTTTAGCACGTACTTTTCTGGAATGCCCTCTCTCTTTTTTTCCTCGTGAACAAAGATGATGGCCTCCACGACTTTCAAGTGTCCTCATCTCAGAAGTCTTTCCTAAATTTATGCTGGGATAATTGCTCTGGTCTGCAGAGACACGGTATCATACTGGAACTGTTGTTAGCACATCTGGGATCTACTCCTAGTCCCGTCTTTACTCAAAGACACACTGAACTGAGAACTCCTCACTTTTGCACCCCCTTTTGTTTTACAGTGCTTGACACCATGTGCTCAATTAATGTTAAGTGGAGAAAGGAATAATGAAGAAAGGGACACAACCCAAAAGGAGTGAAAAGGCTGTGTGCTGTCTTCATCTGAGCAAAGCTTGTCTTGGCATCAGGTGCTGGATACACACCCCCTATGCCTTCTCTTGGAGCTCCCAGAACAACTTACTTTGAGAGATTAGTCCATCATTGGCTTCTTCCCTGCTTGATTTCCTACTTGAAGTTCATTTCCTCATCGTACTTTTTATGCGTATGTACATCTAGTGTGACCTCAATTTTTCTTTTTTATTTGGAGGTAATGACCTCCCTAAAGGAGGCTGGAAAACCTTCCCATCCTATCCCATAAACACGCATTCTCAGAAGTCCAGGATCAGCAGGTGTTACTTCTCCAAATTCCACATCCTGAGAAAGTCACAAGAACAAATTTATCAGTCTTCTTCTGCTTTGCTGGTGGGAGCTTTTGTTAACACGATTTTCTAGAAAGGAACTTAGAAAGCTGTATCCAGAGTCTTCAAAACCTTCCATCCTTTGATTCAGCAATCTCACTTCAGTGATGGGAGAAAATATATATTCATAGGTGTTCATCCCAGAATTATTTATATTAGAAAACAATGTAAGGTAATGGTTTAAGTAGTGGCACAAGTAGTACTCAGTAAAAATTTTATCTTAGAAAAATACTTCATGACATTCCCGAAATGGTCAGGTTAACCTGTTAACGAAAAAACAAACACCACCACTATCATTTTTTCCATCCTCATAGCTGCTAATGTAAAAGAGTTGGAGGCTTTTTCTTTTTAACCCTAGGCATAGCCTCATCCTGAACAGGGTTAAGAGAAGACCCTGCTCAGTCAGCTGATTTAAGGCTAAAGTTCACAAGGTTACTCTAAGCTTCTCCAATGTCCCCTTTCTACCTTTCTGCCTCCACACTGGGACTCTATGGCTCCCTGGGGTGTGCCCTGAGGTGTACGCCTCTCTGCTTGTTCTGCAAAGCACCCTATTACCTGCTGCCACACTCCTGATATTCCTGAAAGATGAAACAGGGATTTGCTCCCAGCCTCAATCAAGTGTTCATTCCTGCTTCCAAGAGCCAAAAGAGATACTGCTGGGCCACTGCTTTCCCAAAGCCTTGAAACTGAACCTGCCAACTCTGGCCCCACTTTGCCTCCAGACAAGGGAGCCTGTACCATCTACCTCTGGAACACAGGGTGCACCTGACACCCTAACACGCACCTCTGAATCTTACTACTGAAAGGTTCTCTAGGGAGAAATTTAAAAGCTGAGATGATGGAAGAAAGATTAAAAGTAGTCACATTTCTGCCATAGGAATCTCTACCCTCTGTCCCAGGTACTGTTTTTCTGGTAGCTTTTTCCACATCTTTGAGCCTTCTGGATTCCTTCCCGGTAGGGGTGAAGGGAGGGATGAATGTGGGTCCACATGATTCTGATGGTGTTTTCTTTTCATTCCTGCACACTCTCCTCAAGGAAAAACATCTGAAGTTAACGACAATTGGTCACCTAAACAGAGAATAGGGTGGACACAATTAAACACAGATGCCCTGACCCAGCCTGTTCTCTGAAAGAAAAAGCAGGGATTTTGTTTTGAATATTTGAAAGAGGTCAATGTCGCAGTATAATCTATCGCCTCTCTACTTTCTGTTTCCCAAAGCAGGTAGAGTTGGAAAATCAGAGGGTTTTATGGCCCAGGGTCAGAGAAAAATGACTCTGTTGTTTTTTCATTATCACTTGTCCCATATTTTGCGAATCATTTCCGGTGCTTTGTATGTCACATTTTTCCAATATTCTCCCCTCTTGTGGTGGTATTTCTTAGGAAAGTCTCCCCCTGGAGAAAAATTGCTGTGTGCACTCCTCCATGTGCTTCCTCATCTGGTGTAGTTGTCCTTCTGCACCATTTTCTCCAGCTTGACAGACAAAGTGTCACAAGTTTCTTTTATCTGTAATAGACCTGTTATGACACTGATGGCCTGAGCCACCAGATAGGCTGTATATTTGTGTCTTCAGGCTTTTGAAAGTTAAACCAATGACACGATTGCCTACTTGTCAGTGGCTCCTGAGGTCCCAGCACACCTCCCTGGCTTCTGTGCCCTGAAGGTGAATAATGGTTGTAATAAAATTATGGAGTCAAACGCTGTCTTCATTGTGAGGTCCCCAGGGAGCTGGAGCTGTCCAGCCAACATGCATCTTACGAGGTGTTCCCTTTCATCAATATCAAGGGAGAGGCAGAGACAAAGGACAGAGAAAACCTACTCAAAGAGCAGTCTGGGAACATTTAGGGGGTAAAAAATGTCCAGGGGAAAGGTGTATGAGGTGGTTAAATCCTGACAAGGTCTCTGTGTAGATGCCAGGAAAGGTGTTCATGAGATGATGGGGGTGGAGGTGGGGATGGGAGCAGGAGTAGGAACAGGAGCACTAGATGTATGTCTTGTCTTTCCAGAATGGACCCCAAGTTACTGTCATTAGAATGTAGCAATATTTTTAGGCTGAAGATGGTCTCCAGACAAAGCTATTATAATTCACTGTATTATTTCTTATTCAACAGTAGAGTTACAAGAAGTAATAAAGCTGGAATGAAGTCACCTTTCAAAAACAAGGACACTTTTTCCCACCTGCCCCCATAAAGTAAGTAGTGGTGTCAGCTTCTTCAGTTTGTGATTTGCAAAGTACGTTTTTGGGAATTGCAACTTGAGTTCTAATATTCCCTTCTTCACTCTTTCTAGGTCCCAGACAAAAGAGACTTTACCAGCAGATTCTGGAAACACAGGTAGCACAGTGTTGGCAGAGCCTCTTCTCTGTTTGAAGAAGTAACATGATTCCCTTTGTATTTCCCTGTTGAGTGAATCATTTTTGAGCCCAGATTCTTTAGAAATTCTCCCACTTCAATGATTTCAATTTCTAAACATTTATCAAGCTAGTTCCACGGGTCATTATTATGTAATTCACATGAAAAACATAAAGATTCATAACATGGTTCTCAGACTCAAGTAGTTTTGGAAAACCTGCCACATGCAAAACAATAAACAATCTGGTCCCAATTTTTCTCACAGCTGTACCCATGGAGAAGTTCAAGAGAGTTTTAAAATACCTTGCAGCTAGAAGTTTCCCATGGAGATATTGATAGTATGGTGATCATGGTTGCTGCTAACTTAAATAATAACTTACCATTGTATATCACTTATTTGGTTTTACAAAATATTCTTCCATGTTTTATAAACCTTAGCCATATAAGCCTCCTTCTAAATGTAGTACCTTTTTTGTGCTTTGATTCATTGTGGTTTGCTTTATTGTGCTTTGTAAATATTGCTTTTTTTCTTTTAAACAGATTGAAGGCTAGTAGCAACCCAGAATTAAGCACATCTATTTGTGTCATTTTTCCAACAGTATATGCTCACATTGTATCTCTGTGTCTCGTATTGGTAATTCTAACAATATTTCAAGCTTTTTCATTATTATATCTGTTGTTACAGTGATCTGTAATCAGTGATCTTTGATGTTATTATTGACTGTTTCAGGACACCATGAAGTGAGTCCATATAAGATGGCAAACTTAATCCATTAATGTTGTGTGTATACTTGCTTATCCACTGACTGGCCATTCCTTCTCCTCTGGCCTCTCTATTCCCACAGACAACAATATTGAAATTAGGGTAACTAATAACCCTACAATGGTCTCTAGGTGAAAGGAAGAGTGAAAGGAAGCAAAGGGAAAGAGGTGAAAGGAAGAGTGGCATGCTCCTCATTTTAAATGAAAAGCTACAAATGATTAAGCTTAGTGAGAAAGGCATGTCAAAAGTGAGACAGTCCTAAAGGTAGGCCCTTGCCAGTTAGCCAAAGTTGTGAATGCAAAGAAAAGTTCTTGAAGGAAATGAAAAGTGTTATTTCAGTGAACACACAAAGAAAATAAGAAAGCAAAACAGCTTCATCGCTGATATGGTGAAAGTTTGAGCAATCCGAATAGAGCAAAACAATTACTACATTTCCTTAAGCCAAACCCTATTCCAGAGCAAAGTCCTAACTCCCTTCAGTTCGATGAGCCCTAACTCTCTTTAATTCTATGAGAGAGGTGAGGAAAGTGGGAGAAGAGAAGTTGGAAGCTGGCAGAGTTTGGTTCCTGAGGTTTAAGGAAAGAAGCCATCTCCGTAACACGGAAGTGCAAGGTGTCATGCCATCACACTCCAGCCTGGGAGACAGAGTGAGATTCCACTGGAAAAAAAAAAAAAAAAAAAGAAACGAAAACAGTGCAAGGCGAAGAAGCAATTGCTAATGAAGAAGCTGCAGCAAGTTATTCAGATCCAGCTAAGATCACTGATGAAGGTGGCTACACCAAACAATAGATTTTCAGTGTAGACAAAACGGTCTTATTTGGGAAGGAGATGACATCAAGGATTTTCATAGCTAGAGAGGAGAAGTCAGTGCCTGGCTTCAAAGGACAGGTTGGCTCTCTTATTAGAGGTTAAGGCAGTTGATGATTTGAATTTGAAACCAATGCTCACTTACCACTCCAAATGTTGTAGGGCACTAAGAATTATGATAAGTCTACTCTGCCTGTGCTCTATAAGTGGAACAACAAAGCCTAGATGACAGCATATCTATTTATAGCATGGCTTACTGAATATTTAAGCCTATTGTTGAGACCTACTGCTCAGAACAAAAAAAAGATTCCTTTCAAAATATTACTGTTCACTAACAAAGCACCTAGTCATGCAAGAGCTCTGACGGAAATATACAAGGAGATTAATGTTTCCATGCCTGCTAACACAACATCCATCTGCAGCCAATGGATCAGGGGTAATTTTGACTTTCAAGTCTTATTATTTAAGAAATACATTTTTGTAAGGCTATTGCTGCCATAGATAGTGATATCTTTGATGGTTCTTCTGGAAAGAATTTACTGTTCTACATGCCATTAAGAACATTCATGATTCATAGAAAGATGTAAAAATATATAGATTAACAGGAGTTTGGAAAAATTTTATTCCAGTCCTCATGGACGACTTTAAGGAATTCAAGATTTTCATGGAAAAAGTGACCATAGGTATGGTAGAAATAGCAAGAGAACTAGAGTTAGAAGAACTAGAGCCTGAAGATGATATTGAATTGCTACAATCTCATAATCAGACTTGAACAGATGAGGACTTGCTTCCTATGGATGAACAAAAGAAAGTGGTCTCCTGAGATGGAAACTACTTCTAGAGACGACATTGTGAACATAGTTAAAATGACAATAAAGGATTTAGAATATTAAATTCACTTGGTTATTAAAGCAGTAGCAGCAGGGAGTGAGAGGATTGACTTCAATTTTGAATGAAGTTCCACTGTAAGTAAAATGCTGTCAGACAGCATCACCTACTACAGAAAATTTTTCCTTAAAGAAAGAGTCAATGTACCAAATTTCATTGTAGCTTTATTTTAATAATTTACCACACCACCTCAACTTTTAATAACTACTATTTTGATCTGTCAGCAACTATCAACACTGAGGCAATACTCTCCACCAACAAAAAGGTTATGACTGGCTGAAGGCTGAGATAATTGTTAGTACCGTTTAACAATAAGTATTTTTAGTTAAAGCATGTGCATTGTTTTCAGACATACTGCTTTTGCACACTTAACAGACTACAGTATAGTGTAAACATAACTTTTGTATGCACTGGGAAACCAAATCTCTGTGATTCAGTTTATTGCTGTGTCCTGGAGCTGAGCCTGCAATATCTTCCAGGCATGCCTGTGCTCTGTTCTCTGTCTGAGGTCTTCTTGTTATTCATTTCACGTGTTAATGTATTCACTCATTCACTCATGACCTACGAGAATGTGATTCTTTAGAAACTGCATTTTCTACTAGTGACTCTTCACCACTGATCTTGAAGATGGGCTAACCATCCAGTATAAAGCACAGGGATTTAATTTACATAATGACAAATGCCCATCGGCTTAGCAGAAAATGCAAAAATGTCTTTTGCTACAAAGAGAGAGTCATGGCTTGAAAGGATTGAGGACTACCATAATGGAAGGCACAAAAAGCCTGATTCTGTTCTTACTCAGAAACAGCCATATTAACTCACATGACCAACATACATTTTAACATATCAAAAATAAAACCTAGTAACCATATATAATCATCACTATTTTAAATTGGTCTGAACATTGTGGCCAATGTAATAAGGCTTGAAATCAAAATAAGAGGAATGACTGTGTATATAAAAAGAAAGGATATATTATTTGTAGAGGACCAAAATTCTACTTAGAAACCCCAAGAAATGACTTCTAGTGAAGATTGTGCTGTAATTGAAAAACAGCCAAAGGATGGAAGAGATATTGGCAATACATATAACTGAGAAAAGACTCATATTCAGAATTTACAAAGAACTCCCACAAATCCATAAGAAAAGACAAATCACCCCCAGAAATCACAAAATTTTTGTTTCAATTAAAAAGAAGAAAATGGTCAATAATCCTCTGAAAAGATGCTTAACTTCACTGGTTTTCACAAAGAAAGGGGTCTGCAAACTATGGCCTGCAGGTCAAATCTAACCTACAAGTTGTTGTGGCAGAGCCAGAGAGCTAAGAACGTGTTTTTACATTCTTGAATGGTTGGTTGAAAAACACACAACAACAAACCCAAAGAAACCCAAAGAGCAAACCTGGCCCTTAACCAAAAAAGCCTGTTGTAAATGCATATTGAAACAAATTAAGATATCACTCCACACCCTTCAGATTGGCAAATAAATGTCTTACTGTACCTTTTGCAGGGTTGGATGTGGAAGGAGAGCTTGCTCAGATAGCTATCTGGAGGATGCTTGCATTGGTACAAAGACTACAGAGAGCATGTTGGCAATATTTAGTAATGTGGAAGGTGAGCATACCCACATATGTCTTAAAGAAACTCTTGCACATTTGCATAAGGCCACACATGTGGGAATGGAAGCATTGTCAATAGCAAAGGCCTATCAGAAGAAAAATGGATAAATACATTGTTGCATATTCACACAATCAAATTCAATACAACCGTGAAAATCACTAACATAGAACTACTATATCAACATTAATAAATATTACAGTATTTCATTGAGAAAAACTGTAAATCATATATACACTATAATATAATTTCATAATATTTTAAAACATAATAATCAGATAGTTTTTACTAACACATAACTACTAAGTTTAAACCCATAAAAAGGAGGGTTAGGAGCCCAGAAAGTAACTTTGCATTCAGAGACATCTCTGAGAAAAAAAGAGAAGGGACTACTGTTAGGGAGGGGTATGCAGAGTTTTCAAATATGTCAATAATGTTTCATTTATGGTTTTATTAAAGAAACAGTAGAGGCAAATATGGAAAAAAGTTAAGACTTGCTAAAGTTTGCCAGTGAGCATAATGGTGTTAATTCCATCATTTTTTTCTATGTTTGCAAAGAAAATGCAAGAAAATCATTGGAGAAAAGTATAATTAAGAAAGAACTTCAGTGGAGTCACTGAATACAAAGTAAATACATCAATATTAATAGGGTTCTTTTCTTCAGTATGCCATTGAAAATCAACTAAATGGTAACAAGGAGAAAAGATGCTATTTTCAATAAGGATAAAAATATAAGGCAATGAGGGATACATATTTCCTGAAATGGATAAGATACATATAAAGAAAGTTGTGAAACTTTGCTGAGAAATATAAAAGAAGTTCTAAATAAATGGATAGGTTTATCATATACCCCAATATGAAATGTGAATTTTTAAACATATTTTAATGCAATTCTATTGAAATTTTTGAGGAAAAACAAGTAAATCAGTCTGAGAATATCTGAGAAAACATGAATAGATAAGCATAGCCAAGAGTACTTTAGAAAGTGATGTAATGAGGGTTTTTGCTTTAGTTATTAAAACATATGGTAAAGCTATAATAATTAAAACTGTAATGCAATTGCAGAAGCTGATAAATAATTCAGTGAAAAGGGGTAACACTATACTAGAAGTATGTGTGTGTGTATAAATATATACATATATATGTACATATGTGTGTATAAATATATACATATATATGTACATATGTGTGTATATATACATACATTGTGTATATATACACATATACAAACAGGTATCTATGTACACATATTCACACATTTTTATATATATCTATCTGTATATAAAGTATATACATATATACATGTAATATATATTAATCATAAATGGGGAAGCATGGTTTGTTTTATTTAGCCTCTTTGGGAAAGCAAAGTTTTTACTTTTTATGCCAAATATTTTCTTAGAAAAATTAAAATGTTAATTTTAGCATGTAAACCAATTTAGAAATCTTTATTTAAAAATAGAGTTTTATTATCTAGTCTATGGCTGAGGAAATACATTCTAGGTTTAAAAGCTATGGGAAAAATATATAGAACAAAACTTATGTATATATATAAAAAATCATTAACTAAGTTAAAAGTTAATTGACATAATGGGAGATGATATATGATGGGTTAATATCTTTCATGTATAAAGAGTATATGCAAGTGAACAATAAATATTCTAAGATACTATTGAAAAATGAACAAAGAACATGAACAGACATTTCACATAAAAAGGAAGTACTAATGGCTAGTGAAACTTGCCATGTTTAATCTAACTAGCAAAAGATTAAAGGAAAATTAAAAACATACCACATAACATCTCTAAAGGTGATATGTGAGAAAGAGTTCAGCAAAGCAGATATTCTCACACACTGTTGATAATCTTGTAGGCATGTACAACCTTTCTGAAAAACAATTTGTTTTTCAATAGGTATCAAGAGCTTTAAAAATATTTCTATCTTTTCATCCAATGATTTTATTCTAAGAAGTAGATTCTAATCATAAATAAAATGTTTTTCTAGAAACATATTTATCTAGGCACATGGAAATAATATTAGATATACCCTAATATCTGGTAATAGTAGAAGTATTAAATTGAGAATATTCATTCACTGGACTATTATATGACCATGAAAATGATGTTCTCAGTGAATTGCTAATGATTTCAGGAAATTTTCATTATAAAAGTAAATTAACAAGACTGGGCGTGGTGGCTCATGCCTGTAATCCCAGCACTTTGGGAGGCCAAGGTGGGTGGATCGCCTGAGGTCAAGAGTTTGAGACCAACCTTGCCAACGTGGTGAAACCCCGTCTCTACTAAAAATACAAAAATTAGCTGGGCATGGTGGTAGGCACCTGTAATCCCAGCTACTTGGGAGGCTGAGGCAGGAGAATTGCTAGAACCCAGGAGGCAAAGGTTGCAGTGAGCCGAGATCGTGCCATTGTACTCCAGCCTAGGCAACAAGAGTGAAATTCTGCCTCAAAAAAAAAAAAAAAAAAAAGTAAATTAACAAATGTGACTTAAAATTGTTTTCCATTTTTATTGTAGATTAAAGGATATCCATGCAGATTTGTTATATGGGTAAATAGCATGATGGTGAGGCTTGGGGTCTCAATGATCTCATTACCAAGGTAGTAAGCATAATACCCACAGGTGGTTCTTCAGCTCCTTCCTCCCTTCCTCCCTCCCCCAACTAATGGTCCCATTCCCAGTGTCTGTTGTTCCCATCGTTATGTTCATGTGCACTCAATGTTTAGCTTTCACTTATAAGTAAGAACATGCAGTATTCGGTTTTCTGTTCTTGTGTTAAGTCTCTTAGAGTAATGGCCTCCAGCTCCATCTCTGTTGCTACAGATTTCCATTATAAAAGTAAATTTCACAAAATGTGACATTTTATATATAATATAGTAATAACCATATATACCTACATACACACATAGGCACATGTGATGGGAAAAATGTTTCAAAAATTAGTAGTAGTTTGCTTCAGGTTGTGAGATTATGGATGATTGTTTTATTTCTTTATATTTTTCTGTATTTTCTAATTTTTAAAGCACTTACATTAAATTCATAATAATATATTAAGTCAACAACTTTCATTAATGTATTCATTCAACAATTAATGATCTATTAATATTTAATTGACAAACACTTATAAAGTTCTTACCATATGCTAAGCAAAGAAACACACTTTGTGAAAATAAAAGTCTGTTGAGCTGATGTGTTGGCTCTCAATAAAAGTTGTTTGAAATTCTCACACTCAAAGAGAAACCGAATGAAATCAAGTGTATTTAATATTGCACCAACTGAACCATCAGTGGAATTGAAACATAAATGTATTTGTTTTCAGGAATGAGAAGATTTGTCTTTCTGGGTGTGGAAGTGATTTGAAAAGTCAGAAAGTCTGTAGAAATAGCTGATCCTTGTTCTTACAGATTAGATCTAAGACTTCATCAATTTTCATATTCAATGAGGTGTCTCAAAATTTAGTTCACATTTTCCATCTCCAGAGACTTATTTGTCTCTTATTTAGTGAAGGTACCTGGTAATGAGCTTGTAGTTAAGAACTGATTTGAAATGGAATTTTTATAGAACCAATTTTTTGGTTGCTTAAAGTTAATTGCTTTGTACCTAATTTAGGTTCCACAGGGAGTAATTTTGATCTCCCCCAGCAAACTTTATCTTAAATGAGGCTGATCTATAATCCTATTACACATGTCTGGGTGTCCATCAGTAAATACCATGGGTTGCATTAAGTTTCTAAAGGATACTGTGTGGTTTTAACACCCTCCAAGGACTTTACTTTTAGCAAAGAAGTAAGTTGTTTTCCTGGAGCCAGGTCACTCCACTGTACCAAATAAAAGTTATGGGAAAATGGTGAGGTTTGTATACCTTTTCTTGCCCAAGCAATAGATCACAGTTGCCTGGCAGCCTGCAAGAAATACGATGCTTTGGGAATGAATGAAACAGAGGAAGACATGAAACACTGCAATGAGAATGGAAGGGCGTCAGGACTGCAATAATCAGAAAGAATCCAGATATTGCCATGTGCCGGTGTACAGCAGGGGTTCTCAAATTGTGGTCCCTGGACTAGCAGCATTAACCTGACCTGTGAACTTTTTAGAAATGCAAATTCTTGGGCCCACCCAACATCTACCGAATTAGAAACTCTGTGAGTGGAGCCCAGCAATCTGTGTGGTAAAAAGGCCTCCAGTTGATTCAGATACACACTGAAGTCAGAGAAAGCTAAGCCAAAACAATCAAATTTTGCTGAAATAGAATCGTGAGGTGAGTATGGTATCAGGTTTTATCTGAGATTTGGAGGCAGAGAGAGACAGACAACATTGGGAAGTGGGCTGCTAACAGAAATTCAAGCAAAAGGGCTTTAAGAACCAGTTTTCATTTGGAAAAGCAGTGCAATTCCAAGTCAAGCCAAGTCAAGAACCAGGAGGTACAGGTAGGAAGACAGACAAAATTATGGGACTAGACATAGTTTTCCCTTTCCTGCCAGGTTTTTCCTGACATCTTTTGCCTGAAGACACGTTAAAGTTACTCAAGGTCTCTGACACAGGAAGAAATTCATTGAAGATGGAGCCTAAAGGAAACCACCCTTTCATTCATCTAATTTCACTTGTAAGACAATGCATTGAAAGCTAATCAAACTGAGCTCATAGGGTATAAATAGGTAAGCTCTGGGTAGCACATAAGGGGAACAAAAAAACCTTTCAGAAAAACTTGATGACTCTTTGACACCATTCCAATTTTGGTGGACAATGGAGGTTTCATTAGTGTGAATAGAATAGATCGTTAACAAAGCATTTGATGCCTCTCTCAATAGATCTTATTATAGCAGTAGAGAGCTATTTGACAAAGAAAACTATGCCAAGGATACCAAATTATTTTACGGAATCTAGAGTGCATGAAGAAGATAAAATATAACTGTGAGGGCTTGTGACAAATAAGTTTTCAGACAACTTGGCTTTAGCCATGGATTCCAGTGATCAGAGCAGCCTCCAAAAATAACTTAAATATTAATTGTTTATTGATTAAATATTTAACAGAATTGGATCACCATTTGGTCTCTGGCCTAGCGTATCAGTAGGAGTTAATCAAGAGGATAAGTTGCCTTAGAAGAGTGGCTTTCACATTTAGCATGCATCGGAATCCCCCTGGAGGGCTTGTTAACACAGATTATTGAACTCTACCCCCAGAGTTTCTGATTCAGTAGGTCTTGGGTAGGCTTGAGAATTTGCATTTCTAGCAAACTTTCAGGTGATGCTGATGTTGCTGGTCCAAGGACCACGCTTTGAGAACCACAGGAGGAGAAAAACCACTGAAGAGTAGAGATACATTTTGAAGATTACGCCATAGGAAGGAGGCAGAAAGTAGAAAAAAAAGCATTCTACTGCATAAAGCTGAAACTGGCATCCAGGAATGAGAGACACCAGGCAAGCTTTGGATGATTACAGGAAATAACTTCTGAAAGGTAAAAAATGAAGTCAGATCTCCTTACACCTATGGTAGCTTTTTATTTTTTTAATTTTTTTTATTTTTTAATTTTTTTTTAATTTTTTTTTTTTGAGGCGGAGTCTCGCTCTGTCGCCCGGACTGGAGTGCAGTGGCCGGATCTCAGCTCACTGCAAGCTCCGCCTCCCGGGTTCACGCCATTCTCCTGCCTCAGCCTTCCCGAGTAGCTGGGACTACAGGCGCCCGCCACCTCGCCCGGCTAGCTTTTTGTATTTTTAGTAGAGACGGGGTTTCACTGTGTTAGCCAGGATGGTCTCGATCTCCTGACCTCGTGATCCACCCGTCTCGGCCTCCCAAAGTGCTGGGATTACAGGCTTGAGCCACCGCGCCCGGCTATGGTAGCTTTTTAAAAGTTCCCATTTCATCAAGAATCAAGACAAGGATCATAAAGGAAATTGTCTTTGAGACTGTCTGCCCGACCTGATTGCTCTTTAGCTGGAATTCAGCCAACCCGGCTGCTTATTTCCAAGGTTAGCCGTAAACTGTTCAGGTGCATGAGAAATTGCCCACTACTGAAGCTGACTCTTGTGAATAGTCTCTGGTGTGTGGCTGCAAGGGAAGGGTTTTCTTTTCCCAAGATGTTTGTCTTTTCCGAAGTTCTCCACCACTTACCCACAGATGCTACTTGTGACACATACAGTTAGCCTCTGAACTGACACAGAACATTGATGTCACCTTCTCCTCAAAACTTTTGGCACATCTTAGTTATCTCTGTGGTCTCGGGATAGAGCGTTAGGTGCCGCCTGAATGCTGGAGAAAGCTTCCACTCTGAAAAGGATTTGAGAGCAGAGAAAAGCACTCACTTGTCAGGCTTTTGTGGAAGTTGATTTTCTGTGCCTGATTATCACGACATCACTTTGCTCTGAGTCAGTCATCAGGAGTCCCCTGACTGCCCAGTGCCCAGTGATGGGCAGCTTTGACTTGCACTGGGTAGAGGATGGAAGGGAGGTGGCCCACAGAGGTAGACTGTTTACCCAGTCTCCATCAGGGGAATTTTCTTGGCCACACTCTGCTAAAACTGACTCATGAGGAAGACAACAAGCCAACAGTTCATGGGAGGTAGAGCTGTTCCTATTGTTCACGTGTCATTTGACTCAGCTGAATCATCTTCTCCACAACCCAGAAAGGAAGGTGCTTCCACCAACACCTTCTTCATTTGCGGGAAGAGATGGAGTGGGAATTTTCAGCACCTACCTTATTCCTATACCTTTCCCACTCCAAAGAGGGAAGAATGACTTTGGTTATCAGATACATTGATGAGAGCATGATAATCACTGGCTATTCCTCCACTGGGCAGGGTAAAAACTCAAGGTCCCTCACTTCTCCTACATGCTCCCCATTTCCTGAATCATGTTGAACTAGCCTTTATTTCAGAGCAATGGCTCAGTCACTGTGGGTCAACCCCTTGGTGGGACCACCTCAGAGCAGGGAGGACTGATATCCAGCTTCTCAGCCTGGGACTGGGTAGATAAGTCCACCTTGTAGGGAAGACTTGGCCCTCTATAATTCTGAGTGGGAGGTCAGAAACCCCATGATATTCTCTAGTCTTCTAATTGTTACAGAAAGTCAAACAGAACTGATGTTGCAATCCTCATTTAACAATATGTGTATTTTTTATCAACCGGAATCCTCAATGAGACGCAAGGTGGGCATTAAGACCTGGGACTAGCCCTTCTCCCAGTCACTCCCTCCCCCCTCAATTCCCAAGAAATTCTGAGGCTGATGCTTTCCCATACATGCTTCTCTTGTGCCAGGATTTATCAGGAGGTGTGGAGGTTTATTGGGAGCAACACAGTGTAGGCAGGAAAGGGACTGAGACTTAGCACTAGACATGCCCTTCAGAGCAGGACAGGCCAACTTAATAGGAAAGGTTGGAGAAGGCACAGGTGCAAGGAGTTCAGCCTTCCACATAGTGGTTCAGCTAAGTAGTTGGCACCAGGTGCTCCAAGTGGAATTGCAATTTATGCCAAAACATGAGCAGGGCCCACTGAAAATTGGGGGCAGGTAATTTTTGGAAGTCAGGGCAGGCTGCCAGCTTCTGGCAGATTTGTCCCTAGAAATCCAGACCCCAACACTAAACTAAGATACAGAGCTAAAGCCTCACCTGATCTTAACCTCAGATAAGGAGAGAGGTACTGATATGGACAAGAGACAGGGAAATACTGGGTAGAAGGCGGCGGTTCCCTGGCAAAGGCCCCACCCTCAAGCCTAGAAACCCATGGCCCTAAATAGAAACAGACATTCCTGTTTTTGCACCCAAATGTTGCCTTTTGGCCCACCACGCCCCACTATCTCATACCCATATAAACCCCAAATCCCATGCTCCACAAGTAGATGAGCAGAGGCAGAAAAGCGGGCCTGGCAGAGAAGGAGAGAAAAGAAAGAATGTCTGAATGTCAAGAGGAGTTCATCTGGGGATGATTGGAGAGGAGACTGGCTGCAGGACAGCCAAACGCCAGGGGAAGATCATTCTTCCTACTTCATCCCCTCTTCAGCTCCCCAAACCTCCAGCTGAGAGCCACCTCCATCTGACAATAAAGTCCCCTGCATTTACCATCCTTTGTTTCGTCCATGTGACCTAATTCTTCCTGGATGCTGGACAAGGTTTCGGGTACCAAGAGGGCACGGAACTGGTTAACACTTAAGCCATCTGCAGACAGCAGAGCTAAAAGAGCACTGTAACACTCCCACTTGGGCTTTGGGAGTTGCAGGTACCCACCCTTAGATGCTACCATGGGGCCACAGCCCAAAAGTGCTGGCCCCAGCTCTTGGACCTGCCCATCTGCATGCTACCTGCCCATTAGGGGTTTGAGCAAGGCAGCTGAACAGATGAGCCACACCCCTGTTGCATGTTCTGTGAGGGGAGTCAGGAAACTCTCCCATTTCAGGACAGTCAAGAGCAAGAGGAGACGGTTGAACCAAGGAAGAGATGAGAACCAAGGTCAAAAAGTGTAACACACAGCTGGGCACAGTGGTTCACGCTTGTAATCCCAGCACTTTGGGAGGCCGGATCACAAGGTCAGGAGTTCGAGACCAGCCTGACCAACATGGTGAAACCCTGTCTCTACTAAAACTACGAAAATTAGCCAGGTATGGTGGCACACGCCTGTAATCCCAGATACTCAGGAGGCTGAGGCAGGAGAATCGCTTGAACCAAGTGTCAGGCCTCTGAGCCCAAGCTAAGCCATCATATCCCTGTGACCTGCAAGCATACATCCAGATGGCCTGAAGTAACTGAAGAATCACAAAAGAAGTGATATTTAAATGGCCTGTTCCTGCCTTAACTGATGACATTCCACCACAAAAGAAGTGAAAATGGCTGGTCCTTGCCTTAACTGATGACATTACCTTGTGAAAGTCCTTCTCCTGGCTCATCCTAGCTCAAAACACTCCCCCACTGAGCACCTTGTGACCCCCACTCCTGCCCACCAGAGAACAACCCCCCTTTGACTGTAATTTTCCTTTACCTACCCAAATCCTATAAAACAGCCCCACCCTTATCTCCCTTCGCTGACTCTCTTTTCAGACTCAGCCCGCCTGCACCCAGGTGATTAAAAAGTTTTATTGCTCACACAAAGCCTGTTTGGTGGTCTCTTCACACGAACTCGGGAGGTGGAGGTTGCAGTGAGCCGAGGTGGCACCACGGCACTCCAGCCTGGGCGACAGAGCGAAACTGCATTTCAAAAAAGAAAGAAAGGAAGGGAGGGAGGGAAGGAGGAAGGAGGAAGGAAGGAAGGAAGGAAGGAAGGAAGGAAGGAAGGGAGAAAGGAAGGGAGGGAGGGAGGGAGGGAGGGAGGGAGGGAAAGGAAAGAAAGAGCAACATTCTTCACTGTCTCCCAGGAAGAAGTTTGGGAATAGGAGTTTTGTAATTACAGTGGGAATGTTATTAGACTAGAGAGCTGCAACCCAGGGGTGAGGGCGGAAGCCCATTGAGGACCCCTAGGCCTAATCAAGAGTGAGGATGACTCAGGTGACACACAGGGAGCCCAGTGGCCAGCTGGTTCAACCTAATCTGGAGAATGACTCAACACCAGGATGCCACTGCTGTTGGGGGAGGAGGAGGAAGTGCTAAACCTGTTTTAATATTTCCTGTCTCAAGCCCACATTGTTCTGGGGATTGAGATCTGAAGTTGAGGGGTTGGGGGTCAGGGAATCTGGCTATAGACACTGCAGATCTGCAGAGGGAGGGTATGAGACAGGCTGAAACTGCTGCAATATGTACTCACCCTGAGGGCCTGAGGACCCAGATGATCATCTTAATTTAGATTGCTGCTTGGCCCAAGCAGACATGAGAGTGCCTGCAGACAGCGGCTCTGGCACTGGCACCCATGGTAGCAGCTGGCCTCACTGTGATGGGAAAGCTTCCAGCTCCCTCCAAGATGCAGTTAGGGTTTCTGGTCTCATTCTTGGAAGAGTTCTGTTGAATGAATTAAACTGGAATCATCTTCCTTTCCCAGGAAACTATTGTGTCTTTTGTCTGCTCTGCCTCTGGGTGAAATCTGTAGTCCTTACTTGCTGCTATTTTCTACCATCCTAATAATAGCTCATTGTTAGGCAGACATGACGCAAATACACTTCTCACCATCTTGGAAGATTTGGGGGGTCTTACCTTCTTATTTAAGTCCTTTGTTTCATTATTTATTCTCTCTTTTTTTAGTTTGTTCTCTGTTTTCCTTTAGTTGGTAAAGAAGACAAGTTGTTGATGAAGGAAATTGACAAAATATCAGCACCTCTTGAGTTCTTTGGTGATCTGCCTTCTCCAGAATCTTCTGATCTGTCCCTACACCTGCATGAAAAGTGCTTCACGCAAAAGAAACTGTCCTTACTGGGTGTCATAAGTGAGCTTACTAAATTTTGTGTGTGCTATCAATAACCCCTCACCTTTCCATCTGGGGTAGCAGCTACAATTACCTCTTTTTTTACTATCTTGTTTCGCCCTAGAACAGGCAGGAACATCTTATATTCAACAGCTTATCTTCATAGGTGCAGGACAAAGACAGAACTAGAAGTCATCCCTCTGCTCACCTGAGACAAATGCATATTTGACATGCATTGGGAATCAGGCACATCCACCCCTGACCTTCTGCTGGGAGCATTTTTTATTTAAGATATTTTTGGTTCATCTCTTGAACCTCCTTTCTACCTCCAGTTATCCCTGAGTCCCACTCACATTCCTCTTCTTTATTACTCCCTAGAAAGGAAGTAGAAAGGCAAAAGACTTTTGCCACTGAGTCGCTAAAAAGAAAGAAACCTGATAATCTGGGAATTAAGGGAAGCCAGGGAAACATATCCTCAACTCTTAAGGTGAAGCTCCCAGTAGTCACCATTCCAAGAATATGGGACCTCAAACTCAAGCACCTTTCTTGAGACAGAGTCTTAATAATGAAATCTGGGAATGGGAATGCATGTGTTTCTTTGTCTATCTCAACATTTTTTTCAAGACCATTTTTGTAGCCAGCCACAGCTGTTTTGTAGGTACAAAGAAAGGGGCCCTACTTCCCAGGCTGTAGCTGTGAAAAGAAGATAAAAATTTCAGGACTCCAAACTCACTATGCCAAAGGGCAAAGTTAAGCTTGGGAATGGAGTCACTCAAAATTGCCTTTCATTTTGTTCCTAAATAGATAGCTACAAAGGTAGAAGGTTACAGGCCTCCCCAAGGGGCCTCCCTCACAATTTGCTCACAAGAAAATTCTCTGTGCACCCCGATGTGCAGAGATGTATATCAAAATATTCATTGAAACATCTCAGCCCTGGATCTAAGATTGGGTGAGGTATAGGAAGAAAGGGTAATGTACCAAAAAAAAAAAAAAACAAAAACAAAAAAAAAAAAAAAACAAAAAACAAACAAACAAACAAAAATGAGTAAGATATGGTTTCTGTCTTCTAGAAGTTAAAAGCACAGCTTATCTTCATAGTTAGAGAACAAAGGCAGGATTAGAAGTCATCCCTATGCTCACCTGAGACAAATGCATATTTGAATACTTCCTTTACTCTACGTTTACTTTATCTTACCTAAAAATGCAGATTCATTGAGCCGGAGCCAATGTATAGTTGACTATTCCTCTATCCCCTCTTTTCACATTTAAAATGTGGATTCAGTGAACACCAATCTAGCTTCAAAAGAATGCAATTGCTTGCCTATTCTTCCCTATTTTTTTTTCCCGAATCACAGATGTTCCTGTGACTTTGCGTTCCTTTTTCCCGGGCGCATTCTCAACCTTGGCAGAATAAATCTCTAGATTGATTGAGTCGCCTCAGTCATTTTCTTTGGTTTTACATGACCAAAGCATACCTTCCCTCTGTGGCCTTCCTTTGGTCATTAAGGATATTCTTTCTGCCATCGGGTAACCAGGTGGTACTACCTCAACCAGAGCCACCATCTTCACATGGACACTTCTGCACCTTACTCTAAGATGTGGTTGCCACTGAGCAAATATGTATCCATTTGACTTCCAACTCTTTTTTTTTTAATTAACGTTGGCATTTTTTAATTTGCTTTTTTCATTGACAAAAAAAATACCTGTGTGGTGTACAAAATATATACATTATTGAACCGGGAAATGAAGCTAATAAACATACAATTTACTTCACACACATCATTTTCTGTGGTGAAAACACTTAAAACCTACTCAGCAATTTTCAAGTATACAATACATTGTGATTAGCCACCATGTGGTACAATAGATCTCTTAAAATTATTTCTCCTCTCTGGAATTTTGTATCCTTTGAACAATATCTCCCTAATTCTCCCTAATTTTCAACTTCCTTTGTTCACAATGTCTTCAATTCTTCCTCCCAACCAGAAGGCTCTCGGGTCTCCATCCCTACCATCCAAATTCTCTGTATGATTCAGGGTTCAAAAGAGGTTCCAATCGTGCTGTGAGACTCCTCCCGCCACTCTGGTTCTTGCTAGTAGCTCTTTTAATTATGTTCTCTAGCACTTGTTATAGTGATTCATATCCTGGATATGCATGTGAATCGCCTGTGGACTGTTTAAAAATATAGACCCTGACTAGACAGACCTAATCAGAATCTCTGTGTGTGAACTGCAGGCATCTGTAGTTTCACAAAGCTTCTAATGTGCAGCGAGGGTATGAGAAAAACAGGTAATATATAAATGATTACTTTTAGTGTTTAACCATACCATGCCCGTTGCTATCTGTCTTTTTAACTTCTAGAAGACAGAAACCATATCTTACTCTAGTTTTGTTTTGTTTTGTTTTGTTTTGTTTTGTTGGTACATTACCCTTTCTTCCTATACCTCACCCAATCTTAGATCCAGGGCTGAGATGTTTCAATGAATATTTTGATATACATTTCTGCACATAGTAAAATCACCTAAGGTTTCCACAAACATTTTTGAATAATTTCACTGTGCCAGGCACTGGATCTAGGAAGATGAAAACAACATGAGTCCTTTTAGACTAGAATCCGTAGCTAACAGGTAAATGTTGTTGAGACTGTCATTTTGCTGCTGGGACACACAAGGGGCCAAGAAAGTTTTGCTACGATTAAAATGATTGACTTCTGAAAGAGGAGAGTGGAGGATGGAAGGAGCCTCTGGGTTTGCAAAGGATAAAAGTTTCAGAGTATTTTGAGGAGGTTCTACTATTTGTGCCATCATCCATTCCACACCTTCCTATGCTGTGCAACGAGCAGGGATAGGTTGTAAACTAAATATCTGCACCTCTCCCTCCAAATGGCCACTCATTGGAAAAGTAATGTATAGCTTTCCTGCTAAAGGAATAAAGCGGGTACATGAGGCATATAAGTGAGAGCGCATGCTGTGGCGTAAACATGGACTGCATCCAGGTGTCCGTGGATGGTGTGTGTGCAAGGTCAGCTCTACTGCTTTCTGCAGGCTGCTGGTATCTCCTGGTTCCATCCCTCAGCTCCTAAGGCTGCTCAGACAATATTGGGAAAATCATGCGGGGCTTCTCTTAGGTGTCCCACTCTGTCCTTCCCATATCAATCTCCCCTAGAGTATTTTCTTCTTTTATTGCCAGATATCCCCAAAATCTTTCTTCTGTTTAGCAAAAACATTTTTGTGTGTCTGTGAGATGGAGTCTTGTTCTGCCACTCAGGCTGGAGTGCAGTTGTGCAATTATAACTCACTGCAGCCTCAAGCTCTTGGGCTCAAGGTATCCTCCCACCTCAGCCTCCCTAGAAGCTAGGACTGTGGGCATCCATCACCATGCCCAGCTAATTTGTAAACATTTTTAGAGATGAGATCTCACTATGTTGCCCAGACTGGTCCCAAACTCCTAGCCTCGGCTTCCCAAAATGCTGTTATTAGAGGTATGAGCCACCATGCCCAGCCCTAAAATCAATTCTTAAGAATGGATCGTAGAACTAAATTTACAGAAAGATGTACTTCACTGATAAAGCAATTGGACCTTATCAAATAAATAAGAAAAGTAACATTTATTGAGTTCCTAATGTGTGCCAGGGTCAACCATGTTGACGCATTATTAGCAAATTAAATAGGGAAGATGATTGAAGGGTTGGGGTCTCCTACGCCTCAGCACCTGTGACACATAGATGGCTGCTTCCTCTTCTTCCTCCTAAGATGAGCCTTGCCTGTTGCCTCTTGAAGGACCACACCCTTAGTCTTTATTTCAGATCCCTTTTGAAGCAGATCTTAGAACCTCTTTGTGTTTGCTTTTTTCCTATGAGCAACTAGCTTCTTTTGCTCTCAACTCCTTTTCCAAGAGGCACAAGGTTATTTTCTAAACTAGGCCACTGGTAACCCCTAGAAAAAAAGTTTCCAATGATGGCTGCCATCTTGACAAATGGCCTTGATTCCAATGCACTCTTCTACATATGATCTACATACATGCAATATCAATTTTGATTTACATGTGATTTCAATCTATATGCAGTATTACTTTGTATATGTAACATCACCCTTTTACATGCAATGTGGCAGCGATCCATTTACTCTAAGGGATCATAATACTTCCTACCTGATAGTGTTGTAGTGAAGATTCAGTGAAATAATACAGGTAATGAACCTACAACAGTGCCCAGCATAGAGCAAGCACTCCACAAAGGTCCTCACTGTTGTCATCATTCTCCCTTCTGAAAGACTGTTGATAGTGTGATGTTCCTCAGACTACCTTCATTAGTTCCAAGCTGCCCAATTTCCTCCATCATTCCCTCTACCCACATACTCTCCCTTCTTCCTCTTTCCATAGAGTTTCCATCAATGGTAGTGGTGGTGATATTAAGAGCAGAAACAGAATTAAGAATAAATGGAAAGGTATTTCATGTTGCCTCCTTAGCCATAACTAATTATAATCGTTTCCTTAGCATCAATAAACATGAAAGACTTCTGGCTGTAAAGGCATGTCAGGCACTGCTCCAGTTGGAGTTTCCAGCCCTCTCCTTGCTTCCTGTCACATATAACTCTGCAGGCTGCCACTAGACACGGTGGCTTCCTGTTAGACCTGCTTTGTGTAAACTTTGCTGTCATTGGGAATTTAATCACCTTTCTGAGACAGGGACCACTGCTTTGTTAATCTGAACCAAGTTGTGATGTCAGAAGGGAAAATTAGCAACAGTTAGGTTCCAGTGTTATGAATAACCACTTAGGGTGCCCTGTCTCTGTCTAGAGAAAGAAAAATACAGTGATCCTAAATGTAAGTAATTCATCATGACACAAAGAAAGTTAAAGGAAAATTAACGTCATAGCATAAAACAGCAGTGACATATAAACCTACAGAAAGAGTAGAAAAGATACTCAAGTTAAAATTATGGGTTGAGAGGAGATCCATGGAGTGAACTTAAAATAAATGTATCGTTACAGAAAGGGTTGAGAATCTCTCAGGCACTTTAGCCTCTGGATGTCCCAGACTATTTGATGCTGTTTATGTTCTATGCTAGGACAAAACCAAACAGGCCCACTGAAAGCCAAGCCGGGTCACTGGTGATATTCCTAAGCCTGGCTGCAGGAACCTTTAGGGGCTACATGCCCTTCCTTTGGAGAAAAATGCTATCCTCTCTTACCCTCTGCTCTTGACTAAATAGATTCTATACCATCACCCCCTTAAGAAAAACGGGCGGGATCCAATCCCAGTTTTCTGTCTGTGTAATGCAGATATTAGGAATCACTAGGCAGCACAGCCTAGAGTTCTCATTTTCTTTTGAATGTAATAGCTTCTTGCAAGGAACATAAAAGCAGTTGTGCAGTTACATTTGGCTTTAGCAAAAGGAGAAATCTATGAAAATTTAAAAATTAACATAAAACAAGGGAGATATTATGTGATTTTTAAAGGATTGTTGTCAAGGTACCTTGTATCTGGGTGTGGAGAAAGAAACTATCAGGTTTAGGCTGAGAGTTAGATTTGACTCTGCTTAGTGGGGTTCCTGTCCAATTTGTTAGTACCCTGGGGTCAGAGAGACAGGGGTTCCCCTGAGACAATTTCAGGTTTGTTTGGTGCTTTGAGAGGCCAGACTGGGGAGAGGTTCAAGGAGGTGCCTGTTACCACCAATGAGAACAAGGGATGCATTTCCAGGGGCTTGGTTTGGAGGTGGATGGAATCTACCTTCCACAGGGACATTGGCTATTTGGGGACAGATATAGGCTACCAAGGTCAAGTGCTTACTCCTCAATTCAGCACTGAAAGAAAGATGTTTCTTTCAATAGACCAAATTTCCTCATACTCACCCAAGAACTTCCAGATTTAAGAGGGCACTAACATGTAGTGAGAACTCAATGATGTGTATATTATTATGGATGGATGGAGGAATGTCAATGCCAATAGGTAGCCACAGGACACAAGTTCTTTGCTAGTATAGTTAGGTGAAAAATAATCTAGACTCATGAGTGTCGAATGGGCCCAGATACTGATTCAGGGTAGGTCGTTGATAAAATGGCAGGTTTGAGGGATTAAGTTCAGTAGATGCAGGATATTTTCATATTCATTCAGGAAATACATAAAAACACCAGGGGTGATTCTAACTGTTACACATGGCACAACACCCAAGTAAAGACATTGAATTAGTGATTTTAAAACTTCTCACCAAAAAAACTCATGCAGGGGAGTTTCATCTTCTCACAGACTGCCTGGATTCACCTCAGACAGGGGGCAGGCTGAGAGAGGGCCATTGAGTTTTAGTGGATTGAGTCTATAGCTTCTCATCTGACTCTCCACTGAGGAAGTAGAAGTCTTTGGTGCCCAGGAAATTAGAGTGAATGGGAGATGACAAGGTCATTGCTGAGACTGTTTCCTGTGCATGGATCAAGTTACTTTAGAATCTGGATCTCTCAGAATGAATTACTTGGGTCTCTGAACCTCAAACCAAATAGATGAGCTTTATATTAAGGCTACACATTTTAAGACTGAAATCAAAATTGCCATTTTGACTACAGTGTCTCTTACTTGGAGCTATGGCAAACAGGAAGGAAAAAGGTGATGTGGGGCTTCACTAGAGCTTCTAGAAGAATAGGAAGAATGACCACTTTCATTTGACACCTCTATAACAGCTACTGTGTTGTGATTAGATACATTAATACGATTAAAGATTTCATCTTCTTATGAGGTTCCCAGACTTTTTCAGTTTTGTTAAGAAACAATCAGAATCGTTAAATAACTCCTCCAAAGCAGGTGACAGAGTCAAGATTTGAATCCAGGGTTTTGATATTACAGCCCATCTTCTTTTTCTAGAGCTACCAAGCGATTCATGGCACATCACACCTAGGTGTGCTATGGCGGGAAGCAGAATGCCAGGGGAATGTGTACTTCATTCATGTCATTGCAAATTAATTTATTTGGGTTATCTCTTCTGGCACATCATTTAGCAGTAGCAGAGGATTTAAATTAGATTTTCTTTAAGGGGATGTCCATGACTAGATTCTTGCTTGAAGACCTTCAAGACAGGCACTAGTGGTGGGGCCTGACGTCTGCAGCATGTCCTTGTGAAGGAGAATCTGAGCTGGCCCCTCTACCTTCCGAGTTTCTATGCTAAGAAAGGAAACAGACAAACAGCAGGAGGTTGCAGTTCCCAGAAGAGGCATTGTTCTTCTCCCACCGCCTCTGCTGTCTACCCTGTTACCTAAACAAGTATTACTCTAAATACCTGAAATAGTCATCTTCCAGGAATACACCTGATACTTGCAAAACAGGACAGGTTTCTGTCCACAGGCTTTTAAGTTTTGGGTTTTCTCTGTATGCCTGATTGGTCCTCGTTTCCCTAACACCAGTTCATTTTCTGATTTTTTTTTCTCTTTGGCCAAGTGCCTCGTTTTCACACTGTGTTAGTAACAACCATTGGGTAGACCAGTGGCATGCGTGGCTGGCTTGCATAGATCCCACTCTTCAACTTCATGTTTGAGCATATGCCATCTCTTACATCTCCCTGTCCTGTGAGTGATGTTGCAATCAATACAAATAAATGTCAGGGGCCCTAGGCTATAGGTAAACTGTGCCAGCATAAACCCATGAGGTGTTGAGAATCTCTACGTCACATACTCTGATGCTCTGTAATTCTATTTTTCTGGCTACCAGAGCCCTCCCACAGATTCCAGGGCTTGGTTTAGAAATCTCCCTGCCTTTCCCAATTTGGCTCACAAAGATCCCACCCAAAACTTTGTACTTCTCAGGAGAGACAATAGAACAATGGGAACTATAGGAGTTGTGTTATTCTCACTATTTGACTCAATCTGAACTGTGTCCACTGTAACAGTTAAGGTGTAGGCAAATAGGCAAATCTCCCTCAAAATCATCCCTGGACCACCAGCATCAGAATTAGGCACTTGTTAAAAATGTAGATCCTCTCAGTACCTCCTATTTATTCAGAATTTCTGCAGTCAATATCCAGAAATCTGAATTTTTTTTTTTTTTTTTTTTTTTTTTTTTTTTTGAGATGGAGTCTGGCTCTGTCGCCCCGGCTGGAGTGCAGTGGCCGGATCTCAGCTCACTGCAAGCTCCGCCTCCTGGGCTTACGCCATTCTCCTGCCTCAGCCTCCCAAGTAGCTGGGACTACAGGCGCCCGCCACCTCGCCCAGCTAGTTTTTTGTATTTTTTAGTACAGACGGGGTTTCACCGTGTTAGCCAGGACGGTCTCGATCTCCTGACCTCGTGATCCGCCCGTCTCGGCCTCCCAAAGTGCTGGGATTACAGGCTTGAGCCACCGCGCCCGGCCAATCAGAAATCTGAATTTTAAACAAGCTCCCTTTTGTGTCAGAGCCCCTGCAGGAAACTGATGACACACTCAAATTAGGATAATCTTAGGAGAGTTTAATAAAGGGATCATTTCAGAGAGGTAGTCAGGGTAAGGAGAAGTCGCAAGTGCTGTGCGCTGTTAAGAACCTGGGTGCAGCTATGCAGGTGCACGCGCAGCAAGTGGGTTACTGGAATCTGGAGCAGAGGGACTGTGGGAAGGGCCATAAGATAGGATGTGCTTGGGATTTTGCCATGGAGGGACTCAGCCAGGGCTTGATGGCCAGATAGGTGAATAAGCACCTAACCCCACTTTGCCAATCTTCTGCAAACCAGAAGCCAGAGGCAAGAGAGCCTGTTGTTTTGCTACACAGGAGGCCACCACTAGGTGAGAAGGATGGTGAGTGGATTTGAGGGACAAATGGAGACTGCCTGGCCCCTGACCCACCCATAGCAAACCTTGAGAACCACTGGGCTAAACATTTCTCTTGTCCCTGGCCGATTAAGGCCTGTCTCAGTTCCATAAATGAGACAGAGGGTGAAGGGAAGTAGAAGAAGAGGTGAAAATGGAAGATCCTACTATGGGAAACACAGGGAAAGCCAGAGATCCAGGAAAAGAGGATGAGGGAGCTGCAATGGTGTAAGCAAGTCTAGACTTCACTTCCCTGGTGTGCTCCGAATTCCCCTCATGCTGCCCTGTGCTTTTGGTCACCTTCCCCTGTGTGTGTGTGTGTGTTTGTGTTTTCCTGCCTCCTTTTGCTTGGCACTTTTTCCCTAACTCCCCAACCTAGCATGAGACTCTTCTCTTCAGTGCTCTGGGAATTGGAGGCAGCATTTTGCATGTTTTAACTCTTCCTGTGGTCTCCATGATCTGCTACAAGTGGTTCCCATGTTCATGGGCACTTTTTCAAGACTTCACCTGACTGTTTCTGGAAGAGTCTGTGACTACAGTAGTCCTCCCTTATCCACAGTTTTGCTTTCTGCAGTTTTAACTACCCTGCAGAACAGTACAATAAGGTATTTTGAAAGACAGAGAGAAAGACCACATTTACATAGCTTTCATTGCAGTATATTGTTACAACTATTCTAGTTTATTGTTGTTAATCTTTTACTACACCTAATTTATAAATTAAACTTTATCGTATATACACATGTATAGGAAAACACATAGCATATAAAGAGTCTGGTACTATCAGCAGTTTCAGGCATCCACCGGGGGTCTTAGAATATATCCCCCATGGATAAGGGGGGACCACTATACTTTCTAGCAAAGCTGTGACATTGAACAGAGAGGTGAGACACCAGTGAAAGCTACTAGACCAAAGGTGAGTGTTGGGGGAATCTTTAGAGAAAGCTCTTTTGGCCTTTTTAAAAGAGCTTATTGAGGTGCTTGGTATAATTCAAGATTAACTAAATAGTCTCATATTGGCTGGGCACGGTGGCTCAAGCCTGTAATCCCAGCACTTTGGGAGGCCGAGACGGGTGGATCACGAGGTCAGGAGATCGAGACCATCCTGGCTAACACGATGAAACCCCGTCTCTACTAAAAAAATACAAAAAACTAGCCGGGCGAGGTGGCAGGTGCCTGTAGTCCCAGCTACTCAGGAGGCTGAGGCAGGAGAATGGTGTGAACCCAGGAGGCGGAGCTTGCAGTGGCTGGATCTCAGCTCACTGCA
>NC_045434.1:78795605-78988738 GCF_002776525.5 Piliocolobus tephrosceles
AAAAAAAAAAAAAAAAAAAAAAAGTCTCATATTATATGTTTTCAGACCAGGGATTGCTGCCAGCTCCCTAGAACTAACCATTTATCTTATGGGTATTTTAGCAGTTCATATTGTGGAAACGGTCCCAAATCCTACCTTCATGATGTTTTTTAAAATATGGTACGCTTCACTAATTTGCATGTCATCCTTGCGCAGGGGCCAATGTTAATCTTCTCTGTATCGTTCCAATTTTAGCATATGTGCTGCTGAAGCAAACAACGAAAGAGGTATGCATTTTTTCAGTAAGAAAAATGCATACTTTTTCCCTTGTTTGATGACACACTTTGCCCTCCAACTATATTTTCTTTGTTACACACAGCTACACTTTGCTATGCCTCTGCATCCTTCTTGTTGCATCAGATTCCATGTAAAGCAAAGAGAATAAAAATTAGATGTATCTCCCATCTACCTGGGGAAGTCTGATGGCAAAGCATAAAATCCATTGACTTTTCCCCTGTTTTTAACTGAAAATGGAATTTGAATTTTACTCTCTTCTTCACACCCTAAATCCAACCATTTGTTCATCTAAGCGCATATGCATTTCACCACAAAGACTCAAATCCACTGGGGAAGAACAAACGGTAATAGTTTACATTTATTGAGCATTTACTACATACCTGTCATTATTTTAATGCTTACTGTAGATTATTTTATTTAATCCTCACAAGCACACTATGAAGCAGGTACTTATTATTGCCACATTTCAAATGTGGAAGGTGAGGCACACGACAGTTAAATAACTTGCATAGGCTCATACTCCTGCTAAATCTTAGAGCCAGGATTAAAACCAAGGCAGTGTGACTTCAGAGCCTGTGTGCTGAACCACAAAACTATGCTGTCTGAGTATGAAGAGTTTCTGTACTTAAGTTTGCCCCTCTGTTTCCTTTCATTATTCATTTTTTATCAACAGACATTCATGGTGTCAAGCACTGGTGGCGAGAAGCTGAATAAGACTGGTTCTCCTTTTCAGCAGGAACATGGGAGGTCTACAGAACAGGGGAGTGATAGATCCCTGCAATATATGTGAGAGGCAGAATAAGAGGTAGGAATAAAGTGTCCTGGAAAGACAGAGCAGGAAGTGACTTTTCAGGGAAGTTTTTGGAAAACATCCTCGATGAGGTCACAGTTCACCCTGTCAAATGGCAGGTACGTAATAGATCTTTTCAATGAATTGCAATAGAAATTCAACAAGAAGAGAAAATGATGATAAATGAAAGAAACACCAAGGACAGAGAGTGGCTCTTGACTTTGCTCCCCACTTTAAGACTCCATTTGTGTATAGCAGGTTGGCAGCAGAATGGGAGTTCCTGAGATTTAACTCTCATGAGATGCCGTGGGTCCCTGTGTGCCTGAATCAGGACCTAGCAGTGGCTGAGAGTCCAGCTCACCAGAGGAGGGGAGGAAAGGTTTATTTTCTTTGCACATCCATCGCTAGGTTCATGGGTGAGGTGCCCCTTACAAAAGACAAATTTACAAGAGAAAGGTATACAAAGGTATTAATGTAAGTTTTATGTGGATGGCGACCCTTTGGAAATGAAGACCCAAAGAAAGAGAGAAGCTTGTTTATTTTGGGTTTGATGAAGAGTGGATAGTCATGGAGAAATATGATTGGAGGACAAAAAGGTGTGACCTGATGGTAACAAACTGAGGGGAACTTAGCAAGGCCTCCTTGTTCAGATTCTTCCTGGCCTCTGTGTCTTTGAGGATAAGGAAGTTCCCTTCCTCTAGGTATAGGGATGGCACTTTTTTTTTTTTTTTAAACTGAATCTCATTCTGTCACCCAGGCTGGAGTGTAGTGGTGTGATCTCAGCTCACTGCAACCTCCGCCTCCCAGGTTCAAGCGATTCTCCTGCCTCAGCCTCCCGAGTAGCTGGGACTACAGGCGCGTGCCACCATGCCTGGTTAAGTTTTTGTATTTTTAGTAGAGATTGGGTTTCACTGTGTTAGCCAGGATGGTCTCGATCTCCTGACCACATGATCTGCCCACCTCAGCCTCCCAAACTGCTGGGATTACAGGCATGAGCCACTGCACACGGCCTGAAGACACCTCCTGAATGAGGATCTTATGGCCTCTTCCAGGTGGTCAGAAAATTCTGTCTAGGTTTTATAGCCTGCTTAAGGGAATAAGGGCAAGAGAAAGTCAGAGTGTCCTTACTGCTTCTACTGTTTTCTAAAATGCCAAGGGGCCATATTTTATAGCAGCCTGTCCTGAACTCCAACAGCAAGGGTAGAACAGGGCAGGGTGATGGCCCAGTCAGGAAGTGAATGAATGGGACTCACAGCCACACTGAGTGTCTCTAGTGACACCAAGAGCTCAGGTGAGGCTAAATCGGTCAGGAGTCCCCAGGGGCCCAAAGAGAACGGTCAGGAGTAGGAGGAAGACCTCACTAGTCATAGAACAGAGATAGGAGGGATGTTTTCTCTGCACATGCCAGTTATAACAGTTGAATATGCACTCCCCAGTACTCCCAGAGACTCTTACATTGTGAGAAAGTCAGTCCTTTCAGAATGTGGAAGACTTGTCAGTTGGACCTGCCAAATCCACCTGTATACTTTGCTATAGTATCAGAAATGATTCCTTTTTGTTTTATTTTCTCTCTCTCCAAAGACCAAGATGGATTTCCAGCCTGGATGCTTTGGTGGGGATTCTACCCAGTGGTTGGGGGAAGGACCACGTGCCCTTCCAACCTTGCGTCAGCAATCCCATGAGGCTCACCATGAGTCACTGCCAGCGGCCCAGACTCAGCTGTGTGGAGTCTCAGACCCTGGGGCGAAACCAACTAAGTTCATGGGTCTTTCCTGTCTGTGTTCTCAGTGACTCACCCGAAACAGATAATAACAGTGAGGTTGGTCGCACCATGTGACTGGTGTCAGCCAGAACAGGTCATGCTGTTAACCCTTGGATCCCAGGCCACTGACTGCCGACTCCCAGGCCCTAGGACAGGCCCATGACACACTTGAGTGGTGTCTCCTTCCTTTCTCTCTGGGGTCCTTGGTCAAGGTTTCAGTTTTGGAAATATGACCTTCCCTTGTAAAGGATCTCAAACTTGGGGTGGTTACTGATAGGGACTGCACCAATAACTACCACCCAGGAGAGGTCCATTGTCCCAAAACACCACCAGAGCACAAGTGAGGAGTTTTCATTCATCAAATTGGGTGTTCTTCAAAGTCGCCAAGGTGCAGATCCTGACTCCTTTCCTGGTTCTTTCCATCAGTTGGGTGATTCCCAAAGTCTGGGGAAAGAAAGAGAATGGAGAAATTTAAGAATGGAACAGATGATTTCTTCCACCTCAGACAAGCAGACTGTGAGCTCACCGTGTATCTTAAGTATTTGTGAGAAGGGTCCCAGGCAGGACCGTAACATGTCAGCATATGACTTAAAGGCTTGGTGACAGAACAAGGATCCATGCAGCTCAGCTGCCCTGCCAGGGTGTCCTCATTGGCTCGCCAGCTTCAGATCACCCCCCAGGGATTCTGCATTAATTATGAAAACCTCCGGTCAAGGCTGAAAGCCTGCAGGATGGATATGGACTATGACCTCATCATTCACATGGGATAGTCCAGAGGTCTCTAAGACTCTCCAAAATATTATTATGATGCAACCTTTTCCCCATAATATGTGACAGAGCATAACTCAAAATTTAAGTGATCCTTGCTGACCCTTAATGAGGTTAAAGTGAAAAAACAAAACAAACAAACAAACAAAAGGCAAGATGAGCTGAGATGCTGAGACTTGGCAGTGATCTGAGTGCTGAGAGTTGCTGATTCTTCAAGATACACGTTACTCCAGGTCATGGGGCAGGGTGTATATGTACATATGTGTGTGAGTGCGAAAGAGTGGGAGACTGGGTGGGAGACTTGAGTAGGGAGAGGGATGGGACATGTTGCTATGGAGAGAGAGCAGTGAAACAGGCAGTACGACCAAGAATACAATCATATCAGACAGTCGAGGATCTGGGTCTTAGCCTGACATTCACTACCCAGGTGACTTTGACAATTCATGAGTCTTTTCTCTTTCACTTGTAAAAAGTGGGATAATGAAGGTAAACTTGCTCAGTGAGGAGATAATATGTGTAATTGCCTAGGAGAGTTCTAGTCACATAGCAGATCATCAGTGAAGGTCCAGCAAGCCAGGCCAGAAAATTTTATGAACAGTGAAAACTGCAGCCCAAAGTTCTGTGTGTTTCTCAATAGGAAAACACCTGTATCCCATTTTATGGTGTACAACCACTTTCACTTATGTCGCCTCATTCTTCCTCTCAGAAACCCTGTAAGGAAGTTATTGTAGTGATGAGGAAACTGAGGCCCAAGGCCACACAGTTGGCAAGGCTGGAACTGGACCCCAAGTCCTATGCATCCTTCTGCTACCCCATGAGGGAGCAGTTGCAAGTCATAAACACACGCCCATCGTGCAGCATCATGGGTGTGACACCGAAAGGATGAGCTTGAAAATGCAACATTATAAAGATTTTGTGTTAACTGCAGAACCTCTAAAAACCAGGCATTGATTCCTTCACTCCAGAAATATTTATTGAGGATCTACAACGTGCTGGGCACTGATCCCAATGCTGAGGATACATCAATGAACAAACCAAACAAAGCCCTGATTCCCAAGAGACAACAGTAAACAGTAAGAATAGTAAGTGAGTAAAGTATGTCATATTTTAGTGGTAAGTGCTTTGGGAAGAGGAAGGTGTAGAGCAGAGCAAGAAGGATCTGGATTGCAGGCCACAGGGTGGTTGAAGTTTAAAATAAGTTAATCCAAGTTGATCAAACTAGGGAAAAGATTTAAGTTTGGGGGCAAGGGAGTGTTCCAGGCAGAAAGGAAAGTCAGAGTCAAGGCCTAAAGCTGGCAGGTGCCTGGCATATTTGAGGAAACTTCAGCACCCAGAGCACAGGGCTGGCACCATGAAGATTGATGGATTGATTTTGATGGAGATCGCCAGCCACAAGCTCAGTTTTATGGTTTCTAGAAGAGTCTATTCAAGACTACAAGGGTCTTCCACTGATACACTCACAAATTTGAGCCTTTGGGCTAGTATATTGGATGAGATAGTATCGTTTTAGTGAGGATTATTTTCTCTGTCAAGGGAATCTTTTCAATAGTGAATTGTGTTCTTGTACTTACAATATTTCATCTCTAAAGCTTCCATTGATGTCTGACTCTGCAGAAATGACTTGGAGGTGTAGACAGGACCCTGATATAGGGATCTCTATTGATGACACTTGCTTGACCTGCTGCTGTTTAGTTATATGTTCCATAAAGACAGCCTGTAGGTCCCATCTCTTTACTCAGGCACTGAAGTGCTCCCAGCATCTGGCCCCTCTTGTCCTTACCTCCTCTGCTGTCTTTTACACATCCCTCACTATAAGTCAAGCTAGAAACCTGTGCTCTCCAAATCCTGCCAGAACCAATTTAGAAGAAAAATATTTTATCTGCATAGAAGTTTGTATAAAGCAATTAAGCATACATTGAAATCTATATTTGCATTTAATTTTCTGATAGCCTTAAACTAATGTAAAACATTTTTAAATCTTTTTGGCAAATAAAGTTTGTCCCAGTCCCCTCCAGATAGGTGCCTTTCCAGGTGTTACCTGTCTCTCCTTTCTTTGCTGTAGCTTACCCATACTTGGTATCAGTGATCAGTGTGTCTGCATAAGAAAAAATTTAAATCAAAAGTGTGTGGCAAACGTTGCAAAACAGTTTTCATAGAAAATAAAATATTTTTAGATACAAGTTAATGCTTCCAGAATTAGCAGCAGGTAAAATTTTAGGAGACCCCTGTCTCTTTCCCCCAAGCAGAGAAGGGCACTGCTAAGTGATCACTGGCAAGAAGCTCCTGGGCTACAGTACACTTTGCAAACTGCAAAATCACAACAGCAGAATTTCTGGTGTTTGTACTATAATTCTAGATGTATTTACTTGCCATATGTTTTAGACTTAATCTAGTCTTTTTCTCTTTCTCTCTCTTACACTGGCATTTTTCTTCTTAACACCATTTGAGGTGAGAAAAATTGTAAGAAAATAATTAAAGTTTGAGTCTTGGTTCTTCCCATCTTTAAATAGATAATAATAACAACAGTAATAATAGCAACACTAATAACAATAGCAACACTAACACCCATAGCAACACCAACAATCGATAAAAGACTCTAGGCAATGATTGAAGTGATAGTATTGGAGAGACAAGTTGACATGCAAACACCAACTATAAGAAGAAAAAATCTGAGGAGAATAAAAGACAAACCAATCCATAAAGTAATTTAGACATAGATTTTTAGAATACCCTTTACTTTCAAGTTGTAGTTTCAGGCCTCTGTTAATTTTACTCTAGTTTAGATAAAAAGTAAGGGGTTTCTGCAGCCATAAGAGTGTGCTCTTTCGGGGGTTCCACATATCATTATTTCCTTGCAATGCCAATGATTCTGGAAAAAGTGAGAAAGAGATAGTGAAGAGGGAAATGAGAATAAAAGAAGCTGGACCTAAGAATTAAGTTTATCACCCAATAAAATACTTTACTTTTAGACTGAAATTATTTAAAAATTCCCTGAATTATCAATAGGCAGTGGCATTTACTGTATTAAAACATCTGAAAAAGTGTGTGTGGGGGGGGTGTATGTGTGCCCCTAGTTACAAATTATGCAGGCAAAGCAATTTTCCCTACTTTCCCCTACTTTGGGGATAGGATTAAGTCTAGAGTAAGAGACAACTATTTAAGGCAAATAGTTCTATTGTAAAATTAGGATTATATGGCTCTATAAGGGCAAGAAATAATTGTGAATTGGAGATGAGGGAGAAAAGGAAATGGAGATGTACATACACACACACACATGCACACACACACACACACACACACACCATACTCCCTGATTCTTCCCATCTCCATCCCTAACCACATCTACCTCACATTACAGTGGGTCTCAATTCTTTTTCTTTTTTTTTCCACATAAGTACAAAGACTGTGCATAGATCCTGGGCTATAGAGCCCTCGAGGAACCCCCAGCCATGCAGCTTGGAGGGACCTGGGGCCTGAGAGGCAGGGAGATCAGAGACACTGGAAGAAAAGGCAGTCAATGAAGAAAGGAAGGTAGTTCAGATGATTTTTTAAATTGCACACTAACTCTTCCAGAAGGAGAGAGAGTAGAGAGAGAAGCCTGGGGCTTAGGAAGAAGGAGAAGAAAGACAAAACCTCCCAACCAGCAGATGCATATATTTTCCCCCTGTTTGTTCTTTACTAAACCTGCTTGCAGGAAAAAAAAAAAAGCCCAAGCTCTAGTTACTAATATGTAAGATATGACCCAAATGTGTATATCTTCTCTTCATCATAAACCAAGTAACTATAATGATAAAAACAAAGCACTTAGAGGTTATGGGAAGAAAGTATTTCTGCTTTCAAAACTTTGATTGGAGAACTTTGTTTATTTGGAAAAGAGAGCTTTTAAATTATACTTTGTTTATGACATTTGGTTTATTACACTTTCTTCCACTTATGCTAGATTGCAGCCAGTCAGAGCCAGTGTCCCCAGCAATCCTAAATAGCTAACCATGTTCACATTGAAAGCATGACACACCGTACATACACAGACACACACATACACACATGTACATATGTATACATACGTACATCCAGCCATTCTTTGAAATCCAGCTCTCATCCTTCCACATTCCTTTTGAACATTTCCTGGGTTTTCAGCCTATGTGATAATGAGAACTGCACCATGTTATTTGGTTGTTTACAAGTTAGTTACTTCTCTGGAACTATTATAGATTCTGAGCACCTTGAAGGCAAAAATCCCTTTGTATTCCTTGTCTCACCTTTCTGTCTACTGCCCTCTACTCATCATGACACAGGCTGAGCATCTAGTGTGTAATGTAATAGCTTTGTAATTCTACAGACTATAATACAGACATCACCACTAAGCTTTATCTTCCTCTGACAGTAGGCAAACTCATGACAAGATCTTTTACTACCTTTTTATTTTATTTTATTTTTTGTTTTACCACATGCGTCCATTTAAAGGCAGTCCTTTAGGATACTTCAAAGAAATCCCTGAGTACATTTTACAAAAGTTTGCTCCCTGCCCACTCTCACCCACCAATGCAACACAACTTAGCAAATGCAATTTCTCTCCAAGTATGAACACTCAGAGAGGACTGGGTGGGATTAATTTCTCCCTTCAGTCATCCTGCCTGGGGTGGAGATCTGGCCCCTGTGGTTTTCATCATGACCGCCACCTGCAGCCTAACCATTTGGGACACACAGGAGAGGGTGGCTCTTTCTTGGGGAGATCATTGTTCAAAAGCCCCTCTATACCATTTGTCTCTTTGCCGTGTTGCCTGCCAGCAGCAACGTCTAATGCCTCCACTTGGCAGCCACAGGCTGTGAGGTCATCTTTACACCACTTGCTGTTCCTTCAGCATTTAAACTCTCTGGCAGTGACTCAGTGTTTACAATCGCATTAACCTGTGAGGAACGCTGTGGCTGTGTCGAAGAACAAGACTCTTGCTGGCACCAAGGTAAGTGTGGACATGTTCTTGGGAAGAGGAGAGGGGAGGGGGCAGGGAGCCAGACGCAGCATGATGGGATACCTGTGTGTGGGGAGCTCTCTTCCGCTCTTGGCAGGACATCCAGTTCCCAAAGAAGGAGAATGACCCGTCATGCTCGGTCTAGTTTGTGCTGTTGCTTGGAGGAGAATGACCAATTGCTGTCTTGTTCACAGGCCAGAGTGAGCAAATCCCCCATGCAACCAACACATACGCGTAAGGCAGGCACAATGACATCCATGCAAAAGGGGCTTCTCAGGTAACGTTACCTTTTAGGGGCCCAAATAAAACATACATGCTGAAATTCAATCTCACTCCTAGAGTGGGAAAAAGCGGAGAAAGTGCTTTCTGCTATGGAGGTGAAGACATACAGGAAGGATAGGCCTGAACAACTCAGTGGAGTCCTTCAAACTCCAGAGAATAGAGGTCATCAGCAAAATGCTCTAACAGTTTCTAAGTACAGTGAACCCTCAGATTTAATTCTTAACATGACTCAAATGTGCACACACATGAGACACACTATTTATTTTGTCTGTAAAAATGATGGTTTCTTTTCTGAGGGTTCACTGACTGATTGGAGTGGGGGAATAACTTAGAACCCCACCAATTTCAAGCCTAGTTGCATATGATCATTTATACAACCTTTTAATGAATGTTTAGCCAAGGTCAAATGCTGGGCTTTCAGATACTTCTGCCTTCTTCCTCCCTTCCAGGGAGATGGTATCGTTAGAACTGGTATCTAAGTAAATGATGCTACCTTGTGGGAGAGGGGAGGGCTATGGTTCCTCCAGCTTCTTTGGTTCCTAGACAACTCAATGGTTGCCCACTCTGCTGCCATTTGTGCACATGATTAGGCTAAAGTTACTCAGCCCCTGAGGACTGTTTTTAGGTCCTGACCATGATACATAGGAACCAAGGGTAGCAACCAGAAAGCTAAGCTTCAAGGCTTCCAGCAACCAGACCATGCAGTATGCCCAAGCTGACCTTGATGGGGCTGCACCCAGGGAAGGATGAATCTGCCTTCTCTCAGGGTACATACAGGGAGCAAACCAAGAGCCTCACAATGTTTAACCTTCTAGAGTGAAAGTTTAGTTCTAAAGAAGGTGAGAACTCAGAGTGACAATGTGATCATCTAGTCGAGTGGTATTCCAATACAATTTAGCAGACACTTTACAAAAAACGAATTTGAAAGCCAGTATGCCAGATAGATAAAAGTAGGTCCCTTTCTACTTATCAAGACCCGTAGGGAGGGCCCAGAACTTTGTCCAATGTGAGCTCCAGGGCTTCACAGATATTTTTCTATGGAAATATCAATCTTTTCCAAACTCATTGTCTCCTAGATGAAGAAGCTAGGACATAAGTAATTGAAGTAAATTGTCATAGAAATTGCAAATGGGAGAGCCTAGACTCAAAATATTTCTCCAGTCTTCCTACTACATTATACATTTAACATCCCCAAAAGTTAAACTTGATCACAAGGACTAGGTGCTGTTAATGTTCAATTGCAAACCCACATTTTGATGCCCCCAAAGTCAATGGCTTCTATTGGCAAAAAACAATTTATTATCAGAAATAAGTCATTCTAACAGCCATATGTAAGTGCATAAAGAGTGAAAAATTCTTGACATGTTTCATTCTGACTAGTCTTTACTGAAAAATGTTCTTATGTCTAGCCCTAATGATACATCCCACCAATGGCTGTAACATATAGTCATGTTAAAGTCACAGAAACACAAGCAGGCATTGCCTACTCAGCACTGTCTACTCTTCTTTCTGTTTAGCTTGGTCTATTCTAATTAATACACTATTAAGAGTAGATGAATAAACCTCAGTATGTTAGTGAACTGTTTTACATACTTGCTGAAGTAAAGCTTACTTGGGATTTATAGAACAGAGAAGCAAGTAAATGACTTTAGGCCATGATTCGAATGCCCATAGAAAGAATACAAGAAGAAACATATTTCAAGGAGGCACTGAAGATAAATGTATCAGGCACTTTTAGCCCCATATCAAGGCAACTGGCATTCAAACCTTCCAAACCCTGGCCAATGTGAATTAATGGGGCATTTATTGCATGGCTGATGACTTATAAACACACTTCGTTGCTACACAAGTTCAGGCAATTACTGGGCAATTATACCAGCAAACCACCTAGTAATTAAAAGATGGAGTCTTGTGTGGGCTGCCATTTGGACAGCAGTGGCTGCTTTCTTACTGCATTGACATGATCACTTTCTCTTGAGAAGACCAAATGCCTTCAGGAGCCAGTAGATAGATGACCCACTTGTAAAGCAACTGAATGACAAGGAAGATGGCTCTTATTCTGAAATGTTCACAGCAGTTCTTCCTTAGTTAAGAGAAAAGCCATAAGTGACCAAGAAACCATGTCTGCAGATGCCTAAGCCCAAGGTGCACATGTGGGGTGAACATTTATGTGCCAAGTGTCTACCAAGTGCAGGGTACATGAGTAGTCCTGCAACAAACAAACGACCCTTACATGAGATCTGCAAGGTTCTGGGCATGAGATTGAGTGTTTTACATACACGATCTCATTTAATCTTTACAACTAGTCTGTAAGGGAGAAATATATTATTATTTTTATTTTAAAGACAAGGCTCTTTAAAGAAAAGCTAAACAGCAAGAGCCCACCTCCTCTCTGCTAGTGAATGGTCAACTTGGGACTTTAACCCCCATCTTCTAACTGCAGATTCTCTGTTTATTCCTTTTCAGTATTTCCTTTCTCTGGGAGGAGGGAAGATTGAAAAAAATTTAAAGATGTGATTCTAGCCTTCCAGGAGATGACTGAGAGTGAAATAACTCTGGAACAATTGGAAGTAGCTCATGAGCCAGGGCAAAGGAATATAATGTGGATTAAAGCACCAGTCAAGAGTAGAGGGCTAAACACATGTGTCCTGAATGTACACAGTTAATCCAGAAGGATGCCATAAATGAGTGTGAGTTTTGAGTCAGGGTCTAAAAATTATGAATGACTATTTTTAACCTCATCTACCACAAGTGTTTAATTATGTTGCTATACTTCCATCAGCCTACCTCTGTGACTATTGGACGGAGAGTTGAAAATGTATTTTTCTTACCCTTGAAAATATGATGTGTTGGAAATTGCTGACAGGTGTGATCACATTTTGATTGAAAAACCAGCTGGTTTGGTTTGGGCCCTGATTTCAGGTGCTTGATAACTAAAGCCTTAATACATTTCCTTTCCTTATTATTTCAGAGAGTACTGCAAAACTGGGAGACAGTGCTGTTAACAGTTATCAAGTTCTGTATGAGCCTTACTAGTATGGAGACAAGCAAACCAGGCATAAGTGGTAGACATTTGGACCAACTTTAACAATTAAAATATGAACTCATTTCTGGCCCTAGGAACAATGCAAAGAACAAGAATCCAGTTTCTACTAGCATGAAGAATCCTCAGAGGTTGGTGGAATGAGAAATTTCTTAATATAAAGTACTAGAGTGGGTGATGAGATAGAGAAGGAGGGATGCAGAAAGAGACCTGGTTTCATCTGTTACCAACAGGTTGGCTTTATCACTCTATACTTTACTATTCGACTTCACACAATTAAAATAATACAATGTATTTAAATGTGAAATGTATGCAAAAGCACTTTGTCATTTGAAAAAATTCTTCAGTCATAAGATACTGTTCTATTAATGCCCTAGGTCCTTGGTATACAATTCCAGGTCAGTGAAATTCACATACACTTGTAAAAGTTCAAACATGTTCTTACATATTTATAATTACTGTCTTAGTCCATCTGGGCTGCTATAACAAAATTACATAAATTGGGTGGCTTATAAAAAACGGAAAGTTATTTCATTCAGTGCTAGAGACTGGATGTCCAAATTCAAGATGCTGACAGAGTCAATTCCTGGTGAACCCTGATTCCTCAGAGATGACGTCATCTTGCTATGTCCTCACATGGTGGAAGTCACAAGGGTCTCTCTGGGGTCTTTTTTTGTAAGAGCACCAATCCCATTCACAAGGGCTCTCCCCTCACAACCTGATCACTTCCTAAAGGCTCCACTTCCTGATATCATCACCTTAGAAGTTAATATTTTAACATAGGAATCTGGAGGGGGGACACAAACATTCAAACCATAGCAATTACTAATAACCATAATCCAGGAATAACATATTACTTAAAATAATGGATTAATATTGACAGTAAAAATATTTTTAAATCTGTATATAAATTTCTAGTTGGTTATCATTGCTCTAGAAAATAATTGTTATTCACAACCGAAAACTCCAATTCAATGACCCTGAAAGCATAGTACTCAAAGAATCTAAGTCATGGAAATCTAAAAGTCTCACAATATTCTTTGTTTATATTTTCCTTCAATGGAACCACTAACTTGGCTATGTGACATTGGTGAGTGGCTTGGCTGTTCTGCACCACTGGTCACACACCCTATAAAATGTCCTAATCAGACAGTTCTTTGCCTCCCTTGGGACAGAATGAGAAAACATGAGATTATATCTGTTATTATGACCCTAGGGTGTCACAGACAGAAGAACTAGATAAGCCCACATTTCTGACATCTTTAAGAGTAATGATAATGCTCAAAAATAAACATTTTTTTCCTCTTTTTTTCTTAAACAAGGTTACGTTCAATTTTCAGTTGGTAAGCCAGGTGCAGAATGCCAGCTAACCCTTCCACCTCATGTTGTTGTTGAAGGCTGCAGATCTAGGAAGCAGTACCAATGAAACCTGTTTTGTTTGGAAGCAGCAGTGTTAATACATCAATTTTGACTGACCTCCCTTGCTCTTCTCAGATTCCAGCCCCCATACCTGCTGTTCTGTGAATTCTGCTTAACCCTAATTAACCAGAATATGAAAGCTGTGTCCTCAGTAGCCTCAGTGAGGGCAGTAATTTGACGTGGAACATGAGGCCCAGCCTTCCAGGTTGGTAACGCAGAGTGATGACTGGATCTCAGACATCCTGCCTACAATCAACCAGGTTTAGGAACGGCAAGCAAGCCATGCAGAACTGAGAGCCAGCAGACTGGGGCAGGGGGGAGTTGCCCAAACACATTTATCAGGGTTTTCTGACTTAGAAAGAAAAGCAAAGACCTATAGGAATGAAAGAGTAACCAACTGAAGGAAAGGTTACCCATAGTTGGTGGGGAGACCTGGGGGTATGGCCTCGTGGAAGCTATTGAACAGAAGGTTATTAATAATTTTCCTCGGATAAAATTTAGGAGAATTCTAAACAGAAAAAAATGGACCAATTTGATTTTGCCATGATTTTAGTCTGCATTTCTTATTGTTGTCATCACCAGTTTATTGTTATAGCATAACTCGTATAAGAAATATCCAAGCTAAGTACAGAACTGAAAGTCCCAGGTGGAGAATACTGGGAGAGGAAGAGCTGAGAAAGCCAAATGCCCTGAGATTTTTTTTTTTTTTTTGAGACGGAGTCTCACTCTGTCACCCAGGCTGGAGTGCTGTGGCCGGATCTCAGCTCACTGCAAGCTCCGCCTCCCGGGTTCACGCCATTCTCCTGCCTCAGCCTCCCGGGTAGCTGGGACTACAGGCGCCGCCACCTCGCCCGGCTAGTTTTTTGTAGTTTTTAGTAGAGATGGGGTTTCACCCTGTTAGCCAGGATGGTCTCGATCTCCTGACCTCGTGATCCGCCCGTCTCGGCCTCCCAAAGTGCTGGGATTACAGGCTTGAGCCACCGCGCCCGGTGGAGATTTTTGTTTAGAGAGGTTCAAGCTAAAGGGATGTGGAAGCTTTAGGAGAAGTCTGGGGTGGAAGAAACTACCAACGCTGTCCTGTAAACAGGTTTGCTGTACAGGTAAAAAATATCACAGCTGTGACACGGACATACTAGTAGAGAAATGCTACTGTACTAAGAATCCACCACACTTTCTCTCCCCAGCCAGTCCAGCCAAGCATGCAGCAGGTATGCAACCAAGATAGCTGCTTCTTCCTGTCCTACCTCATCCCCTCTGACAGTTTCATAATAAACTGTGTACACTTTCTGACACCCTTGCTTCTCTAGGTCATGCCTTCCTATGGAAGGGGAAGCAGTGACAAAGGTGAAAATCATGACGGTAACAGAAGCCATTTACAGCACTGAGTCTCCAACCCACAATCATTGGGCATCCCATGGCTTCAAGGTATGATCCGTTCTTGTGCCCACCTGCTTCCAGGTATCTCACAACATTTTGCTGAGGATTTGTCTTGAGTTCCTTCCACTCCCTGCAGAAGGAGATGCTGAGACAAAGATTAGGGTACAAGTAGTTTCGTTGGGAGACAATCACAGGAAGCAGTGGTGTGGGGGGCATGGAATGTGAGACGGGGAAACTAAGACAGCCAGTAAAGAGGTATTACCAAGAAGCAAACTACCATTGTGGGCAACTGAAGTTTAGTCCTTCTGGGGAACTCCAGGAGAACGCCATGAAACATACATTTCAGAGGACACAACCAGAAAGGTGGGAAAAGAGGGTGTTGACACCTTAACCCCACCAGTATAGGTTGAGAGGTCTTGTGAAATATAAATTAAGTCCCTGACATTTCTGGCCTGCTGCACCAGTGGACAAACCAGTCAAAAGCTCTCAAACAGGCCGTGCACGGTGGCTCATGCCTGTAACCCCAGAACTTTGGGAGGCTGAGGCGGGCAGATCACCTGAAGTCAGGAGTTCATGACCAGCCTGGTCAACATGGTGAAATCCTGTCTCTACTGAAAATACAAAAATTAGCTGGGTGTGGTGGCACATGCCTGTAATCCCAGCCACTCTGGAGGCTGAGGCACAAGAATTGCTTGAACCCGGGAGGTGTAGGTTGCAATGAGCTAAGATTGTACCACTGCATTCTAGCCTGGGTGACAGAACGAGACTGTCTCAAGAAACAAAAACAAACAAAGCTCTCAGGCAAGAGTTGATAGTGTAGGTCATAAAAGTCTGTGATGTATGCATTATCCTGGGGGAAGAGTGCAGGGTGATGAGGTGAGTTACACAATTCACAGTCTGGTAGATAATGACTGTTGGACAGAGAAAAAATGTAGCATTCAAAATCAATATTTTAATTAGATCATTTCATATTTTTACAGAGAAGTCATCTTTTACAGAAAAAAATATATAAATTGTTTTCCAACTCACAAAGGACAAAAAAAAAATGAGACCCTTGGGAAACGAATTCTTCACAATGCAGCTCTCTAATTGATCTATATGGAATTCTTTCTTGTACCATGTTGCTGCATGCTAATTGGAAGGTGTTTTTAAGTAGAATCAGCTTGGATCACAATTGATTGGATGCGGTATAGCTGGCCTGCCAGATCTCGGAGGAAAGTGTGCATGAAAGCTCTGGCTTTACAAGTCCCACTAAGAGAGCATTCATCTGGATGAGGCAGAACAGCAAACCTAGAGCTCCAGGGATGACACAGCCCTTGGCAATCTTTCAGAAGTGACACATCATGTCTTCATTTACTGCCTCCTTACATCCTTACGGATTAGGGCAATGGATGGTGGTAGAACTTTGCCCACAAGCACTCCCCATCAGGAAGTGGCTTTTCTCAGCCCTATTTTCCATGTTCAAAATATGCTTCATAGAAAGGTGAACTGAATAACTGCTGATTTAACCCACTAACTCCAGACAGTTGATGGTACACCTACACCGTTCTAACTTTGTCTTGCTGGGCCATGGTTTCTTTTTTCTTTTCTTCTCCTCCTTCTTTCCTTCCTTCCTTTTTAAAATTTGTAAAATTTTATTGATTTATGTATTTATTTTTTATAGAGACAGAGTCTTGCCATGTTGCCCAGGCTACTCTCAAACTCCTGGGCTCAAGCAGTCTGCCTGCCTCAGCTTCCCAAAGTGCTGAGCTTACAAGCTTGCACCACTATGCCCAGCCCCTTCTTTCTTTCCTTCTTCTTCCTCCCTTTTTCCCCCCTCCCTCCCTCCCTCTCTCTCTCCCTTCTTTCCTTCCTTCCTTCCTTCCTTCCTTCCTTCCTTCCTTCCTTCCTTCCTTCCCTCCTTCCTTCCTTCCTTCCTTCCTTCCTTCCTTCTTTCCTTCCTTCCTTCCTTCCTTCCTTCCTTCCTTCCTTCCTTTCTTCCTTCCATTCTTTTCTCCCTTTTCTCTTTCTTTCTTTCCCATTTTAAGAAGTATGTAAATTCAAAATGTTTCAGGAGGAGGGATTAGATGTACTGCACTTAAACATTTTTTCAATGTTAAGAAGATTATACCTTACAACAGTATTGCTAATTTGTAAGCACACACATCCATTTAAAAAACAGAATGTTTCTCAGTCCAGGCACCTGAAAATAGGAACTAATAAGATCATCATAAAGGAGAAAAATGAAAAAAGAGGAAAATGACCAGCCAGGCCACATTTTATAGGTCTTGTCTTTTTTCTCAGATAAAACAGAGGGCCAACCCCTGATTTTGAGGTACTAAATGCTTCTCTATTAGACTTACTATGCATAGTTGTTGTCTACCATCTATATTTATTAACTGCAAAATAGATGTGCCATGAGGATAATTTTGTGTCCCCAGAAATTTAACTGCTGAATTTGGTAGCCTTGTAGCCTCATATTAAACAGGCAGTATAGTGCACACCCCCTCTCCCCACCCCAACTCCCTTCTCTATCTGGTCTTTTCTTCCAAAAACTATTATTTGGTAATATCCAAAGCACATGTCTTGATATTAAATATTAATAAGTACTTTCAGAAGCATATAGTATATTTAATGACATTTAATAAGTTCTGGAATAGAACATTTCTTTGGCATTGTGGCATCATTGAAATGAATGAAGGGTGACAAACCGTGACTCTGTGTATAACTGAGGAATTTAGTGTAGAACTGTCCATTTTTTTCCCCAGAAGAATGTGTTGCTTTTGAGTCTAAAATTGACTTTAAATTTCCAGTTACTGAGAGTTTTGCTGAGAGACTAGGGTTATGCAGAGATTGTGCAAAACAAGTTTACTATTAAAAAAGATAATTACCTATTTACCAAGACCCAAGTTTGGATTATTTTCATGGGAATTCACTGATTCTTGGGTAGGGGAAGGTGAGATTGTTATAGTTTTAATTAAACTACACATTTACTTTTTCAACAATTGTTTTTAACTGTATGTGCTGTACAAAGCACTGGAATTGTAGCATAAGTAGGAGAGGAATTTTCCCTCAAAGAACTTACAAACTAGCAAGTGGCAGACAGTAATAAAAGTTGATACAGAGAAACAAGCAAAGCAGAAGGAGCAATTGCATAAAGCTGAGTCCTGGAAGGCTGCCTATAGGGGGCAGTATGTGGTCTCGCCTTAAGGACAAATGGAATTTTCACCAGGGAAGACTGTGATGGGGGCTTTTCAGGGGGAACGAATAGGAAGAGTAGAGGAGGCTGTATAGCAGCAGTTAGCTTCGTTTGGTTGGAAAACACCCCAAGTGAAAGAGCATTGTGAAGAACGGAAGAGCTAATGAGGAACCAGCCTATGGAGTTTGGCTGCCTCTCTTAGTCACAAAGAAGGAGCTGTTAATTGTTTTTTGTCAAAAGAACAGGATGATCAGATCTGTGCCTTAGGACACTTTAGATGGGGCAGAACAGGTACAGGGGATGTGGTGGGGAAAGAAATGACTCAATTTCAAATAAATCAAATAAATTACTTTGATGTTTATATGGTGTCTTAGTTCATTTTTTGCTACCTGATACATGATACTAGGTAACTTGTAATGAAAAGAAATATGTTGTCTCATAATTCTGGAGGATGGGAAGTCCAAGTTTAAGGGGTTGTCTTCTTGCTGTGTCATCTCATGATTGAAATTGTCATCCCATGATTGAAATTGTCATCCCATGGTGGAAGGTAAAAGGGCAAGAGGGAGCAGGATGGGGCGAAACTCGCCCTTTCATACAGCACCAGTCCCACCTCTGAAAGTGCAGCTCGCAGGTCTTAATCACCTCTTAAAAGTCCCACCTCTTAATACCGGTGCAACAGCAACTAAAGTTCCACTTGAGTTTTGGAAGAGACAAACATTCAAACCGTAGCAGATGGATTCAATTCCAGCATATTAAAGAGTACTGTATGGTGAAGAAATGAAAAAAAATAAAAAAAAAAAAAAAAAAAAAGGTCTGAGGTCTACCCCTAGCTTTGCTACTAATTCATTTTGTGTCAGGATGAGTCACTTTACGTCACTGATCCATAATGTTCTCATCTGCTCAGGAGAGGGAAGTGTGTGGATTACTCTCTTACTAAGGTAATTTGAATGATCGTGTATGATGACTACATCTATCATTTCCTCCTTTGTTATCTCAAAATTTCCAAACTGATTTAAACAAGATATTTAGGGTTATTTGTTTATTTTTATTTTTTTGGCCACATTCAAAAACAATCTGTCTCCCTTGAGATGGCTACAGAGCATTTACCTGTCAGATTTCCTCTTATTCTGTTTTAAAATTTGTCACTTAAATATTTTATCAAGGAAAAAGAGAAGACAATGCTCTACTGCCATCATGTCTCTATAATTTATAAACTCTAAACTTTAGAGTCTAAATATTTCTATGTGCTGGGAAAGTGTTCTTAAGAATAACCAGTAGCTTTGGAAAGTGGGGAGGTGTGGCATGAGGGACACCTGGTCCAAAGTAGAAGAGTGAAATAACTTGCTTTTTTTGTCCAGGCCTTGCTTGGATAAGCCTCTGCCTACAATTTGATTTAATCATGGCTGTACTGTTAAAGGGCATTTTCTAAAAGAAGCCTTCAAGGACGCCTTTGACTGCTTTTTCAAGATGGAGAAATATTACCAAGATGAAAATTGTGTAGGGCAAATATACATGAATAAATGTGTTACAACGGAAGTGACTTCTATAAAATACTCAGCGCTTAGAAAGAAATGAGAATTCTGTCAATCAACTAAGTGACTATATATTTGGAAATGTCTGTAGTTCTGTCAATCAACTAAGTGACTACACATTTGGAAATGTCTGTAGGAGATTCTGTGTTTGTTTCTTTTTAAACTTTTGGTCCAGATGTTTATGTATGGTTTCTACATTTTATTATTTGATCTTCATTTTGTGTTTATTTTATATATAGATCTTTTTTCACCAATTCACATAGTCTACTAAGAAAAGTGATCCTTTCTAGACTAGCAGGAATTTGACACAAAGACAGAACCATTGAAGGCAGTGATGCTCAACTTTTTATACTCTACTATCTTAGCCAAGAGCTTGTCAGTGCGGTCTGCAACCATGATTTTTCACAGTCACATGTTTTCAATTTATCTTCCAATATGATGTTGACTCAAACATTTGGCAGATTTATAATTTCTCCATTCTCCCCTGCCACTCATTCTCAAGATTTAGATTTTCTCATTTAGCAGTGGTAACAGTGCTTCACCCTTTCTATAAATCTTCATGAAGTTTCTAAACCCAGTGCCATGCAAATTGAGAATTACTGCCTAACATTATCTTTTGAAGAACTGAGTGTTGTATTTTATAGTTCTGTGTTAATTAAGCCTCTGCCTGAGGGAATGAGGAGGTATGTTTCCACTTTTTTAACTTACAATGCACACAGCCTAATTCTCCCTGCTGAGGAACTTAGTTGGGACAAGCAAGGTCTCCTCATCCCAAGTCTTGCCTGGGATCCCTGACTTTGGCCTGAAGGCAGGAGCAACAGCTCCCTGACCTTCCATTTTTGCCTTCTTCCCATTCCTGTGGCTGTAGTATGGGTAGAGCCCATTTCTGCCTCTGTGAGGGTAGAAGCTGCCTGGCCTGTCATCCTTATCCCTTCCATGACTTCTTCTCCATCCCCATTCAGCCACCAGGAAGCTCACCTACCTCTGAGCTCCTCTAGCACAGATCTGTGTCTACATGTATGCTGTGTCTACATGTAGCCCAGGCATTAAAAACACAAATAACCTCGTCCAATGTTTAGGAACTTGAAAGTAATTGCAAAATAGGAAAACATTAGCATTAAGGTTATATATGCACACACACACATACATATACATACATACACACATATATATACATATACATATATACACACACACACATAAAATATATGTATGTAGGCCGGCTGCAGAGGCTCACGCCTGTAATTCCAGCACTTCAGGAGGCTGAGGGTGTGGATCACCTGAGGTCAGGAGTTCACAGACCAGCCAGGGCAACATGGCAAAACCCCATCTCTACAAAAAATATAAAAATTAGCCAGGTGCTGTGGCATGTGCCTGTAGTCCTAGCTACTCAGGAGCCTGAGGTAGGAGAGTCACTTGAACCCGGGAGGTGGAGGCATAGTGAGCCAAGATTGCACCACTGCACTACAGCCTGGGTGACAGAACTATACTCCATCTCAAAATTTATATATAGATATGTGTATGTACAAAAATAATAATGCCTTGAATATATTGTATCTTTCTTCAAAATACTTCAAAATGTTTCTATAGGCCAGTCATGGTGGCTCACTCCTATAATCCCAGCACTTTGGGAGGCCGAGGCAGCTCGATCACCTGAGGTCAGGAGTTTGAGACCAGCCTGACTGATAGGTGAAACCCTGTCTCTACTAAAAATGCAAAAATTATCTGGGCGTGGTGGCGGGTGCCTGTAGTCCCAGCTACTCAGGAGGCTGAGAGAGGAGAATTGCTTGCACCTGGGAGGCGGAGGTTGCAGTGAGCCAAGATCATGCCAGGGCACTCCAGCCTGGGCGACAGAGCGAGACTCTCTCAAAAATGAATGAAAAAATAAATAAATAATTTTATAATCATTTTCTTATTTATTATCAAAACTAAATGCTAACACCTTTTGAGGATTTAAATAAAAGTTCCTGCTTTACAATTATTAGCATTCTGGTTTTAATCAGTCATCGATTCACCTGTTTTTAAGCATGGTGTTTTAGAATACCTACATGGAAAAAAATAGCCGTATGTGGATTTTTTCAGTCTATGCCTCTTCTTTCAATTCTCCTTGATAAATGATATCTACTTTCTTTGGGACAAATAACCACCTCTTAAAGAGTCTTTTCTAAAAATATGTTCAGTTTGTCTCAGACTTAATTTCACTTGAGCTATGGTTCTTCCTTCTTATATGGAGAAGGTGAATAGTTTATCAGTCCCAGCTGGAAGAAACTCATGTTGGGCTACTGGTAGATGATTAAAAGTAGAAAAAACAGGAAAAGTCCAGTCCCTGAGCAAGGAGTCCGTGAGTCTGGCTCCTACCCTCCCATGAACTCTTTTTCTCTCCTTGGTGAGTTACTTTGCTACTCTATGTCAATTTCCTTATTTGCAAAATGGGGTGATTCCAGCCCTCCTCAGAGGGTTTGACTGTAAAATTGCTGTGTAGATGAAGAAAGATATTAATCTTTGCCAGTCTGGCTTGCTGCAGGTTTTTTCTGAAGAAGTTGGAGAAATCCTTTTCATTTGGGTTATGTTTTAGTGGAGATTTTAAGCACACATTAGTTTCCAATGTTAAAGGATTCAAATCTATGATTCACCATATTGCTTTGCAACTTCTTTCACTATTTCCATTCTGAAAAAGTTCTTACCTCTCAAGGTTTTAGATGACTTATTTCTATTATTCCCATTTTTCTGTGGTTTTCTTTTGAATAGTTAATTCACTTTTTTCCAGTTCTAATTTACCTTGTGTATGTCTGTACTATTTTTTTTTCCAAAATGCTTATAGTTTTTATGCTACTGTAAATGGAGACTGGATAATCTCACATTTTTCCATTGGACTGTAATGCTTTATTTTATTACCATATATTGAATTATTATATATAAGAATCAGAATTCTGCAAGAATATTACTTCTTCCTCTTTTGAAACCTTGCCGCATCACATACTTTGTTGTATTTCTCTAAAAAATTGTCTTATGCCCTGAGATTGTAACCTTTTCCGGGGCCTAGGGACTATATCCTTTTGAATCCTCTTATTTTTCATCCTGATATTTAGGCCTTAACTCATAGTATATTGTTTGAGTTGGATTCGGAAAACATACATCAAAACATACATGGATAGAGGAAGGGAAAGACAGGTGTGACAAAAAAATGCCTTCCCTGAAAGCAGAGTCAAGGCTGCTAGGTGAGTTCTGGCTGCTGATTTGTGGAACAGCTTAGAGTACCATCTTTGGGCTTCTAGAGAGACCTGCCTTTATCAGGTTGTCCTGAACAAACAGGGACCCAGGAGAACCTATGACCCTGAGCCTTTCCCAGCCCTCCCGTCACACTTAACTTGATCCTCCTCCCCTAGCCTTTCCATTTGAATCTAAATGGCAGTACCAGTTACCAGGCAGAGTCCTGAGGGAGCTCAGTGCAACAGTGATACCCTCAAAGTCACCTCAATTGCTTCCCCAAGCCCCACACTTTATGTAACTAGACTAAGATAATTCCACATCCATTAAACTTCATTTTTGGGCAATGGAAGTGCAGTGACAAACTGCTGCCCAAGTCCTGGAATAACAATCAGCTCTACCATTTCTTGTGCAGCTTTCATGAGCCATCAACTATTCAGTCTCTTGGTAGAGGCTTTTCTTTCTATAGACTTACATGCCTCGGCCATGTGTTATCTTAGGAAAGATATTTGTGTATTTGTCATCCTTTCTGGCCGGAGGTACTCGAGCTGTTAATATTAGAACCAAATTCCTTCAAACTTCATAAACCTTGGTATAGAATTATACTAGACAGCCTCAATTCCCCTTATAAGAAATATGCTTGATATTCTAAGTCCCAAAAAGGATAATCCTCACTGGGACAGCTCAGGTAACATTGTGCTCCATCTCAATTTCATAAGGGATGACTGCAAATTGATGTCCTGCTCACTAAGGTCGTGTAGAGTGAGCCTGGGTTGAATAAGTGTAGCACATCCTTGATCTGCTCCTCTGCCTGTGGAACAAATTATCTTTAAAACGCTTGCAAACAGTACACTGGAATTTGGAAAAAGTGAAATGGCTTAGGAAAATTAGATTCTAGTGGGTTTGTGTTTGAATCCATATTCTACTTTGTTGAGCAAAAGACTTGGGCTAGTTATTTCATCTCTCTGAGCCTTGGTCTCTGCATCTGTTAAAAAGTATAATGGCTACCTTAATGGGTTGTTGTGAAAATTAGTCATATGTGTTTGAAGTGCCTGGCCTGTAGTAAGCTCTCAATATGATGTGGCTATTATTAGGTTTGGAGTAAGCAGGGTTTATTAGAGGTTCTTGGATGGTGTGGGCAGAGATCAGTGAGGATGAGTATCAGGTTCTTCCTGGTGTTCCCAAGGCCACTGCCAGAGTGAGGACACAGGATAGTATGGGCCATTAGGTTGCTCCAGCATTTGCATCTTTCTGGTGTTAGGAAGTGTATGATATTTGATGGTAAAGACCAGAAATTGTAGGCAACAGCTATGCTGGATAGCTGGGGTTTAGCCGGGTTTGTGGTCTTCCTACTCATTCCACCTTGCTCAGTATGTCTCTCAAGGATTATTCTCTCCAGGTGCAGTGCTGAGTGTCAAGGCTGGTTGCAATATTGACAAGAAGAAGAAGCAGGCACATGTAGTCTTAGATGGCTATGGCCACCTGACAGAGTCTCGTGGGCCATTCCCAGAGAAAAGTAAAGGGGCAGCTCACATCTACCCACATTGAGGCCTGGTGCCTCCTTTAGTAGAGAGTTAAGAGAGCCTTGTTCAGCCACTTGGCCTTATCTTTATTAATAGAAACTTTGGTAATATCATCTGAGAGGAAAAATAAAAATGCTAGCTGCAGAGGATATGTATTTTAAGATGATACAGTTTATATTTAGCAAGTGGGATTACACTCCTTGGGAGACATGAAAGAAGAGGAAGCGAGATTAGACCTGAGCATCTGGCCTGGGCAAATGTCATCTCCCAAAGTGGCCGTGTCCATGACAGGTTCACACCAGTGTGGAGTAGACCTCTGAGGACTGTGCGACACCCACAGCTAACCCAACACCAGGTTTCTCTACTGCCCAAAGAGCTGAGGGGTGATAACCAAAGTCAGGGCCGCACCAGGGAGGGAGAGTGAGTCAGGCCATGGTACACATTCACGGGGCAAAATACCTGTGCACTTACCTAGGGGTGATTTTGGGCAATGTTAAATAAACCGATGGACGTCAGGGCCTTGAGATATAGCATACCTCACCTCTGAGGTACAGATTATTATTCTATACCAAAGTGCTCTAAGAACTGACATCATTGTTTGAAGAAGAGCTGAGTGATGTGCAAATTTGGCATGCAACTATCACCCATCAATGAAGAAAGTGCAGTCTGTTGTTGGATAACTTTTCAATTAAAACTTCCTTACTGTTTCCCCTAAAGTTGAATTACCACAAAAACAACAATGCTCACCCACATATTTTGAGCTGCTTTCCATTTATCTCATTTTATTCCCATAATATCCATGTAAAATTTGTTGAATAGCCTTTGACACTTTAATATAAAAGTTACTAATATAGTCATTGTAGAATTTTTTAATCTAAAAAATTATATTAAAATATACAAAATCCCTTCCACTCGGAGAAAACCACTGTTAATATTTTAGTGAGTCTATTTTCAATATATTTTCATGCATATTTTAAGTAGTTGAGATATGATGCATAAAAGTTGTACACTATTTTTCAGCTAATATTCTCCTATAGATGTTTACCATGCAAAGAGCTTATGTATGCAAAATTTGCAAATATAATTTTAAAACTGCACAGTATTGCATTGAAGGATGTGACATAACATTCTTAGTAAATTCTCAATTTCTGGAACTTACTGATCACCAACATTTTCTCTTACACTGTTTCCATAAAAACTTCTGTGGATACATCATGGTCTGAGGTGAGCTCTAGGAGCTTGCTTTTACAAATGAGAAAGCACAAGTGCAGACACCTGGTCACCTCCTCCATGCATGGTTAGCCTGCAAAAGTGCAACAGCAATGAAAGCACAACTTTTTCTCATGCCTGAATCATTACAAAGAGACAAAGGGAAGGAAGAATGTCAACCCAGCCAAGGGAATAAAACAATCAGAGAATTGTAGACCCAAGTTTGTACCTGCAATCATATTCATAAGCTTACAACTAGATCAAAACTAAGAAAAACATTTCAGACCATTTTAGACCAGTGGTTACTAATCTGTTTATTAAAACTAAATAGTTAAGAGTTTATTAAAACGAAATCAATAGGCTACTTGGTAACTTCAAATTGCCAAGTTTGAAAAGATGATTGCCAGGTTCTACTTGTCCCTCAGCCCTGGGATGGTCAATACAGCAAGGTCAATGTCACCAGGGCAGATGGGCCAGTGGGCCTCCCATGGAGAGTGCCGAGGCTCCAGTGGGTCTCCTGCCAAAAGGAAGAGCCAGCAGACGGATGGAACATGCAGCAATCTGAACTCAGGTGTGGGCGCATTCTCGGTAGCTCCTGTTGACCATATCCCAGAGGCCTCTCTTGATGCCCATAGTTAGCATCCATTTTGTGTCAAGAATGTGGAAAAGAGCTGGCCCTGTAACCCCAGCTTACATAGAAATAAGCTGGTAAAGTTTACCTGGAGGCTACAACAAATAGCTGAATATGGCTGGAGTTAAGCTTGGCAGCATCTCATTAGTGTGTTTTGGCGCCACACAGAGGATTCCAAATATGGCCATGGTGAAAAGATTAGTGCATATGCTGGAAAATTTGGGTCAACCAGAAGCGTATAGTTTGGGAGAGTAGTGTTAGGGTCAGCTTTTCGCACTTTTAAAGATGACATCAGAGTTTTCTGGGCTTATGTTCTCCTAATGACTTCCAGACTGAGCATGCTCCATGTGCAGCCCGGAGGATGAAGTCTCCAGATGGTGCTAAGAAGCCCACCTGGGACTGACTCACCCAGCTGGATTTCCCTTCTCCTAACATCATGGTTTGTCATGAAAACAGGTCAGGTCTGCCTCTGAGGTTGTGCAGACAGCTGGTGGATGATTCAGGGAGCAGATCCCAGCTCATTCTCAATTCTCCTATCAGCTGGCCAGCTTGGGCCCTGAGATGGAATGACTGCTTGGCTTTGGGTGGCCATGAAAAGAAACAGATGCAATTCCCTCTTGCACAGTGAGGCCGTGCTGAGTGCTCAATGCATGGAAAGATCAGATGCCTCCAGGCAAAGTGCGATAGGCTTTTCTTGCCTGGAAATATATTGCCATGGCATTTGTAGTCACCCAACACCAATGGCATCCATCTAGAATAAGCAAAGGAGATAATGCTGAGAGGTACAGTCCAGGAGGAAAGGGTGGCTTTCCCTTTTTTGGCATACCGTGAAAATGTCTATGATGTGACATCCCCACGAGGAGCATCTCTTCTTGGGTGACAGGGAAGAGAACAATGAGAACCAGAGAAAAAGGAAAATGGGAAGATGCATGCACCTGGGGGTAAAGGCCATATTGGAGTGGAATCATTGGGACACATGGTTACTACCGTTCTATCTTGCCTGAAAAAAACCCATTATGTCACCTGTGTCACCTGGCAGGTGCTTACTTGATACCTTGTGAAAACTTCTTTCCCCATTGGTTTAAATAGCAGGCTTTCACCTAAAACCAATAGCGATAATAGGCTGGAATCCTTGGCTTACCATTCTACTGGCAGGGGAGTCATCTCTGCATCCTCTTTCAGCCACATTGTATGTTTGCCATCATCTGTAGTTTTTAATCTAACCCACCCCATGATCATGCCACATGCCCTATGGGCACTGGAGTTTTGCTGTGTGTTTAGGACCCTGACATTTTGTGTTTTAGGAGCTGGGTTTTATTTTACCACCCTTTTCTCTGGTTGTAGGATTGTCCAATTTTGTCTCATTTTCTTCTTTCTCTCCATACTCCTCCTACCCCTAACTTCATTTTTTAAATCACCTCCAACACTCTCCTTGCTCACTTTTTACTCCAAGGACTTGTCTTTAGAATTCTAGTCTCCCCCTTTCTCCCTGTACTATCATGTTACGAGGTCAGAATTGTGCCAACCTACAGGAATGTTTTCACTTTAAAAGCCCATCATTGTGGGTGAAATAGACACTAACTACAAAGGCCAGACTTTTATACACACACGCACACACATATATACATACTGTTTCCAGGATGTTGAATGTCTTGCAGCAACAAAATGCCACCGTTGCTATCGTGAAACAGACTTGAGGAAGCCTAGAGGCAAAGGCAAACATTTCATACCCACATTATAATATTGTTCCTGGCTGACAGCCTGTTCCCCACTGACCTGGGGCTCATTCTCTAGCTGAACCATGGCCCATCACTGGGGCAGATTCTGATTAGCCAGGATGGTGGAAATTGACTAGTGGCCCATGAGTGGTTCTCATCTGAGTCTGAGGAGGTGCTTCATTCTTGCTATACACAACTTAAAATCTGAGAATTGTGAGACACTCATGAAGCAAGATGTTGCTTTGACACAGAAGGCAAAGTTTAAGAGCCTATTAAAGACCACACTCTATTAGTTCCTTAAATATGTCCTTATTCAAGTCACTATGGTACTTCTCTGGTATTATTCCTTATGAAGAGCTATTCATTGTGGTCATATTGGGTAGAATATAGTATCAAATCATAACTTCTCCATTCCTCTGTTTCTTCATCAGAACAGAAATAAAAATCGTGTCTAATTCATATATTTGTTGTGATAATTAGGTACATTCAAACATAAATCCTAGAGTAGTGACTGGTAGGTAATAAGCCATAATATAGACTAGCTGTTTTTATTAAATATGATAATGTATGTATGGGTCTTGATAATTCGACTATGGGATAAGTAGGGCAAAGAAACATTATCTATAAAAATGACCCTTTTCCCTCCATTTTATAGCTGTGGAATGGTCTGTTTAATGCTAACTAGGGCTACTTTCTCGTTGTTTGCACAACGAGAGTCAAGTGTCCATCACTCAGATAATAGCAGAGTGAAGATCTCTCCAAACTAGATAGATTTGAAATGGTTTCAAGAATTGGGGTTTCTTAGTCTAGGATGAAGAAGACTGGAGAGGAGATATGACCACTGTCTTGAAATATCAAAGGGCTGACATGGGGAGAAACAGTTATATCTATTTTGTTTGGATCTAGAGGACAGAACCATGACCAGCTGGGTAGAAGTTAAAGGGAGACTTGAACTCAACATAGGAAGAATTCTCTAATCATCAGCGTCATATAACAAGATATGAGCAGTTCATAAAGCCATCTCCACCAATGGAAGTACTGTGTGACCATAAACATAGGACTTAAACTATCTGTACCTTGGTTTCTTCATCTGCAAAATGGGAAGAACAATACCTACTTTTGAGGGATGTTGCGGAGACTGAATAAATTTATATGTATATAGTCTTTCGAACAGTGCTGGGACACATTTGGCATTCTATGGATGTTAACCATTGTATAACTGACTTATAAAGGTGAAAAGGGGCAAGTGTTATTATCCCTTACAAGATGGAAATAAGATCAATTATCAAGCAACCTGGTTTACTCTTAGGCAACTGATCATTATGGCAATGGGAATTACCTAAGCTGTCTCTGGCATCATTGGTATATCCCTCAGCAAGGGTACTCTCTGCAGGCTCAATTCTTATTGGAATCAACTGTGTCGTATATATTTTTAGTGATCTCCACAATGCCCAGGCAGTGAGCCTTCAATAAATACATGTTGCGTAGACATACATAGTGGTACCTTCTCATAGAAAGAGTATTGATTTATGCTCTATAATTAAGTATCTCTACATCCTTCTCTAATCAGGATCGGTGAAGTCACCGTCTAACTGTTTCCAGACAGTCATTTTAAATGTATTTCTAACTCAACAGTCTCTGCAATTTAACTTGATTAAATACAACACAGGTTTAATTGGAACTTAGCTGCAAATTAAGAGCAAAGAATCCATAGAATTGACTGCTCTTTAAATATAGTTTAGCTCAGTAAGCTAATAGTTCTTTTATGGAGATGCCACACTGAGTAGACATTAAATTGTGGTTCAAACAGCAAAACAAACAAATGGTGTGTGGGCCTCTGAGTATTTATTGTGATTATGCTATATGAGTAATAAGTAATATTTGAGGACATTAGTCATTATTGGCTTTGCATACTTCCTTTGCATGTGGCAGCCAGGATAAACAAGCCCTCGGATGCCCTCCTTTTTCTTGTGTGGGCTCATAAGTAAGGGCTAGGGGAGAGTTATTCCCTGTGTAGACATTTGGTACTGCTGATTTACATATATTTGCCGTTTTTGCAATCCAAAAATCTGGGGTGTTTATGGGTCTGAAATTCTGTGTTGCTCTATGCCTGTAGAAGAGCCAGTAGAAAATGACACATTTGTCTGTGTTTCAGACTTACCATTATGAGACAGTTTGTCTTCTCCTGGGCAAGGACATAAAGATCTGCAGGGATTATAGTCACATAGCACTTGTGACAGATATATGGGTTGAAAAGAAGAGAGGCATTGTCTCCCCCTCCCCCATTTTCTTTGGAATATGCTTTTTAATTGTTTTCCGTATATACTTTTGTGTAAGTTACGAGGACTTGCAGAAGTTTCTTCAGAAGACAGGCGATATGATCAGATTTGTCTTTCTGGAAAGTTAATGCTGGTAGCACAGGGAAGGCATGGCTAAAAAGAACAATAAACTGGAGAAGAGAAATAAGTTAGGATCCTACTGAAAAATTCAGGTATAAAATGAAGATGCTTTAACAATAATAATAATAACAACAACTGGGAATCGGAGAAACACCAAATTCCAGATACAGACCTAAGGTAGAAATGGTAGGATTTATTGGTCCATGAGCTGTGTGGGATGAAGAGGAGCCACCATGCCCAGCCTGATTCTGCTTTTCTTCACCTCCTTTATCCAGCCCCTTCTCTCGAAATCCACAGCTACTTTCTTGACTCAGGACTTGGTCATTTCTCACATGGACCACTGGGGTACAGGACTAATAGTCTTAAACCCACTGTCTGTCTTGCTCTTTTCAGGTATCTTCCAACCTACAAGTGTAATAATCTATCAAAATAAAAAATGACATATACTTTCCCCTCATAAAATCCATTTCTGGCACCCCGAGGCCTAAGCCTGAAGGCCTTTAGTATGCCATGTAAGATCCTACATCATCTAGCCCTGTTCTAACTCTTCGGTCCTGTCTCTCACCATCTTATCCTCAAGTCCTGTTAGGTGAAAAGTCCCTATAAATCTCAGGTCCTCTTCTGCATGGAGTGTCCTTGTCTGCCTTCTCTCTTACCCATACAGCTTTGTAAAGACTCAACTCAAATACTACCTCCACCATAAAGTCTCCCATGACTGTCTGCCCTGAGTATAACTGGCCACTCTCTTCTTTGAGTTTTACACCTTAACCTTGTATACATTTCTGGCATATAACAGAATTTTTGGCATCTACGTCACACTTAGTGGTTTACTTGTCCTTCTTCCCCTTTTCTCTGTAAGCCTTTTGGAGGCAGAAACTCACTCTTCTTCATTTTGAAAACCCCAACAGAATATCTGGCACAGGGTTTGGGGCATCCATCAGGAAGAAAGAAAAATTAACACAAAAAATGGGAAGGCAGAATGGAAGGACATAGGCAGAGTAGGAAGACAGGCAAGGAGTAGCTGTGTGGCAGCAGTTCTTGGAGTGACAGTGAAATGGAGAGCAGGGAATCTAGTTAGGAGCTTAACCTGAGGGTACAGGTACACGAGGACGAGGCCTGGATGAGTTTCGTGGCAGAAGGAGTGGACAGAAAGCACAGGACATGAGGAGGACTGCAAAAAAAAAAAAAAAAGAAAAAGGACAGAACACAGGGCAGAGTATCACCTTGCTAAGCCCCTGAGTGGGTGTCTTTAAGCACAGAAGAACTCTGTCTGAAAAATCATACCATGAGCTCAGATTCCAATGTTCCACTGTGGGCTTCCCACTAGAACAACACATGGATTTTTCAAACCATCAAAAGGTAATTTAAAACAGCAGAACCCATGCATTATTGCTTTGTGAGTCAGAAGGCCCTTCATTAAAATACGTTTGTCACACATCTGGTCAATATTTAGACAAAATGACTTTTGCATTTAGTATTAGGATTGAGATAACCATTTGCATGTAGGTTTTGGTAGTAGTTTAGATTTGTTTCTGGAAAAATCAACCAAGTCACAGTGTCAGAGGGACACAGAGAGCAATGCTTTCTGTTTCATTTATTGACCAAGGGCATCCCCATCCCAAGTCACAGCCTCTGGGGCACTCACACAGCTTAATTCTGAGAGACAGCCCTGCCACTGCCACTTACTGTCCACACCAAAGACTGCACAAGCCCAGGCCAGGCTCCTGGGGCATGTGCTCTTCTGCCACAAAGATGGTGAACTCCATTTCCTTTCTGCCCCAAACCTGCAATCAGCAGGACTTCAAAGACCAGACTCTTGTGGTGCGTCCTCCCCCTTGAGGAAGCAGCAGTCCTCCAGTTCCATGGAAGTGTGTCTCACAGAAAATCCACCCTTGTGTTAGGAATTCAAGCTCCTCTGTGTTGTCACTGAAATGCCAGATAATACTGAAATGAGCCTTTGATAAGCCATGTTGAATCTGCCCCAGATAATCTACTAGAAGCATAAACAAGTAAGGGGCTTGAGGTGCAGGACACACAACTGGCCACCGCTGCCTTCTGGGCCACAGAGAGAGGGTTGAGCCTTCAACAATGACCCTGCCCATGGGCCAAGGCCACAGGAAGCTGAAGGTGACAACGGGAGCAGAGAACCGGCTTTTCTGTCTCCCATCTGGAAGCACCATCTCCCTCCTGAAACTCCCCCTGCCCTTGCCCCTCTGCTCTGCTGTCCCCGTCTCTGCCCCTGGCTTTTTTTTTTTTTTTTTTTTTTTCTGGATATGCTCTGCCATCATTTCCAGCTCTTATTACAGTTTGCTAGCTGGGTGACTGAGTAAGTTGCTTACATTGTTTGATAAGAAGATGAGGATAAACGTATTAACCTATTGGATTATTAGAAGGAATAAATAGCTACTGTTTTACAGATGAGCCTAGCTAGGTCAGAACCTGGCACACAGAGGATTTAATAAATACCATTTTTTTCTTGACTAGTATGTAGCACTGTGGTTAGGAGTGTGGACTCTGGAGTGAGACAGCCTAAGTTAAAATCCAGCTCTGCTAAACTACTATAGCTATGTGATCTTACATTCATTTCTTCTGTTCACCTCAGCCTTCTCCTCTATAAAATGGGGATAAGAATCACACCTACTTCTATAGGGTATTATAAGGATTAACTAGATTACTGTATGCAACCTGCTTAGAATAGTACTGGGTTATACAAAATCAGCATTGCAAAGCTTAGCTATTATTATTATTCTCCTCTTTACATAGGTATGATTCATTTAAGCAGTTTCATGGAGCCAGTAGAACATTACTACATTTGTAGGAGGTACTCAATACCTCCCTGTGATTTAAATGAAAGAATGGAGGAAACTCTTTTCAACATTGGGGGTACTTTATAAAGTATTTTATAAAATTGTCATTCAAACAGGAATTATTTTCTGAGGGTCTTTTATATACCACACACTGCGCTGGGCTCCAGGGACACTACCTCACAAAGCAGGCAAAGCCTCTGCTCCAAGACTTGCTATCCGGTTCTATAAGTCTTTGCTATTCTGTAGTCTTGCTGCCTTGCTTAGCAAATGAGGACACCGAGGCCTGACCAAAACAAGGCATTTCTGGGAGGCAGTTACTTGTAGACATGTCGTTTATTTTTAGGACTCATGTATCAAGACCTCACTTGGTTTGTTGAGTGTCTTGTTCCAAGGCCCTTCTTTTTTTTTTTTTTTTTTTTTTTTGAGATGGAGTCTCACTATGTCACCAGGCTAGAGTGCAGTGGCGTGATGTCGGCTCACTGCAACCTCTGACTCCCTGGTTCAAGGGATTCTCCTGCCTCAAAGTACCTGTGATTACAGGCATGCACTACCACGCCCAGCTAATTTTTGTATTTATAGTAGACATGGGGTTTCACCATGTTGGCCATGATGGCCTCGATCTCCTGACCTCACGATCCACCCATCTCAACCTCCCAAAGTGCTGGGATTACAGGTGTGAGCCACCATGCCCGGCCTCTGATGCCCTTCTTTGTGAGGGAATCAATACAACCTGGTGGAAAGAGTTGGGCTCTCCAGTGAGACCAAACCTGGTTCTGCTAGGTACAAATTGTACCATTGTGCAACATACTTAAACTCTCGTGGCTTCAGTTCTTCATCTGTACAATGGAACAGCAGCCTCTGCTGTGTCAGTAAGAGTCTCTTTGTATTGCAGAGGCTACAGACTGAGAGCTGGAAGACTCACACATCTTACATGGTGTCTTTATCGTGTTTAATTGATTGAATTCATGACAGACACTTAACATTTGGGAAATTTTCTATGAAACCTAGATTTCTGGCTTCTTTTGACAAGTCAGAAGGTCTGGCAGCAACACTGAGCTGGAGTGAACAGCTGCCTCTGGGATGGAACATGAATCTTTCACTGTGGCACAGTCCCCACCTTTCTCCATCCATTGCTTACACCTGGACTGCTCCATTCATTAACCCACTCTGTCGGCATAGAAGTTTGCAGGGCCTGCTGTGCGGATGATAGCTTTATAGGAGGATGTTATTGTAAACAATCAGGGTGTTTCCCTGGCTGGCGAATGCTCACTGAAATGTTTGCCTCTGCTGTGGATATGCAGAGCATGCTTTCTCCAGACATCTTTCTCCTTTTAGTTTCATAGGAGATTTAGGCGGCATGGTGATGGTAAGAGAAAGATGTGGCAGTAGAGATGCATCAATGTAAATATAAAAGTAATAGAAATGCATCCATATAAGTATAAAAGCACCTGACTGCAGCACCCATTAAGAAAGAAGAGAAGAGGGCAAGGGAAAGAAGAGCTCTACCTTGAGAAACCAGGGGCTGTTAAGATGCAGTGCGCTGGCTGGGGCCTTGTGAGGAATGGCGGTTTGGCAGACCATTTATCTCCTTCCTTCCTTCCTGGGGCCAACATGAGTCTTATTTATAACTTAGCTCTCAGACTCCCTTCATGTTAAATCCATAACTGAGAAGCCTGCAGGGCTAAGAGTGGAAAGTAGCTTTCGAGACATCTAGATTACAAAGCTGCATGGTGCAATAGAAAGAGCCCTAAACAAGGCGCCAGAAACTGGGAGCCAGTCCTCGTTCAGGCTCTTGATCTGTTAGGGATTGGTTGTGTCTCCTTTGTAAGTTATGTAGCATGAGTTAGGGTGTTTATATTCACCTGCCTTAGGAGAGGCTGTTATGAGTGTCTGATAAGATAACTGATCTCTGTCTCTCTCTATACACACACACACACACACACACACATATACACACATACACATGTGTATACACATATACGTATATATACATATACATGTATATATACACATATACATGTATATGTGTATATATACACATATATATCTCTATATATACATATATATATACACAGAGAGAGCTATATATATACAGAGAGAGACATCAGTTATATACTCGTGTATCTATATTATTAGCATCTAATACTTATGAATACTCATACACACATATAATGCACCCTGGAGAGTATACAAAGTATATGAGAGTTGTTAGAGATGTAATTGTCTATGAGGATCCATGCTGACCAGACAGAACTCTGGGTCCAGGGCCATGAGGTGAGGGAGGGTGTTGGGGTTCGTTACTGCAGCGTCTGCACAGGAGCCAGGCATTTGTGCTGGAGGTAATCAGGGCAGAACTTTATTACCCCGGTAAAAGATGCAACATTAATAGCCAAAAAATAATTTTAAGGAAATGTATTTATTTAGTCCATATAAGGTATTTGGAGGATGAAGGTACCTGAAACCATTCATAGGAGGAACATATGAACAATGATGTGTAGCCTGAAAAAGGGAAGAAGAAGGGAAAGATAACCTGAACCTGAGGCTGTCTTTAAACATGACTCATGTCATATGGAAGAAGAATTTGACTCAGCTAAGCACAAAGAGAAATTAAGATGAATGGCAGAAATTACAAGTGTGCTGATTTTTCTCATTTATTAATTTATTTTTTTCATCTATCTAAAATAGCAATTAAGCAGGCAAACTCAAAGCTACACACTTGCATTAAGTCCCTACGTTGTCATTAGCTAGTATGTGACCTTAGGCAATTTGTTTAGTCTCTGAGTCTCTTTTTGTTCAATTCTGTTAAAATAGACATAAAAATAATACCTATCCCAAGGGCTATTTTGAGAATTAATGAATCAATGCAGGGATGGCTATTGGTATAGGGTTTGGCATACACTAAGCACACAATAACTGTTAGCTATTATTATTCAATAAGCACTTACTATGTGCCAGGTTCTGTACTAGATGTTGGGCTTACAAAGGTAAATAGGATGCAGTCACTCTTCAAGAACTTTCTAATCTAAAAGTAAATCAATATCTGCAAGAAAAATCCTGAGAAAGAAATGTCTGCATCTGGAGAAGGGTCTGTTTCCCATCAGCAGCTGTTCTCACACAAAGGCTGATCAACTGCTTGGGAAGATGGAACAGAAGGAACTCAAGCTTCAGAATGTTTCTGGGATTGGATCATCTTTAAGGTGTCTTCTAATGTCAAAAGTCTCTAGCTCTAAATTTCTTCTCAGAAATTTCTTAGCCCTCAACTGAAGTCCAAGTCAAAGCCTGAAAGGGGAACAGAGCTTGTATGCCTGACCATGCCGTCATCACTAAGTCTTGTCCTGCTTTGGTCCCATGTCTCAAAGCAGTGACCTCTCCATCAGGCAGGGGCCAGCCACAACTCCTCTTATCCTAGTGAGTACATGAGGGGCTGCAAGAGCCTCTGAAATGGTCTTGACCCTGTCTACAATATTTCATACCTGCCACTCACTGAGGTTTTGTTTACTCTAAAATTATGGGGAGGGTGACATTGTGCTTGGAGCATTTGATGAATATATTCCCTGAACCCTCACCCAACAAAAACTCACTTTGGAAACAGAGCCTGAATTTAGGAATGTGGCTTGATTATGGGTTGCAGCCTGGCTTGCAGTTTTGCCTCTTCTCTGTGATCCATCCTTGGAACCTAGGACCAACAGCATAACACTGACTTAGACCAGCAAGAAAACTGTTCAAAAAAGCTACCTTTTAGTCCATTAACCTGCCAATGCCCTCAGCACTAACAGACAGCTAACCTTTCAAAATAGGCAGAAAAGAGTCATCCCCTTTCCTTTCATTAGCTGTCCAAGAATTCAGAAATACACAAACTAGAATAAAAAATACATGAAAGCTTTTTGTATTTAATTTGTAATTTATAATAAGTTTATTTTTAATTAATGTAATTAGCCTAATTGTGTATTTCATGTTCACAAAAATCTTCAGTATTGGTATGCTTGAGTTTCCAATCCTATTAACAAACTTTTAATCCATACAGACCAAATCAAATAATTTAGCATTTATTTCAACATTATCCTTTAGTGTTCTTCATGCTTTGTGAATGTTGGTCTCAACTGAATGAGATGAGAATAGTGTTTTAAAAGTGGGAATCATACATTATCCCTTGAAATTCATTTCATCCTTATTGTAGCAATAACTAACAATTATTGACTACATTTTAGTGGGACCAGGAACTGAGCTAAGAGCTTTACATACATTTTCTTATTTTAATTACTACCCCAATTGGTAAAATAGTTATTATTGTATCCACTTTACAAAGAAAGAAGCTGGAGCTCATAGAAGCTAAGTATCTTGGCCAACTTTAAGAATACTAATAAATTACAAAACTGGAACCCAAACCCAGATCTGTGGGATTCAAATGCCCATCCACCTACTCCGTTAGGCTGCCTCCAGCCCAGGCTGGACACAAAGTAAATTTTTCATAAATAATGAAATGATAACGACTCAGGAAGTTTTCTTGCAAGAAAGGCTACTATGATCCACTCCACTGGATATCTGCATATGGAGCAGGTTAAAATAGGCAAGAGGAGTCTTTGTGATTCTATTTCTTGGAAGTCCAAGATTTAGATCAAAAAAAATGAGATCATTATGTACAAAGAATCTTCATTTAGGAAAGGTTATACATTGGATAAAGTAAAAATAAATATGTTTACCCAATTAAAAATGGTCTTGGTTTAGAAAGGCTGAGATTTGAATGCAATATGTTGGAATATATTTGGGGTTTCGGTGTGGTGAGGTGGTAATGGTGGGGAAATATATTTACAAAATAAACTTCTTAAGTTAATATGGATTCTATTATCTGTTGTCCTTTCTTCTTTTTTTTTTTTTTTTCCAAAAAAAATTTAAAAACTGAAAACAGGCCCGCAGACTGTTCTATTCTGCCTTGAACTTTAGGGGCGAATTGTAAGCATACTTTGAATATATTTTAATCAGGGCCTATGAAATATGGCCAAGTTCATGATACTCTGAGGCTAAAAGTATATTGCCTTATCTCCCCCTCATGCCAAATGAACAGAAAATAAACTGGTTCTTTTTTTAGCTTTTTATTTTGGATTTGTTGAATTGGCTTATTTTCAAATCTTGCAAGAGATACTTTTTACATTATTTTTGAAACCTCTTGTTAAAGAGTTTTCACCACTTAAAAATGAAATTTTGGAAGGGACAGGAAAATGCAAAAGCATTGTTCTTGACTTTTAAGTTTTCGGAGTTTCTGGTGCTGGTGTCCGGCCTGCTCTGAAGGGTCATGGGATCCTCTGTATTATAGTCACTTTGGGAACAGTGGCCACAACAAGCACAAAGCTGTAAATTCCTAGGGTAAGGGGCAATTGATGGGTGCTTCACTGAAAAAAAAAAAAAAAAAAAAAAAATTATAGGAGGAAACAGGAAAAAGAAATGTTAGAAAACAGTCAAAGTTTTAAAAAGTCAAAGTCAAAAAAAAAAAAAAAAGAAAAATGGGGTAGGGAGAAGGAAAGTATCAAAAGCTTTGCCATCACCTGCCCACTGAAGTGAGGATAAAATGTGGGGGAGATAGGGTGGTGGGGAACTATGCTTGAATTGGGGGCTGAATCTTATGCAGACTTATCACATTCCGGGCATGTGAAAAGGTGGCTGAGACTAAATCTTCCCATCCTAATGCTATGCAATGATCTAGTATCTCTCCTACCAACTGTAAAATGCCTGGGAGAAGACTTCAACAAAACAGTGCAGTAGAGCCTGGAGATTTTATATGTAATATTCAGTTCTGGTTGAAAAGCAAAGTAGCATAATAGGTAGAAGACATTTTGCTGAGGAACGAATCTTAATTGGAGGTTCGAAGTTGGCAGACAAAAATTTATTCATTCACTCATTCATTCATTTGAAAAATATTTATTGACTATCCAGTAGCTCTCAGGTCATAAGCCAGGCACTGAGATTATATCTATGAGCAATACGTAGTCTAGGTAGTCAAGAAGCTTCCCTTCTGCATAAGGGGAAGCATCAATATATGGGCACTGATTATGCAAAGTGATAAGATGTAGGATAAAAGTATAAAGTTCCAAGAATACACTTGGGAGGGTAATAAATGCAGTTGTGAGGGTCCCCTAGAGACTGAGGTGGCACATTTGATGTTAGCAACACATCTCAATGAAACTCTGTTGTTCTCTAAGGTTAACAGGTGTGCAATGAAGTAATTTTAAAAATTGTATATGTGTGTATGTTTATGCATGTAAAGTGACCTCAAACAGAAAGACAGCTAGTGAGATTGTGGTATTTAAATATTTGGTGATTTTATAATTCTCTTTATGTATCTTTATAAATTTCACGTGTTTACTGTGAAACTATGAGGAAAGAATTAACACAGCAGAACTGGGTGCTCAGTCATTGCATGTCCCTAGAGGGCCTAAAACCATGATTCACACTTGGCTAGCCCCTGGTGTTTTCATATTGTGTATGCCTGGAGAAGGGGGCATGCTGTACATGTCAAGATTTGTCATTGTTGTTTACCAAGATTCATGATGTACCTGGTTTCATTTTGGGTCCTGGGTTTTGATTACTATGACTGGTCACATACAAGTGTGTGCCTACATGATCAGCCCCCACTAAAAGCCTCAGTCCCTGAAACTAGAATGGACTTCCCTAGACAGAGACACTCTGCACATGCACCTATAATTTATTTCTAGAGAAAAAGCATGTTTTGTGTAGCCCCACATGGTCAAGGATTCAGAAGCCTATGCCTGACCTCTGTAGACTCTACACAATGCATATCCTTCTCCTGCTGCTATAATAAACCTTAGCTATAAATATAATGAGTCCTTCTAGTGAATCATGGAACTCAAGTTGGTCTTGCGATTCCTGAAACAGCGACCCAAAAGATATATTGAGCAGCCATTATGAACCAGAGATTCAGTATGGTAGTCACTGTAGGATAAGGAAAGATGAGGGTGTTAGATGACACTCTACGTTATTACTCTCATCTAAGGTAGCGTAAAATTCTTATTTGTTTTAAGAAAAATTCAATCTGCTTTAAACCCTCACTGGTCAAGGTAACTGCAAAAGTATAATGTTTATTATGACATGTTTAGGGAAGGCTGTTTTTTTCTTTTAGAGCCATGTAAGAATCTTGGAGGCCTTACCTAGTCCAGGTTTCTAGAAAGGGCCTTTGGCCTTTAGTCCACATTGGTTATTGATGACCTGCTTATTGTCCTTTGAAGGTGAACAGCTCTGCCGTTGTCTGCCTAATTAGGGAACAGGAATATCTACCCAGATAGTGACCAACCTCCCAAAGTGACCAAGAAACCATTTCCATCTGAGAGCCTGACCTCCCTTCAGAATCTCTCATGGAAGCCAGGTGCTAGGTCCTACTACTTAACAGAAACTATAGAACCATACCTCTTCTCAAGAAAAGCATTTCCCTTCTCATGCAAGAATATTCTATTCATTCAAAACCTTGGATCCCCTGTGCTCTGAAAAAGTTTCCTCTAATTTGTACAGATGAGATTTGCTGTCAGAAAACTGCTTAGAGGTCATCTTCTGGGAGTCTGGCAACATCTGCTTTGGGCCCTCTACCACGAAAGCCACTAATAACTATTCAGTCAAGACAGTGTATACAAAGGTTTGAGTCTCTTCTTAGAATGTAAAGCGGGGAAAACATACATCAGCAAGAACAACACAGACTATTAATCTTGCTACAAATTACCTTGTTACATTAGGAAGACTCATTCTTTACCTAATAACAGCAATTAGTCTAGTAGATAAATTGCTATATGTATTAGGATTCTCCAGAGGAACAGAACCAACAGGACACACACACACACACACACACAGAGACACACACACGCACTAGGGAATTGGCTCACACGATTCTGGAGGTTAAGAAGTCCTACAGTATGCTGTCTGCAAGCTGGAGACTCAGGAAAGTTGGTGATACAATTCAGTCTTACAAGGCCTGAGGACCAGGAGAGCCAATGATGTAAATTACAGTCCCAGGGTAAAAGAAGAGGATATGAAATGTCCCAGCTCAAACAGTGAGGCAGGAATAAAAGGGGTAAATTCCTCCTACATCTACCTTTTGTTCTACTTAAGTCCATAACAAATTGCATGAGGCCCAACCACATTGGGAAATCCGTCTACTTTACTAATGTTTTCATCGAAATGCTAATCTCATCCAGACACAACCTCACAGACACACCCAGAGACAATGCTTAATCTGAGCACTTCATGGCCCACTTAAATTGACACAAAATAAATCATCACATTATGGTACAAAATAAAGTATTGCAAGCCTTATAATAAATATGTATGAAACAGCATGTGAGAGAGAAGAGATTGGGGAGACAATGTAGAGGCGCTGATGGGCCTCCATGGGTGGGTTGGACTTTCACCAAGAGAGGTCACTCACTGTCGTTGTCCAGATTCACCCAAGAATCCACAGTTCAACAACAGCACCAGAAACATAACTACCATCAATTAAAGCCAAAGGTCTATTTCCACAAAACGAGGACCTAGAAGAATATCTTTTTGAAGTGGAATCATAGAAAGAATGCTAATCAGTTGGGCTTTATCTTTACTGTGGACATAATTTAAAAAAAAAAAAGAAAAAGGAATAACTTGTATGGTGTAGGAAGGAGCTTTTCTCCCTTGATATCAGTATTACTGGCTCTCTGAAGAGTCGGTGGGAAACATTACCACCATTCCTTGGAGGTCTATAAGACTAACATGGCTACCCATGGGCTTCTGGCAGAGCGGAAAAGACACCAACTTAGGGTCTGAGAAACCTTTACCCCTGCTGAGTGGCTTTGGGAAAGTGTCACCCCCTGATCCTGTGGTTCTCACAAAAAAACAAATACATTATACCTATTTTTCAGGATACTTGTGAGGTTTAGAAATAGTATCTGTCACATAGTGGGCACTCAATAAGTGATAGATAACATAATTTTTCTCTTCTAGATGACAAAGGCAACTTCTTGTCAGGGACCAGAGCACTGAGCTAAGAAATTTCCAAGAATCTCCTCCAGGCCCAAGATTTTAGCCACTAGTGAAACTGATCTTCTGCTTGGACACAATCCAAACTCCTGCAGGCAGCATGAGTGCAGTGAAGCCTCTTTACTGGCCCACACTCTCTTTAGCCACCCCACTCCAGGTAGCTTGTCTGAGTCTCCTTACACACCTCCTCTAGCCTTTTTCCTCTTCACTCCACTATTTGAGTCCAATTTCCCCTGAAAAAGTATTCACTTAAATAGGTGGCATTGGGCCAATTTCATTAATTGATCTGTGTCAATGTTCTAATGAGTGCTAATGAGTGACCTGCTCAGGTAGGTGAACATCAAGTCATGGAACACTAGTAACTCCGCATCCCGGGTAGTAAAAACAAGGACAATGCCAAAAGACCTCTTCACTCTAGAAGATCTTCTATAGGCCAGGGAAGAGATTTCGTGGGAAATTTGGGGACCCATGGACATGCTCAACTTAGGACACTTCAGGATGCTTCTGTTGTATCTACCTGGAGAGATCAACCCGGAAAACAGTCCTGCTACTTTACCAGGACTACCAGCCAGCAGCTGTGCAGGAGAGTGCTCCAAGTCATACCACGGTCAGGCCAGATGGAGAGGCCCAGAATCTTCATTCTGAAACCACTTTCTTAGTTCTAGGAATTTAAACTTTTGAAAAGATAGAGTTTAGCAACACTCTGGGAATTATCTAAGTTCATCACTTTATTTTTTGTGAAGCTGATGCTTGCATAAATGAGATGATTGTTAGGCACTAGAATTAGTTAGGGCTCAGTTGGATTTGTAACCCAGGTTTTCTAGCACCTAAACCAGAATTCCCTGTGCTAGTTCATATGCATATATACATATATATACATGCATATATATATATATATCTTCATATATGTATATATACATATATACCTATATCTTCATATACATATATATAATGATATGTATATGCATATGTGTGTATATATGTGTATATATACACCTTGTTATATATAAACTTTTGTATATCTTACCTGTTCTAGAAAAGTCTCTGGTGGTGATGGACCAAAAGATCAAATCTGTAAATTATATTCCATTACCAAGAATCTAGGTGATTAACTGCCTAGAGCTCAGTCTGCCGAACTGTAAAATGAGCAGAGTATTCCCTGCGTTGTCCTATGTTGCTAGGCTGTTACAAGAATAGATAGGGATGTCTCGCTCACAAAAAATGCTGAAAAAAAAAATTGGTTAAAGAAGGAAAGAGTTCAGAAAGTCAAAGTTCACACAAACACAAGTTAGCAGAATTGATCACCATTCTAAGATTCAGAAGCTATTGGTGGTGTTCTCCCTACCTCCAAGATTGGGAGAGCATTAGCCTTTATAGTAACATTAGACAACAGAGTGGCTTACTATTGGAGCTGGCAACCTGCATGCTGCTACACACAGACCACTGAGACAGGCAACCTCCACACCTTCTACCAACTGCTCATGGGCTGTTGCTTAAACAACCCCACATCCTGGACCCAAGCTCCTAAACAGACTAAGAAAAATAGCAGTGCACTGAAAGTGGAGTAGACAGAGGGAGAAAGAACAAGCAGTCCACCCAAAATCATGACCCTAAAGAAATGGAGTGCCTGAATGAATGGGACTGATGTCAATTTGGGAAAGGGGTAGGGAAAGAGAGGGGAAGAGAAAAAGGGGGAGGAAGGGGGGTGTGAAAGAAAGGGAAGGACGGAGGAATAAAAAGAATATGAGAATTTAGGAGATTCACATATATATTTGAGACTCAAAGTGGTGACACAAAAGATCAAGTTGAAGGAATACTCTAAAGCCCACAACAAATATCCAGATCTTACCATTGTTAGTACAAGGGGCCTGAAATACAATTCCCTTGGGGTAAGATTGCACACAGGAGGCTATATCTGCTGTGCAGCTCCCCCAAAACTTCAGCCACTGTGACTTATCCCAAGGGGAAGAGTTTTGGCCACCTGAGTTCCTGACTTGGGTTCTGATGGTGGCTTTTAGCCTTTGCATCATCCTGCATCTTAAGGATTGCTCTGTCTCTCTCTCCTTCTCTGTCCTGCGTGAGCAAGCTGCTGGCATCTCCTGTCGGCCACAGGAGCTATGTTGACAAGGCCAGGAAATGTGTGGGAAGGGGTAGGTTGGGGGGAGATTCCTAGGCAGCGTTCCTCTAGGAACTTTCTTCTCTAGGAATTCTCTTATCAGAGCAGCATCTGTTGCCTGTCCACTGGGTCATAAGCTTTCTTTATGCACATTCAGTTGTTAAATCTACAACAACTCTCGTCCCCCCACAGACCTTCACTCCTGCTCAAGGGAAGGGTCAGGGTGTGTGTGTGTGTGTTGTAAGCAAACTCCCTCATTGCCATGGATCTGGCAGAGGCACAAGCCAGCCCCATTCCAGGACCATGTGACACCAGCCGGGTTACTCACTTGGTTGCCCTCCAGCAGGGGCAACCGGGGACACCTCCCTAGAATGACTAAAGCGTTTATCCCTGGGATGACTCAGCCCAAGCCTTCCTCTGCCCAAAAAGGGAATCTGAGGCTGGAGCTGGAGATGGGGCCTGTTGATTAGCCCCATCTATGGTTGGGAGAGCACAGAAATTACCTCTCACCTGGGAAACATGAGGGACAGAGTGAGTAAAGCTCAGGTCAGTGGCTCAGAAACTCAGAGTGAAACATAAGTTTATTTGAGAAACTCGAGTGACAGGTGGAGCTTTGCTTCCAGAACCCCAAGGAAGATCCTACTCAGCTGCCTAATGATAACATTTTCATCAGATTTCCATTCATTTCATCTCACTGACTTCACTCTCACCTTTATTTTGTTTTTGTCATTTCTGGAGTGGGTCAATTACTTAACCCTGAATAGAGACGTGATATAGCAGAGTCTTAGGGTGGGTTCCGGCTGATTCTTCATGAAGAATAGGATTCTATTTCCTTTGTCCTGAACAGGGTAATCTCTTCATATTACAAAGCTCTACCTACCTAGTACTGTTTGTTGATATTTCTGTTGTTTATAAACACTGGTCACATCTCTCCAAGAGCATAATACACTCTGCAAAAGCACTCACTTCCCTTATAGTTGTAATTCTTCATGGCACTCTCTGAGAAGCACATGTGGATACTTAACACTTGTTACTTGATTGTTCTCAATCTTATATACCCGAGAGAGAAGGCATTTCCACAGCCTTACTAGTCGCCAAATCCAAGATCTAAATTCATTGAGATCGAGTTTTTAATAGCAAAATTAAAGTCCTTTTACTTATCATATTTTACACCATTTCACCAACATCTATAGTTTAATTGGTTAATTTCCATCTGCTGGCCTTCTAGTTAACTCTGAGGCGTTCCCCTGATGTTACTATTATAATTGTTCCTGGAGGTCTATGATAAAAACAGTGGTCATTTGTAGAGGCTTAATCACACACAAAGTGATTTCACAGGTATTTCTACTTAGAGCATCACCCTCTGTGGTGGCTATAATTGCACTTCTCAGATCTCCGACATCGGGGAGCAACATCAGGGAACATAATTAACTCAGCGCAGATGGGCTGTAAACTCCATCATATGTTTGTGATGTGGTCTGATGGCCCTTTCAGCCCCTCCACGCTCCTGGACTATTTTGTCTCACAGGTGTTTCCCCTAACAAAATGTTCGCGCACACATTCTATCTTCACATCTGTTTTTCTGAGAACCCACTCCCTCGAACCTGACTTGACGAGCCCCTTCTCTGGGTCTCCAGAACACCCTGGATCTGTCTCCATCAGATAATTCTGCATGCCACATTACACTGTCTGTCTCCGTGTTAGACCTGGATCCACAACTGTACTGTAATGAGGTGAGTGCTACCCATGCTGGGAGAGGGCGATTCACCTCACTGGCGAGTTCAAGAGTGAGCGTGGCGGTCAAAGAGGGTTTCAGCAACAAGGTACCTTCACCTGTGCCTGGAAGCATGGGTAGGATCCAGGTAAGGAGGATGGGAGCCAGCACTCGACGCAGAGGGAACAGTGTGAGAAGGAGAATGGGCTTAGGAGCCTGATGGATATGCTGGTGTGGCTGGAACCTGTCTAGAAATGTGGCATCTTGGTAGTGATTGCCACACTGAATAGTTTTAACTTTATGTTGTACATAGTGCTTCTCAACCAACGTTTAAAAAATCTGCCTTCACACAGTGTAATCAAGTAACTCTTCCCTGTTATGTAATGATTCTCAGGTTGGTGGGGTGTCCCCTAAGAATCACTCTGCCCTGTACTGCCCAGGACCATCCCAATAGCCCTATGTGGCTAAATAAACTTTAAATTCATTCAAATTGAAATCAAATTAAACTTTCAGATTTTAATTGAAATTGAAGTGGAGGACGTAGGGATGAGGAAGGCCAGGAAAGGTGGTTTCCAGAGAGGCAAAGAGACTGTGATGTGTCACACAGCTGACAGTGAAAGAGCAGAGCTTGAAGCCCAAATCTTGTTAGTCTTAACCAAGAGTTATTTCCACTGGATTTTTCTATTTTTTCCCAACTTCCTGGAGCTGGTTGGTAGGAAGTCTCATTCATGTCCAGATCCTACCCTATGGGTGCTGGAAGTGAAATAAAGTGCAAAGCATCCAGGACCTAAATTGAGATTATTTAGATTTGAATCCAGTGCTGTCATTTAGGAAGTACAGGGCTTGGGAAAGCCAAGCCCATGTACACATGTGCTTGGAACTTTTATTAAGCACCCTCATGGACATCCTTCCATGTCAAGACATCAGATTTTTCTCATTTTTCAAGATACATAGCATTTTATAGTTCTAGTACATAATGAATTATTTTGATATTCCCCACTTCATAGATAGTAAGATTTCTCCCTACCTTTTTAAATTTCAAATACTGCAAAGGAACTCATTTTGAGCTTTTGATTTTGTACATAGTTCAAGGATAAATCCTAGAAGTGTGATTGCTAGGTTAAAAAGTAGGCATTGCCAAAATGTTCTCCAAAAAGGGGGCAGCAATTCTCCTAATAGTGCGTTATACTCCCAGTAATGCAAAAAACTGCCAATTTTCCATGCCCTTCTCAATACTGGTCTCTCTTCTTTTTTAATTAACTCACTTAATGGATACTTTAAAATGCGTTGCAATCTTTCAAATACTATGCAAATGTAAGGTGTAATGGCCAATAACCTTTTCTAGAAGGCCCCATATCAAAAAGTGGACATCCAAGCCCTTGGGGAGCTTGCATTATCCAGAAGTTTTTACTATATGTTCTTTCATTTTCTGGAAATAATGTTTTTGGCCTTGGATCGTAATTTTTTAGGCCAAAATGTCAGTTTTCCAGGATGATGGGGTTGTAAATAATGAATAAGAGAAACCCTCCAGCAAAAGCAGCTGTCACCATTCTTAGAGTTTTGCTGGCAAAATAATTGAATTTGATAGCAGATAGGGCCACTTGTGCCACCCAAAATTTTACTGAGCCAGCCTGGCAGGGAATGATTTGCCAGGCCTTTCATTTGCTGTTTCCAAAGTCTTTATTTTATCCACTTTCTTTTTCAAGCCTTTTTTATTTTTACTACTCTTTTGGAAACTGTAAAATTGAGGCTTCAGCATCTACTCACTTTTTTTTTTTTTTTTTTTTAAGAAGCACAGGCCTAGTGCAGTGGACTGCAGGGGTCTCCCATGTTGATTTTGAAAACAAAGGAAGTCTGACCCGAAGCTCCTTTTTCCTTCCTATAGAATCCATCCACCCCAACATCACCACTTGGTAAACTCCTAGTCCTCCTTCCAGAACCTAAGGACCATCTTTCAAGTCAGTTCTTTTGTAGAGCCTTAGCTGCTCTGTCTTCCCACACATTTCATTTTTACCTGTAAGCAATTATGTATTTCCCAATAATTTCCTTGTTTGCATCTTTCCCCATGCCCGTCTCCCAGCTATGAATTACTTGGGCTGGACCTGGGTCTCATTTATCTTTATATCTCTAGTTGGTAGTACTTGGTAAGTTTGTCAAATAAACATTTCTTCATTTTGAATCCTTGCCTGGGTTGGACATAAAACAATAATAACACTCTGAGAATACGTAGCATAAAGACCAGCACTCCCCAAATATTCCACAAGCTCCCTCATGCTTCTCAGCCTCCCTTGTATTTATGGTGGGGTTAGGTGACTAATTCTGGTTCATAGGCAAGCGTGTGAGTGAAGTAATCTTTGGCACTTTCTGTCTGAGGTAGGAAAGAAGGGTGGTGAGTTCCATACATGCCCTCTCTCTTGCCACTATGCCTGAAAACAAAGAACTCTGAAACAGCCAAGGTGCAAGATGGAAACAGCCTAAATGTCTCATCACTGTTGAAGAGTAGCCACCAAGGAGAGCAGTCTAACCTGCATCAGACCATTCGGAAAGTGAGGAATAGCCTTTGGGATTTGGGAGTTTATTGTCACAGCAAAACTTAGCCTACCCTAACACAGCATGTGAATTTCATGAGTTGAAAATGTATGTAGAAAAGAAGCTCCTAAAATATGACAGTGTCATGTGATCATGAAACCTTTAACCTTCATCCCCTAGGACAAGTGAGGGTTGGTACTATAGATTTTATGACTTCAAAGCAGATTATTTTCTCAAAAGAGCACAGCCATTCCTGTTTTATTGACAGAGATTCCAAGGCATGGAGAAGTGAAAGCACTGGTTTCTGGAATTATGGGTGAGATTAGCGGGAGAACAGACTAAAATTTCTGACCCCCCTGCCTAGATAGAACTGCTCATCCCACAACATCAGTGTCCTCTGGGGTGAGTATTCTAGGAATAATATTGACCTACTTAGAAATGGGACAGATTTTACATCTCTAAAGCTAACTCCACTGAAGAGTATCTGTTTCGAAGCAACATGGTGGTAAAAAGGTTAACACTAAATTTGAAGTTTATTTCTAGGCAGACATCCTGAGCCCTGGGGGAAAGATTGCAGCTGCCCTGTGGCCCAGATAATGCAATATCAGGGTGAACAAGGACATCTTAGAACATTCTGTTCTCCTCCCCCGAGACCAATTAAAATCTGTAGGCATCTTTCTGTTGACCAGGCTGACTGACTAATTGAATCAGAATTATGACATTTTCATCAACTTTCTCTTATCCTCTCTGCCTTGTCAGCAGACAGAAAGTTTGACAGTCATGCAGCTTCAAGTATATGAGGCCCAGTGAATGGATCTGCTCTCACCTTAAACCACTGAACATTGTACATTAAATAAGATCCCAAAAAGGATGGAACAAGATTGTGGGCAGGGTAGTGTACCCAGATATTAGTCTCTGTTTATCCAGATAAGAAGAAGCTAAATACCAAGACACCACCTTCAGGATGCCTGATGAACAAGAAATCTGTCATTTAGCAGCTGCTGTTCCAATAAATCAACTCCGTAATTATCTCCGCCTTCCTAATTAACCGTCACACTGCTCAACTGAGAAAGCTCCTCATGTTGAAGGACCAAACACCTGCTGAAGTCCAACAAGATTCCTTCCATTCTATTAAGCTAGGAAGTATTTTCTCCTGCATATCCAAATGGCCTGGTTAGCCTTAGAGTCTGCCCCAAACAGTATCAAAGCCTCTGGGAATCAGCTACACATTTCCAGTTGTGTGAGACATCTCAGCTTGAGTGTGACAACCTCCATATTAGTAACTTCTGTGAAATTATTTCTTTATATCTAAACTGCCTCAGAAGTTAGGCATTTATAGCAGTATTAGTTCCAGCTGTGAGGAAGCTTCAGCTCACAAGATATTAGGAAGGGGTGGGGTGGGGTGGGGGGAACCTCTGGGACAAAGATTTCAGCCTCAGAACCTGTTTCTGAGTTTTCTAAAAGGAAATTACCTCAACAAACTAGGCATTGAAGGAGCATACCTCAAAATAATCAGAGCTGTATATGGCAAACCTATAGCCAACATTATACTGAATGGGAAAAGCTGAAAGTATTTCTCTTGAGAACTGGAGTAAGACACAGATGCCCACTCTCACTACTCCTATTCGACATAGTATTTAGAAGTGCTAGCTAGTGCAGTCAGGCAAGATAAAGAAATAAAAGGCATCCAAATAGGAAAATAAGAAGTCAAACTCTCTCTCTCTTCACAGCTGATATGATTTTATACGTAGAAAACCCCAAAGACACCAACAAAAGGCTCCTAGAACTGATAAACAATTTTAGGAAGGTTTCAGGATACACATCAATGTACAAAACTCAGTAGCATTTCTATGAACAAATCATGTCCAAGTCCAGAGCCAAATCAAGAACACAATCCCATTTACAATACCCACAAAAAAATTAAAATACCTAGGAATACATTTAACCAAGGAGGTGAAAGATCTCCACAAGGAGAACTACAAAACACTGATGAAAGAAATCATACATGACATGAACAAATGGAAAAATATTCCATGCTCATGGATTGGAAGAATCAATATCATTAAATGGCTATACTGTCTAAAGCAATCTACAGACTCCATGCTATTCCTTTCAAACTACCCAAACTACCAACGGCGTTTTCCACAGAATTAGAAAAAAACTATTCTAAAATCCATATGGAACCGAAAAAAAGCCCAAATAGCCAAAGCAATCCTATACAAACACAAAGCCAGAGGCGTCACATTATCTGATTTCAACCTATAAGACTATGATAACCCAAACATCATGGTACTGGTACAAAAACAAACACATAGGCTGGGTGCAGTGGCTTATGCCTTTAATCCCAACACTTTGGGAGGCCAAGGTGGGCAGCTCCCTTGAGGTCAGGAGTTCAAGACCAGCCCCACCAATGTGGTGAAACCCCATCTCCACTAAAAACACAAAAATTAGCCAGACGTGGTGGTAGGCACCTATAATCTCAGCTACTGGGGAGGCTGAGGCAGGAGAATCACTTGAACCCGGGGGATGGAGGTTACAGTGAGCCAAGATGGTGCCACTGCACTCCAGCCTGGGCAACAGAGTGAGACTCCATCTCAAAAAAACAAAAACAACAAAACAAACAAACAAAAAACACATAGACCAATGGAACAGAATAGAGAACCCAGAAATAAAGCTGCACACCTATAGCACACCTTTGCCTGATCTTTGATGACATCAACAAAAATAAGCAGTGAGGAAAGGACTCCCCTATTCAATAAATGGTTCTATGACAGCTGACTAGCCATAGGCAGAAGAATAAAACTGGACCCCTACCTTTCATCAGATATAAAAATTAGCTCCAGATGGATTAAAGATTTAAATATAAGACCTCAAACTATAAGAATCCTAGAAGAAAACCTAGAAAACACCATTCTGGACATCAATCTTGGGAAATAATTTATGGCTAAGTCCTCAAAAGCACTTGCAGCAAAAACAAAAATTGACAACTGAGAACTAATTACATTAAGGAGCTTCTGCACAACAAAAGGAAATAACAGAGCCAACAGACAACCTACAGAATGGGAGAAAATATTCACAAACTATGCATCCAACAAAGATCTGATATTCAGAATCTATAAAGAACTTAAACAATTCCACAAGCAAAAAAAAAAAAAAAAAAAAAAAAAAAGAAGTGGGCAAAAGACATGAACAGACATGTTTCAAAAGAAGACATACAAGCAGCCAAAAAGCATATGAAAACATGTTCAACATCACTTATCAGAGAAATACAAATTAAATCCACAATGAGATTTCATCTCATATCAGTCAGAATGGCTATGACTAAAAAGTCAAAAACAACAGATGCTGGCAGGACTGAGAAGAAAAGAGAATGCTTGTACACTGTTGATAGAATGTAAATTAGTTTAGCTTCTGTGGAAAGTAACTTGGAGATTTCTCAAAGAACTTAAAACAGAGCTACCATTCAACCCAGCAATCACATTACTGGCTATATATCCAAGAGGAAAAAAAATCATTCTACCAAAAAGACATACGTACTCATATGTACATTGCAAGCACTGTTCACCATAGCAAAGACATGGAATCAATCTAGATGTCCATCAGTGGTAGACTGCATAAAGAAAATGTGGTACATATACACCATGGAATGCTATGCAGCCATAAAAAGAACCAAATCATTTCCTTTGCAATAGCATGAATACAGTTGGAGGCCATTATCCTAAGCAAACGAATGCAGGAACAGAAAACCAAATACCACATGTTCTCATTTATAAGCAGGAGCTGAACATTGGAAAGTCATGGACATAAACATGTCAACAACAGACTCTGGGGACTATTAGAGAGAGAAGGGAGGGAAGGAAGCAGGGCCCGAATACTACTGGGTAGTATGCTCACAACCTGGGTGATATGATCAGTGGTACCCCAAACCTCAGCATCATGCAATTTACTCATGTAATAAACCTGCACATGTAGACTCTGAATCTAAAATGAAAGTTGAAATTATATAAAGAAAAATATAAAGTAAAAGGAAATCCAAGGCTGAGGCATGTTTGGGAAAAGCTATTTTAGCTTTGAAGCTACCTCTCACCACATTGGCAGGAAGGGCTATGGACTAGTTGTCTTTCCCCAAAATTCATGTTGAAACCCTAATCTCAGACATGATTGTATTAGGAGATGGGGGCCTTTGCAAGGTGATTAGGCCATGAGGAAGTAGCCTTCATGATGGGATTAGCACACTTATAAGAAGAGATACAAGTGACTATAGTTAAGAATAATGTATTGCACTCTTGAAATTTTCTGAGAGAGTAGATCTCAAGTGTCCTACACACACACACACACAAAGTATCTAGATAAGGTAATTAATATGTTAGTTAGCTTCACTGTAGTGATTGTTTTACAACAAATTCATTCTTTGTTAAGAAGGTTTCCGCCTTACATTTAGGAATAAGCCAAGAACGTGTGACGTCAACAAAAAGCAATTTTGTATAGGAAGTCCTAGCCAGTTTAATATGGCAAGAAAAATAAATGAAAACATATAGATCATAAATAAAGAAGAAGAAAATGTGTCTCTATTGTACACAACATAATGATTTATGTAATCAAAACAAATTCACACATATAATTATTGATTTTCAACAGCGGCGCAAATTGATATTCTTTATAACAAATGATACTGGAACAATTAAAATATCCACACATGGAAGTGATGAACCTTAACCCTTACCTCAAAAATATACAAAAATTAACTCAAAATGGATCACAACCTAAATATAAAGTTGAAATTATATAACTTACAGAAGAAAATAGAGGTGAATTTTTTTGTGTACTTAGGTTGGTCAAAGCCTTCATAAATAAGATAAAGTGTACACTATAAAACATTCATAGATTGAACTGTGTCAAAATCAAAATATTTTGCTTTTTAAAAGACACAAAATAAAATGAAAAGGCAAGCTACAGATTGAGAAAACATTTGCTAATTAAAAGCTTATACCCAGAATGTAAAAGGATTCCTACAATTCAATAATAATATGGCAAACAACCCAATTTAAAAATTGGCAAAAGATTTGAATGCATACTACATCAAAGAAGATATATAAACAGCAAGTATGTGAAAAGATCCTCACCATCATTATTTATTAAAGAAAGGCAAATTAAATCCATAAGGAGATACCATTTTATTCCCACTAGAAAGGCAAATATGAAGTATTGTTGAGGATGTGGAAGAACTGGAACACTCTTTGTTTGCCAGTGGTAACTTAAAATGGTACAGCCACTTCAGAAAATAATTTGGTTTGTTTATGAAGTTAATATGCACATATGATCCACACAGCTCTACTTCTAGACATTTACCCAAGAGTAATGAAAACATATGTCCACAAAAAGATTCTTATGTGAATGTACATAGTAGCTTTATTTTTAATTCCAAGAACTATAAAGATTCAAACTATGCATCAACTGGTGAATGTTTATATATAAACTAGTATCTCCATAGAATGGAATACTTCTTAGCAATAAAAAGGAACATAAACTACTGATAGATACAACAACATGGATGATTCTTGAAAAAAAATTATACTAAGAGAAAGAAGACAGTCAGAAAATGTTACATACTATATGATTCCATTTATATGAGATTCTTTGCAAAAGTCACACCTTAGTGATAGAAGGAAGATGCTTCAATGGTTGCCAAGGTGTGGAGAATTGTACTGATTCCAAAGGGCATAACAGATCTCTCTGGGGTGATGGAAATGTTTTGCACCATGATACTCATGGCACTAACAAATCTATAGAGTTGTCAAATCTCATTGAATTGTACATTACAAATTGGTGAATTGTATGTAAATTACGCTCAGAGGTGATTTTATACACACGTGCGTACATACACATACACATGCATAGATACACATATTATTTAAAATGAAAGAATTCAATTTGGAAAAGATTGCAGATTACATCCAACTTGGTCCTTTCCATCACTAACAGAAGATAAAAAAACTCTTGGTAGGAAACTTTGAATTCTGGTTTTTTCCTGTGTTCCTGATGTTATTCCTGCTGTCTCTCTGGAATAAGAGAGCAAAAGACATAGTCTGTCCAAGGACCAAAATAGATCCTGTGTAAACACACAGTGTGGTTATGATTGCACATATCTGCAGATGGACCTAAACCCTGTAGCCTTAAGCAAGGACTCTGGAATCACTGGTGCCAACTCAAATCATTTATCAAAATGTATTTCCCTTGCAAAATCAAGCAGCCAATCATCAGGACTCTTGGCCGAGGTGGGAATCGTTTTGGCTAAAGCACTCTAATGCTTCTGCGAACGCAAAAGCCCATGGGCATACTAATAAATATGATGCAACAACACTTGTATTGCAGGGCAGAAGGGCAAGGAGAGGGAGTACTTCTGTCATGGATCTGTTTACTGTGTGTTTATCAATTAATGTAATTATTGAGAATGTATGTATGCCTATTACCGTGAAGATGCTAAGGAGAAAAGGGTCAGGGGACAGACGTTTGGTGTAACATGCTATGCCTTCAAAGTGAGTATATTTTTATACTTAAATTATAAAATGTTACTTTAAATATATAAGAAAGCATGAAAGAATGAAAATAAATGTCATCTTCAACTTAAGAAGTTAGAAAAAGAACAAACAAAATACCCTGAAGGGAAACAGAAGGGAGGAATTAATAAAGATAAAAGCAGAAATTGAGATAGAAAGCAGAAAAACAGTATAACCAATAAATAAATCCAAAAGACAGATCTTAGAGAAAAATAAACATACCAAAAAAAGCAAAAAACAAAAACTAGTTACCAATAGATTGTCCAATCAAGAAAAAAATTAGCTCATAAAAACAGAATACAAAATTAGTATGTGGGAAATAATTACAGAAACTGATGAAAATGAAGGAATCACAAAAGAGTTATTTGTTCAATTCTATGTAAATAAATTTGACATAAGTTTTAAAACTTCCAAATTCATTAAAAGAATTAAGCATAATATTGACAACAAAAACCAACAGTACACAAAAAAGATAACTATTAATTTGATACAAAAATCATAAATATTACCAACAATGCCACCAACTGAAATAAGTGCCACATTATGGACCAAGTGGAATTTGTTCCAGGATAGTTTAAGATTGGGAAATATTTTAACAGAAGATACCATAATCATACATTTAAAGAGAATTAGCCAAATGATCATCTCAGACGTAGAAAAGATATTTAACACTACACATATTATTGAATTGATAAAAGTCATCAAGAGGCCGGGCGCGGTGGCTCAAGCCTGTAATCCCAGCACTTTGGGAGGCCGAGACGGGCGGATCACGAGGTCAGGAGATCGAGACCATCCTGGCTAACACGGTGAAACCCCATCTCTACTAAAAAATACAAAAAACTAGCCGGGCAAGGTGGCGGGCGCCTGTAGTCCCAGCTACTCGGGAGGCTGAGGCAGGAGAATGGCATAAACCTGGGAGGCGGAGCTTGCAGTGAGCTGAGATCCGGTCACTGCATTCCAGCCCGGGTGACAGAGCGAGACTCCGTCTCAAAAAAAAAAAAAAAAAAAAAGTCATCAAGATAGGAACAGAAAAAGACATGTGTATATACATAGATACACTTGCGTCAGAAAAATTTGTGTGTGTATACATGTACATGAGTGTGTGTCTGTGTGTGTGTGTATTTACATAGAGCAGGAGGCAGAGCGAGAGCTCAATGGTCAGCATCATGCTTAATGGAAAATACTAGAATATTTCCTCTAATGCAGGAATAAAAATAAATTACTACTCAATGAAAATAAAAGTAACTTCAAGATTAGTATTAAGAAAGAAATGAAGACAAGGTTAAACATAGAAAGACGAAAGTAAAATTATTACTATTTTCAGGCATAACTCTATATCTAAAAATTCTAAGAGATTCAAATGAAAAAGCATTATACACATGAGAGAAGTCAGTGAGGTTACAGAGGACAAAATTAATATGTAGAAATCAATGGCTTTCATATATGCAAACACCAACAAATTAGAGAAAATAATGGAAGATTCCATTTACATTAGCAACAAAAAGTGAAATTTTTAGGAATAAATATAAGGAACATGTAAGAACTTTGTATATGTAAAGCATATGTAAAACATATGTAAGGCATTTGAAACATTCCCTAGTGACAGAAAAACAGATGAAAATGAATATTCAACCATGTTTTTAAGAAAACTCACTGTTCAAGATATGTTTTCCTAATTTAATTTAAAATTTTAATATACATAATTGTCCCTGTGTTGATGAAGCTATGAGGAATAGCCACTCTTGTACTTCTATTCATTGAAGGCAGGAGTATAAATTAATATGATCTTATGGAAGGCAATTTGGTTAATGGTTTCTATCAAAATTAGAAGCAAACATAGCCATTTAATAAAATGACACTTCATTTGTCTTACAGATACACTCATGCAACATGACACATGTGCAAACTCATTAATTACACCACAGTATGTTATAGTAAAAGATTTGGCATAGTGTACCTGTCCATCAGGAAGACGCTCCATTCCTACAACGGAACACAATGCAGTTGTAAAATTAAACTTAAAAGAATGAGAAAGTTCTACATATATGGCTATGTAAATAACTTCAAGATTAGTATTAAGAAAGAAAATGAAGACAAAAGCAACATGTAGAGTATGCTATGGTTCATGCAAAAGTTTGTGGGTCCGGGGAATAAGAATTCATATTTCCCTGTGTACATGCAAAGACCATCCCTGGGTGGACACACAAAGAGAAATTAGTAAATTCGCTGCTGCTTTGAGGCTAGGAGGATAGGAAACAGGAGTAAAACAGGAAATTTGCAGAGTATAGATTTTGATAATTTGTGATTTTCAATCCATATGAATCCATTACATTTAGAAAATCAAAATCAAAACTTTAATAGAAATAAATGAAATAAAATTTTTAATTTAAAAATAAAGACATTTAAATAGGAGAAAAGATTGAGAAAATATTTAAATACTAATAATTGCTACTTGCTTTAAATGCTTTCTATCCTGTTTTAGGCATTTTACATGTTGTATCCTGTTTTAGACTATTGTTATCCTCACTTACAGGTGAGGAAACTGAGGCAGAGAGATTGATTACATGTCCTAAGTTCACAACTAGGCCATCTCCAGATTCCTGAAGTTTTAACTTCTTAGCTATGCTGCCTCCTGATATTATGTGGTGCAGTCAAAATACACACTGTAAAGGCCACAACCACCACCAAACAGTAACATCTGAAGTTCGATCCCCCACTTTGCTTACTAGTTGTGTAACCTGGAAAAGTTCATTCAACACTTAGAGACTCAAGTCTATCATGTGTTCAGTGGTTATGATTATACCTGTCCTGTCTCTAAAACTTACCATGAGATCATACATGTTTGTGTGAGACAGGAAAGCAGAGGGAGAGATTTAGATTTTAAATATGTGCCACAGGACAGAGATTAGAAAAGAAGCAAGAATTCATCTTCAGGGGGATTTGGACAGTACAGAAACAAATCTTGTTTATCCACTGATTTCTTCTGTGATTCTCAGGGAGAGGTTACCCTGGGGAAAGTTCTGGACCCTGAGTGTAATTAAATGGCACTTATTTAAGGAAAGAAATTATGCCGCCAAACTCTTTCACCTGAAACAGTCAGGAAATTGCATTATTAGCATTATTACTCGGTAGCGGAGTGAGGAAGGGGGAGGAGGTTTTGTGGACAGTATGTACCCCTAGTGTGAGTACTGTATTTCCTTATTTAAGGAAAAAAAAAATGGTAACTTTTCTAAGAAAATATCAACAGTCTTATCCAAAATAGTAACAACTTTAAAAATTGAGTGACACAGGAGGAGTGCGGAACTCCAGCTCATAGCCACAGCAGAACAGCTGGGAGCAGAGACATGCCTAACCTGTTGTGTGAGGAGGGCGAGTTGGTGATTATTCATAAGTTGATCACTGTGGGATCACCGTGGGCCTCTATTAAGTGGATTTCTATTAAGCGGGAGCTCCATGGCTCCTTGGGAGACTCGCTGCACAGTAAGGAGAAAAGCTCTCCCTGGAGAATCTACCAGAGTAAGTTCAGGGTGTAAGTTTTGCTTTAAAAAATAAAATGTTGGGCCGGATTGGGTGGTTCACACCTGTAATCCCAGCACTTTGGGAGGCCGAGGCAGGCAGATCACCTGAGGTCAGGAGTTTGAGACCAGCCTGACCAACATGGAGAAACCCTGTCTCTACTAAAAACACAAAATTAGCTGGGTGTGGTGGTGCATGCCTGTAATCCTAGCTACTCGGGAGGCTGAGGCCAGAGAATCGCTTGAACCCAGGAGGCAGAGGTTGCAGTGAGCTGAGATCACACCATTACACTCTAACCTGGGCAACAAGAATGAAACTCCATCTCAAATAAATAAATAAATAATAAATAAAGTGCTGGCCCAGGCACAGTGTCTCATACCTGTATTCCCAGCACTTTGGGAGGCTGAGGCAGGAGGATGAGTTGAGACCAGAAGTTTGAGACCTCAGCTCTACAAAAAATTTAAAAACTAGCCAGCTGTGGTGGCATTCATTGGAAGGTCAAGGCAGGCCAGGAGGCCAAGGGAGGAGGATGGCTTGAGCCTGGGAGGCTGAGGCTGCAGTGAGCCATGATTGTACCACTATACTCCAGCCTGGCTGACACAGCGAGACCCTGTCTCAAAAACAAAAAGAAAGTCATAAAGTGCTTTTAATAGCAAATAGAAATAACAATATTGTGAAGGTGACAGTCACTGTTATTCTTATTTTAGGAGATGGCAGGAACAATTCCCTGACCTCCCTCAGGAATCCATGACACTGCCTCAGAATACAGTACTCACACTAGGGCTACATACGGTCCACGGAACCACCTCCCCCTTCCTCACTCCACTACCAAGTAATGATGCTAATAATGCAATTATCTGATTGTTTCAGGTGAAAGAGTTTGGGGGTTTACTTCATCTATATCACATGCATACATAGTCCCAACACTAAAGCCAGAAAAATATTGATTTAAATACATTTTCTGCTGATTAATTCAACTTAGGATGTGTAAGTGTTGATAATCCTTCACAATCCCATAAGAATTCCACAGAAGTTGTCCCCTCTGATCCCCACAACAAACTGCAAGAGAAACTAGTTATCCTCACTCTAAAGACAACAAAATGGAGGACTGGCAAGTTTAGCCGATCTCCCCTAGGGTAGATTAGGAGTAAGAGTCAGGACAGGGTCTAGGTCCAGGGTTCCTGCAACCACCCTCCTCTTAAGTGTCTGCTAAGGTCTTTTTGAATCTTAAGATTTTGGAACCTAGAAAGTTAAATAACTTAGTCCCAAAGCTGTCCCTATGAGTATGCTTTACCCACTCCTAAAGAGGAGACAGACAAAATTGGACTGGGTACGTCACATTCATCTCCTGGTCTACTTAAGAAGCAGAAGATTACCAAGAGTGGGCATCCACCAGGCTATAGTTCCATATCTCCCATCTCTCCCCTGGTTATTGATGTTAAGCTACCATGTTACTCACTGATAGAAAACTGGAAGCAAACTAAAATGAAAATTTTTTGGCCCTAAATTACTCCTTTGACCTCTAACCTGAATTTTGGCTGCTTTTGCTTAGCAGTTACTGATTCAAAGGTCTGACGGTAAGCCACAGTGACCATGCATTAACCCTCCATCTGGCGAATGATATTGATTTAACAAAGGGCAACGCCATGGCCAAAAATGTTGTGTGAATGACCCCGACATGGCGTGCCAGCCACTGAGGGACCCTGTACCACAGAGGCCCATGGTTCTTCATACAAACACTCAGACGCCCCCTGCCACATACCACACCCCCATGCCCAGCTCCCAGGACAATTTGGATTCAGTTATTCAACACATATTTATAGAAGACCTCCTAGGTGCCAGGCACATTCCATGTATTGGTATTACGGGATCTTTGGGTGTTGCTTTTGTGGCCAGAAACCTGTGGTCAATGGTACCTTTGCCCAAGTTTTGCTTGGGCCCACTGGGCTCATTCCACCTACATGGCCTGGCAGGCTATGCTCAGCTCATGCTACCAGCCTGGATCCCATGTCCCCAAGGGAGACTGCGAGTCAGGCGTGGAGCAGTGAGGGGTGAGTGAGCGACTGTGGGGTCTGGCCACTGCACAGACATGCTGGCTGCTGCTGCAGGGTGGGCAGCTCCAGGTGCCGGCATGGGCACTGGCTCTCTGTGAGGCTGTGGCTGGACCAGGTGCACTGCAAGCAGCTTCCTTGGCTGACACTGGTGGATGCAGTGACACCTGGAAGCTTGGAGATGCCAGGAACCACAGGGCCCCAATGAGGGAGTCACAGCCCTGGTTTGGGGAGCTCCCAGGTCTGGGCTCCCTGAAGGGCCACAGCTCATCTCTCCTTCTCCTCACCTTCAATGTACAAGAGCAAGGAGCATGTTTCAGCCCTGTTTGGGTTACAGCTCTTTTAGCCTCACCGTTCTGCAGGTCCCAAGTTCTTGTCTTACAACCAGGAAGATGAGGTATGCAGACAGTGGAGGGTGATCAAGATGAAGAGCAGCTTTATTGAGTGATAGAACAGCTCAGAGGAGACCCACAGGGGGCAGTTCCTTTCTGCAGCCAGGGTGTCCTATTAGGTGTTCAGCTCCTAGCAGAGAGCATAGCTTCTCTCTGCAGCTGGTCTTCCTGACCTCTGTCTAGCTCTGGCTCAACCTGGGGCTTTTATGGGCCTCAGAGGGGAGGAAGTGAGTGCTGACTGGTTGATGGGCAGCCATGGGTGGGCCCAGAAAAGGCATCACAAGTTCCCACTCTGGTCCATGGGACTGACAGACCGGCCCCCAACCTTCAGGCCCTCCCTGACCTGAAGGTGGGGACTCACTGAAGACCCTCTCCCTTCCGCCCAGGAGCCGCTCTGCCTCCTGCCATCACCCATGGTGCCCAGGCTGCTTGTACCAAGGGGCACCTTCAGGCCAGTGCTGAGCTGCCCTCAGAACCCCCTCAGCTTCCCCACTGAGCTCGTCGACACCTAAAGTCTGGAGGGAACCAAGGAAACAGAGAGCTGGTGTATCAGTGCTGCCTCACATGTGCGCACATCTGGCCAGGCTGTGACAGGACCCAGGCTCAACTCCAACCCTGCTCCAAGATCAGAGCAGGTGCTAGGAGCTGGGAGAGGCCAAAAAGTGGAAGCAGACACCCCTGAGCCTGTCGGGCAAGTGAGGGGGCCTTCCTCAGTCCCTGAGGGTGCAGGTTGCAGTGAACGCCTGGGTCCTGCACCTGAGAGGGCAGGGGTCCCGCCTGCTCTGTGGAGTGTGCACCCCGGCCACACCTCCTCACAGCCTGGAGTGGGGGCTCTAGGTCCTTGCTGAGCCCTTTTCTGCCCACCCCTTCATGCCCAATTACACTGCTCCCCTGCTAGTGGGTGGCGCAGTTGGCTGCCTCAGGGATGCAGGGCACAGGGGACCCACTGCTGTCATTGCTGCTCCTGCAGTCACTCCTGCTACCACCGCCCACACCTCCCTGCTGCAGCTGGTGCAATGGCAGTGGCCACTCCAAACGGCCCACCACTGCCATCATTGGGAATATAGCAATTAACAACACAAACAAAACTCCTGCCTTTGTGGCACTTATATTCTAGTGGGGAGATTTAGATAACAAACACAATAATAATACTAAAATATTTAAATAAACTCACACACTATATTTCTCCAAATCACACCTTCTAGCCTCTCTGGGGTTCTAGTTTCTAGGACTACATTTCTGCCAGGATCTTGATTTCTAATATTCACCACTCACCTCCGAACACTGAGCCTGCCTTGGTGTTTTGGCCACCATCACCCTCGCCACTTCTGACAGCTGGAGCCCTACCCTGAAGCTCATTATGTGAAATCCCTCTCCCACGCACTCAATGAGACATGTTGGGAATTGTGCTGGAATATCAATCATCCTCTCCCATTAGCTGTTCCCTGCACTGTGAGTGGCTACTATCATGTCCAGGGGGCCTGACGAGCTCTAATCACAGCTCCCTGCTCCACTCCGTCTTTGGTCTGGTTCTAGATCCTATCAGGCTTTAGGGATCTGAGATGGGAGCATCTCCAACACAATAGTCATTCAGAAGGAGATTGATAACCCAAGGGAAGGATGTACAATTCCACGGTAGGACCAATAATTCCATTTTGAAATCTACTGCACACACTGGGCAGTGTTCTTTCATCACTCAGCACCACTTGGCTTCTGTTTCCACCCTTGTCAGAGTCCATCCTCATTCTTCTTTTCCTCTGTGTCTCCCCTAGCACCACTCTCTGTGCTCGCCGATGTGCTCCCTCTCACCTCCCAAGCTTCCACTTCCCTGCGTAGCGCACTCTGAAGGTATTCTTTCTCCTTAAGCCAGCTTTTTCCTGTTAGTACCCAGCACATCCATATATAACGACATCGAAAATCCTCTCTTTATTCCCATGGACAGGTAAAAAAGAGGTGAAGGAACACCATAACAGTTGAATGCATTGAAGACAGAAAAGGACTAAAATTCAAATCTCCAGGCTCTGAGCTCTTCCTAGTAGTCTACATGACCTATGGCCTGTAAGAACTTACTAGTGACCGAACCTCCTTGTTTTGGAGCTCTCAAGCAAAAACTTCATTCACTCTTTTTGTCTTTATGATCTCTCTCTCTCTCAATACACACCCACACAGAGTGAGAGAGAGAGGGATACACAGAGTCTCTCGACTTGGTTTAGGATGGGGAGGGCTGGGGATATGGAAGTTGATGCATCAAAGGCCTCCATATATTGGTGAGGCTACTGGAGGGAGGAGCAAGTGTACTTTTGCTGGCCAGAAAGATATTTGACTTTTTTGCCCCTCTCCAATACCTGGGTAAGGATTAATCTAGATAACATATACAAAGACTGCTGAGTTATTCAAAGACCAGCATTACACTGCACAGCATTACTGAACAAGGAGACTAGCAACAGCTTATACCCTTATAGCCAAGGAATTTCTAGTCTTGATCTTTAGCCAGGAAAGGAAGAGCATGGAAACTGAAAATCACTCTGATACCTGCCTCACTCTAAGGAACAATACTAATGTCAAATGAGTAAGATTGGTTTCGATAGCAGTGTATATGAATTAAATTTGTGAAAACTGCATCCATGGAGATTTGCAAGCATCAAAGAGCACGCTGCGGGGAACTACCCTGAACCCAGCAGTCTTAGTCAATTTATGTTACTATAAGAGATTACTTGAGGATGGGTAATTTATCAAAAAAAAAAAAAAAAAGAGGTATAGCTGGGTGTGGTTGCTTGCACCTGTAATCCCAGCACTTTTAGGGACCAAGGTGGGAGGGTTGCTTGAGCCCAGGACCTCAAGACCATCCTGGGCAACATAGTGAGACTCCGTGTCTACAAAAAAAATTTATTTTAATTATCCAGGTGTGATGGCACAAACCTGTGGTCCCACCTACTCAGTTGGCTTGGGTGGGAGGATAACTTGAGGCTGGAAGGTTGCAGTGAGCCATGGTTACACCACTGCACTAAAACCTGGGTGACAGAGCAAGATATTGTCTCAAAAAAAAAAAAAGAAAGAAAGAAAAGAGGTTTATTTGGCTCACAGTTTTGCAGGCTGTACAAGAGCCATGGTGCTAGGATCTGCTTATGGTAAGGGTCTCAGGCTGCTTCCATTCATGGCAGAAGGTAAAGAAGAGCTGGTGTGTATAGATCACATGACAAGAGAGGCAGCAAGAGAGAGGGGAAAGGAGCCAGGCTCATTTTAACAGCCAGCTCTTGAGGGAACACTCTTATGGGAACTAATAGACTGAGAACTCACTCATTACCTTGAGGAGTGCACCAAGCCCTTCATGAGGTATCCATCCCTGTGATCCTAACACCTCCCACTAGGCCCCATCTCCAATACTGGGGATAAATTTCAACATGGGACTTGGCAGGACCGCACAAACTCTATCCAAACCATAGCACCAACTAAATTATTGATGCTAAGTTTTCAAGAACAATTCACCTTTGGGGCACAAGGTAATTACACAAAGCTCTGATGCAACAGCTGGAGGAAATAACCCAAACAAATAAACAGGGCCCATCTAGGGGAAAAAAAGTCCTCCAAAAGGGAAGCTTAATAAAGTACATGTGTTCAGTTGATTGTGGGGAGAAATTATATTATTTTGCTCTGGCAAATTATATTTGTATGTAAACATCATATTTTCAAATAGGATTGTGTTCTCAGTCCAGCGTCACCGGGAAAGACAGAAGTGTTCTGAATGTTCAACAATATACCGTACAGATTCTTTTTATTAAAATCTCATTTCACTGGGATAGCTCCTTCGAGAGAGATGTGCAGAATAATGCTAGGAAATCAGTGAACCAACACCACATAATTATATCACGCATATTAAATATTTCTGCTTACGCATTCGCTACGCACTTTGCTGCACTTAGTGCACAGAGACAGCAGCAAGGACGTCACTAGCTCAGGAGCTTGGGAGAATTATTTCTTTTTCCTTTTTTCCTGTTCCCTCCTTTCCAGCTTTTTTAATCAAATAAGAGAGGGAGCAAATCAAAGCTATTAAGTCTTCACCCCCTCTTTGCAATGCTGCCACTTCAAAAGTGCTTTATTTGGCTCCTTTCATCAACAGAGTTCTGAATGATCAATGGGAAATAACTGCTAAGTCACCCAGCACAGATTTTCATCATTACCTGTTCCCTCTCTGGACTCAGCCCCAGCCCCGGGGAGCTTCTAAACCATGTGTTCAGCTCCTTTGGGACCCACTTGATTATCCTGGAAATAGCGAAACAGCTCCAGTTGAAAAATCAGATGATGCTAGGAGTTTTTCATTTTTTATTATAAGATTAAAGGGAAAATGGTTACCCCTATGGTTTGACAAACATATAGTTTATTTCAAAGATGGCTGACTGTGGGAAAGAGAGGAACATCTGGGCACATGATTTTATCCAATTATGGCAAAATTTAGTATAAACCAAAAACACTGATCCTGAATTCTTAGAGCTGATTAGATCTTCATTCTTTCATTCATTGTGAAAGAAATGGTGGCAGGAGCCTATAGTGTCAGCTACCTTGGAGGCTGAGGCAGGAGGGTCCCCTGAGCCCAGGAGTTGAGTCTAGCATGGGCAATATCGTGAGACCCTGTCTCCTAAGTAAATACATAATTTAATGGACAGTTACTTTGTGCTGTGTTCTGTGCAAGGCACTAGTATTGGAGAGTCAATTGAGAATCAGAAAGAGATCTTGTTCACAGAGGAGTGTAATGAATTAACAGAGGAAATGAATGTGTGTGGATTGTTCTAATACCAGATAGAGGGGGGCAGCGATGATGGCAGAGACTGACCTGAAGGCTGTGATTTAAAGAGAGGGAGAATTTCCTTTGGCTTGATGATCTAAGGAAGACTAATTGAAGAAAATGTTATTTTATCTGGGTATTGAAGCATTAGTAGAATTGCACACAGGGAACATGCTAAGAGGAAGAAAAGAAATTTTCAGGCAGAAGGAATAGTAAGCATACACAAAGGCCAAGTTAGAGACTGTGGGGACTGTCTTAGGATCCCAGTGAATAGTTTCAGGGAAGGAAAGGAGGCTGAAATAAAGTAACAGATGAACTGGATGTCAGGGAGTTCCCAAGTGCCTGACCATTTCATCAATTCTCTTCGATGGTAAACTAAACAAGACAAAACCCTAGAGGCAGTTCTTCGTAGGGAAATCCTTCAGTTTCGTGTCATGTGACCCTGTTACCCTGCCTGAAGGTGGCCTCATTGTTTGTGCACCATCTCTCGTCTGCATAACCTGCTCTTCTGCTTACCTGTGCTTTCTGTTCAGCTTGCAGGTGGCATTGTCTGGCCCTGGTGTGACTGCAGCCTGAAAAGAGTTAACAAACTTTTCACCTTGCATCTCCTTACCTCAGTGTCTTTGTACCCCAAATCTGAATTCTCAAAAAAAAAAAAATGTGTTGGATTGGACTGATTCAGGTACACATTTCTAGTTCCATCAGTTGTGACTGGTGAAGATGGCATCCCAGGGCAAATACGGCAGCCCATGTCCACCCCTGAAGCACCTGCTATGCGTAGAAGTGATATCAGTAGGCATTTACCCCAAACAAGAATCATAAGTTTCTAAAATGTCACAAATGTCTGCAAACACTGAAGAAGATAAGGAGGTCTGCAATGCATACCTTTAGAAATTATTTCAGAAAGGTAAGAAATTTGAAAGTTTTGGCATTCACAGAAACGACCTTCAGTTACATGAACAATCGCAATATGGAGATGTTTGTAACTCCGCACTGCTGAATAAATGAGATGATTCACTCCTTTAAGTCCCCATGACCTCTCTGAGATTCATGGGTGTAATAATTTGCTTCATTTCTCTCCACTTCAAGATTCCCAACAGTGTGTTAAGTAGGAAAATATAGTCTTTCTTTGCCTCCTCCCATATGCATTCAAATTACTTGTTGTGTGGAGAACATAGTTTATGCATCCACTTATGTAAACTTACCAGGATTATGAACAGAATATATTCTCACCAGGCAAGGGCAGTGTTTTACTTTTATAGGATACATAATCTGATAAACAGTGTCAGCAGAAAAGGGGATTTTACCAGGTAATGGTTAAGAAAGTGGAGGGGGACTGCAAATAAATACTTTAAAAACCATTTTAGTGCTGGTTGCCTTCCTTTATAAGGCTACCACAAAGCCACCTATTCATACAGTGTCTGATGTACCAATCAGTAAAATCAGTGTCTGATTTTAATGTACCAATATTGGCTGTAAATCCTTTACTTGGGCAAGGATACACAGATCAAAATTGCAGCTGCCACTACTGCTGCTTTCAGCTTACCACTAAATTTGACAAGATTGCCCCAATAGTTAATTAAGTGATAACCGATTATGTGGGGGTGATCACGTGCACCTCACACACACACACACACACACACACACACACACACACACAACCAATAGCAAAAATTTAAGCTCATCATTCCTATGAACATATGTGACTGTTAAAGCCATAGATCTACCACTGCAATTGACTCCTCTGACAGACCCAAACTTAAATATGATTCATGTTTTCCCATCAATAAGGTGGTGTACTATTAACTTGGTTTTTGTGATTCTTGAGGTAATCTAGAAATGTTATCTCTCTTTCTTTGTTTATAATCTTAGCAAACCAATTTTACTAAAAATGTCCTATTTACATCCCATAGGCATCCAGGGCTCAGCTAAGACTTTCTGCTTCCAACTAAAGAGAAGAATTGGAACATTTAGGGAAAATATTAGGCTATCCAGTGAATGTCAGTAGCTGAAATTTTCTACTAGTACAGATGATAAGAATTATTTTGCTATGTGAGCCTGATCTGTTTCCACAGTACTTGAAGCGTCTGCAGTGTATTTAAATCAGACGAGTTAGTTGTAAGTCAGAGCTGAAACGGAAAGGAAACAAGCAGAGAAAGCCCCTGCAACTGAGAGGGGCTGGTTTCTGCAAATGGTCACTGAATTTGAGTTTTTCAGTGGCCAAAGCCAAAGGGGCTCATGATTTGTTACTGAGACAATGTTTTAAGGCTGCAAACCAATGATTTTTAAAGCATATTGATCCAAAAGTCAATTGCTTGGGGCTAAGAACCAAGAGACTATGTACACTATTTAGAATATATGGACTTCACAGTGAATATGCTAATAGCCTTGAAATTTGTAATAAGAGAAGCAAACTGTTACATATTTTTTCCTTTGGTATAAGTACTATAGATTCTGGAATGTGAGCAATTCCACCTTCAGTTAGCCACAAAAGCATGTAGCCTAGCCCTTAAATAAATGAATAAACCTGGAAAGGGATACAACGTGCATGTGTACCAACTTGGCAAGCGTTATCAACCCATGACAGAAAATAAGGGCACTTTTTCAGGGCTACACAAGTTATTCTCAGAGGCCTCCAGGGGCTGCAAGATTCTTCTACACTGGTCCCATCATCAAAGTCAAGCCACAACATTACCCCTCCATCACCAAGGTCCCTGTGGGACTGCCACTGGTCTGGTCTCCATCTCTGTTCCTATGGAGGCTGTTGTCTCCATGCAAATGCTTTCCTTAATGCTCTCCACAGCAAACCTGTCCACTTTTTAAAAAAGATTTTATTTTGAATGTCAGAGATAAAGAAACAAAAATAGCCTGGCAAACTGACATTTACAAATATTCACCTACTTTACTTTTCTTAAAGCCCACAGACACGGGTCCTAAGGAGTCTTAACCTTCCTCCTGATCTATTCACACATAGAATTCCTCCAGGTTCTGAGTCATGTGCTCTTTTAAGTCTCCGGCTTGCTCCTGCAGAAACCTAGAAGGGCTGTTACTTCTTCCCCTGCCCCTGGTTCATGCGACACCATCCTTGGCCTTGTCTCAAGTGTCACTTCCTCCAGAAATGCACCCCAATAAGTCTCTCACTGCCTAATCAGGTCTAGGCACCCGTATTACTTTCACTGCTCAGGGATCTTTCATTTCACATTTCATAGTTGTGTTTTTATTTTTCATGTTTAAAAAGCTATTTGTCACCCAAAAGAAGTAGAATCAGGGACTCCAACACCTTTGTACACCGATGTTCATAGCAGCATGATTCGTAGTAGCCAGAAGGTGGAAGCAGCCCAAGTGCCCATCAACAAATAAATGAATAAATAACATGTGGTGGATTCATACAACAAAATATTACTCAGCCTTAAAAAGGAAGGGGATTTTGACACAAGCACAGCCTGGATGAACCTTGAAGACACAATGCTAAGTGAAATAAGCTCATGACAAAAGGACAAATATAAGATTCTACTTGTATGAGATACATAGAGTAGTTAAATTCATAGAGATAGGAAGTAGAATGGTGGCTGTCAGGTGCTGTGAAGGGGGGAAGATGGGGGTTCTTGTTTGATAGGTATGGAGTTTCAGTTCTGAAAGATGGAAAGTTCTGGAGATGGATGGTGGTGATGATTGCACAACTATGTAAATGTACTTAATGCCACTATGGATGTGTATAAATGGTTAAGAGGGTAAATACTTATGTGTATTTGACCACAATTAGAAATAATAAATAGACAAATAAAATTCATTTTTAAAAAGCCATTTAATACTTATCTCCCCCTCCTAGATGATAAGCTTTCCAAGGATAGAAGCTGTATCTACGTTTTCAGTGTTATCTTCCTGTACCTGGCATATAGTAATCACTCCATATGTACCTCTTGAAAATAAGATAAATGAGTGCATGGCAGGATTAGATCATCTTCTTGTTACAGGGTCACCGAATATATCTGTGTCTCAGCTTCACCTCACCTCTTGAGACCCCCTACACCAGGCAGGAATAATGTCCACTTCACTGTGTAATTTTCATCATTCAAGTTCTTATTTCCTTGATATCTGCCTCCACCCAGGATGAGTGATGATGAGCCCCCTACCCACATATTGGGAATCCCCCAAGAAGCATGGCCTCATTCTTTGGCCTCAGAAGAACAATCTTATCAGAATATGTTATCACAACATTAGTGTACTTTCCGAAAGCTTGGTCATTCTATCTGATATGACCCTACCATTAGGACAAATCAGTTCCATTGGGAATAGCTGTGATGAACTCAGAATAGTTCTCTACACCAGTGAGTGGGGAACAGCATGTTGGTGAGTCCTTTCTAAAGTCTTCTGTGTCAATACTCAGTGTCTGTAAGTAACCACTTGAGCCAAAATACCTATAAGAACTGACTCTATAAGAATACACCACAGTTTTCAGCACAGGGCACTCTAAACTCACATAAAGTTCCCAAAAAGTGTATACTCCCTGTTTCCTTTCCTCTTAAAAATTCTAGAACTGAAAGAGAATCAATATAGTTTTGGCCCAGCCATGCACAACAATTTACACTACCTATATTATCAAGCAGGACATTTATTTTTTAATCTTAAATATTTTGCCTTAGATTAATGACACTTGAACTTTGCCTCAAAACGTGTGGAACAATTGGTAACAAACTGGTGTATTTCAACTGGTCCTAAAACAAAGGGACCATCTTCCCTAAGTAAATATTAACATTTTTAATTTTGATGAGATATCGAATAGATTTAAGTTTAAATGGTAGGTTTTACAGTTCTTAACCATCATGGTTACAGAAATCTCTGGCTTTGATTTTTAACCAAGACACTCATTACTTCTACACATGCCCCTTAGGCGCTCACCTTCTTGTTAAATCTGTACTTTTAAAAAATATCCATTCAATTCTTGCAGAACGTATCAACTGTGTATCAGTTTCTTTATTAAAGGTATTATATCTTTATTAAAGATATTTCTTTAATATCTCTCTCCAATATTTAGTAATACCTTTTCCAATCCTGAATTTTTATAACCAAAGGAGCCAACAACAGAGAACAGGAAATTGTCAACCTCATGTCAGAGCTTACAGTGAATTTTTGAAAACTCACAGCTTAAATCTATAAATCCGGAAGTTTTCTTGCTTTATTTTTCTCCCCAACAAAATACACTTTTTGCCTTATTGTAGCCATAAAACCTGGGGAGACAAATTCGTCTCCTACTCTAAGATCCTTCCCAGATTCCAATCACCTCTGAATCACACTGAGGCTACTTTCTACAAGGGTGACCTAAGCAAACCTTGCCACATATACCATTGTCCCACATCACACACTAAGATAAGATGACTGCAGAAATGTAATCTTGTGCAAACAATGATCTCTGTTAGAAGCCACTGAAATAGAAAACTAAATATTCTGCTGCTTTTGAAAAAATCCAGGTAGATGGTGTTACCAATCTTGTGACCTGAAGATGCTTCTTGCTGCGTGTTTCCCACACGATGGTTTGTACCAGGAAAGAATGTAGTCAGCATGCCTGTGTGATTCAGGGACTGCAATGAAAATTGAGCCATCAGGAACTGTTCTTTTTTGGCAGGCATCCCAAAAACATAGCAAATCATTCAGCAAAGAGGTACTATAGAGAGGTGAGGTACAGGGGTCCTGGAACCAGCTAGGTTCCTCCGCAGCTGCTCTGCTTCCTAAGCACATGATGTGTGCAAGTTATTTAATCTCCTGCTGTCTCAATTTCTTCATCTATAAACTGGGGGTGACAGTTGTCTTTACTTCAGAGAATTGTGATGAGAGCAAAGTGAATAGTGCATGCACAATGTTCACAGTATCCTGCGAATGGTTCATGGTTTACACGCACTTTTTTACATTTAAAATGTAGTATCCTTACTGCATACCCAGCATGCAGTAAGGAACCAACGAATATTAGCTAACGTCACTATTTGCTTCTTTCTTTAATTGATTTCTAGCTCCCACCATTTTCAAGGACCTTAGCTTAAACCCAATCCTTTACATTACAAATCACCCCGTCTCCTTTCCTCAGTTACAACTGAAAAATAAAATGTCCCCTCCCTCCTCAGCTGAACAATCATTTATATTCACCTGCTCTATCGGGGCCTAAGAGGAAACCAGCTATGGAGAGAATTCAAAAGTAGAAAGCCGGGTAAAAGGTCTCTCAGGAGTGAGAAGGCCATTTTTTCACCGGTTTGCTCTGCAGAGGAAAATAAATGGACCTGAAACTATCGCTCTGAAAAATGAGTTGGGGGTGGGCAAAAGAATCTCATTCAACATATATATATGTGTGTGTGTGTGTGTGTGTGTGTGTGTGTGTGTGTGTCTAACCTATGGGTGACCAAGATGCCTTAAGTCTGAGGCTTCTCTTCAACACAGGTAAATTGTGTGCCCCAAGTCCACTAGTGGCTCAACTAATAAATTGATCTAGTACTAGTTTACTCAAAGAGCTGTTAAAATGAATGAAAGACTCTGGATTGTTTCTTTCTACCTAACATGTCACTATCTTGCTCAGTTTTATTTGGGGTTCTTAGTGTGGGGGCACACAGAGGAAGCAGATGGGAGACCTGTCAAAGCTTAACTCTCTGCCATTGAACTTCTGACTTCTGAGGAATTGAAAGGTGACTATATCTAGTAGCCTCACTGAATGAAATGCTATGCTAAGATCACCGTGAACATTATGAATGGCAGTGAAGCTCCGTACAGGTTAATGAGAAGGAGTAGTGAAAACAGTCAAAGATAGGAAGTTCCATTCACTTTACCATCTTTGTCCTAAAAACTCCTTAGGGGTGGGACATGGTCTGAAAGGCAAGTATGAGGACACATAAATCACTTAGTGATTTTCCTGAACTAGACAGCACCCCAAGTAGGTGGGCTTAGCTGAGAAGGGTTGAGGGGACAGACAGCCCACTATACGCATTTGCCCCATGAAGCACGCTACAAATCTTCTCTACAGTCTTCCGTGTCAATATATCTTCTATAAATAACCACTCAAACATTCTTCCTGGTGGGGAAGGGGAAATGTTTACAAGAAGGGGCTGTTCTGTGTGAAGGTACTTCCTTCCCCTGGTCCCAGCAGGTTGTGACATGAGTTTGGGCTACTCCTGTTCACCAGTCATTCTCCTCTCTGTGCAAGACAAGGAACAAAGAAAGAGCAGATGTGCAGTGGAGTTGGGAATGTTGAAGAGTGTTGAGCATAACTGATGGACTTTTCTGTCATTCTGAGAGCTTTCCTGAGAAAAAGGAATGTCCATGTGTATCATAAGCTTGAAATAATAGAGTGACATGGGAGAGACGTGTGGCATGAGTAGCAGGGCATATGGTTGGGGACGCTATATGACTAGTGGGGTAGATTTCCAAGTAGTTCTCATTTCCTTCAGGTCTCTGCTCAAAGGTCACCTTATCTGTTTTACATGAAATAGTCTCCATCCACTTCTCCATTGACACTCCCCACTCACTTTACCCTGGGTATTGTACTCTGACATTCTCATCACCACCTGACAACCATGCATTCACTTGTCTATCTGCTTCCTCCAGTTGGGGCATAAGCCTGAAGAGAATCAAGACTACTGTGTTCATTGCTTTATAATCAGCACCCAAGACAATGCCTGGAACATAGTGGTGCTCAGTAAATATTGCTGACGGATGAGTAAATCTGTTGTATCTGTTTAGATTTTATACAAGACTCCTGGAAAGAGAAAAGGGTGCCAAGCATCAACTTTAGAATAGTCTAATCTTCTCACTTTTTACAGACGAGAAAACTGAGGCTGAAATAGGCCATGGCTTATGCCAAGTCTGGCTGATGCAGAGAATGAAGCTGAGGTTCCATGGTCCACTGAGCAGCCTGTCCTCAAGAGCATAGACAATTTTGCTGAGCACATCTGACATATGACAAGGTGATGGAGAGGAGCGGGAAGGAAATTTCCTGGGCACGCCTGAGACATTCCCCAAATGAAAAGGAGAAAACTGATTCCAGAGACACTGAACAAATGGGAAAAGAAGGAATGACCGTGCCCCTTTCCAACAGGCTGCCTGCCTGGGGATGGCAACGAGAGAAAGCAGATGGCTGCACTGGCACACAGCAGCTGGCTGGAGCAGTACAAATTGAGTGCCCTTGGTGAATATCATTAGGGTAAGTGGTGCGCTAAAACACCTAGAGGAAGAACAAGCAAGCAGAACACACACACACACACACACACACACACACACACACACACACACAAATTTTTATTTTATTTTATTTTTTTATTATACTTTAAGTTCTAGGGTACATGTGCACAATGTGCAGGTTTTGTACATATGTATACATGTGCCATGCTGGTGTGCTGCACTCACTAACTCGTCGTTAACATTAGGTATATCTCCTAATGCTATCCCTCCCCCTTACCCCCTCCCCACAATAGGACCCAGTGTGTGATGCTCCCCTTCCTGTGTCCAAGTGATCTCATTGTTCAATTCCCACCTATGAGTGAGAACATGCAGTATTTGGTTTTCTGTTCTTCCGATAGTTTGCTGAGAATGATGGTTTCCAGCTGCATCCATGTCCCTACAAAGGACACAAACTCATCATTTTTTGTGGCTGCATAATATTCCATGGTGTAGATGTGCCACATTTTTTTAATCCATTCTGTCACTGATGGACATTTCGGTTGATTCCAAGTCTTTGCTATTGTGAACAGTGCTGCAATAAACATACATGTGCATGTGTCTTTGTAGCAGCATGACTTATAATCCCTTGGGTATATCCCCAGTAAAGGGATGGCTGGGTCAAATGGTATTTCTAGTTCTACATCCTTGAGGAATCGCCACACTGTTTTCCACAATGGTTGAACTAGTTTACAGTCCCACTAACAGTGTAAAAGTGTTTCTATTTCTCCACATCCTCTCCAACACCTGTTGTTTCCTGATTTTTTAATGATTGCCATTCTAACTGGTGTGAGATGGTATCTCATTGTGGTTTTGGTTTGCATTTCTCTGACGGCGAGTAATGATGAGCATTTTTTCATGTGTCTGTTGGCTGTATGAATGCCTTCCTTTGAGAATTGTCTGTTCATATCCTTTGCCCACTTCTTGATGGGGTTGTTTGTTTTTTTCTTGTAAATTTGACTGAGTTCTTTATAGGTTCTGGATATTAGCCCTTTGTCAGATGAGTAGATTGCAAAAATTTTCTCCCATTCTGTAGGTTGCCTGTTCACTCTGATGGTAGTTTCTTTTGCTGTGCAGAAGCTCTTTAGTTTAATTAGATCCCATTTGTCAATTTTGGCTTTTGTTGCTGTTGCTTTTGGTGTTTTAGACATGAAGGTCCTTGCCCATGCCTATGTCCTGAATGGCATCACCTAGGTTTTCTTCTAGGGTTTTTATGGTTTTAGGTCTAATATTTAAGTCTCTAATCCATCTTGAATTAATTTTCGTATAAGGAGTAAGGAAATGATCCAGTTTCAGCTTTCTACTTATGGCTAGCCAATTTTCCCAGTACCATTTATTAAATAGGGAATCCTTTCCCCATTTCTTGTTTTTGTCAGGTTTGTCAAAGATCAGATGGTTGTAGATGTGTGGTATTATTTCTGAGGGCTCTGTTCTGTTCCATTGGTCTAGATCTCTGTTTTGGTACGAGTACCATGCTGTTTTGGTTACTGTAGCCTTGTAGCATAGTTTGAAGTCAGGTAATGTGATGCCTTCAGCTTTGTTCTTTTGGCTTGGGATTGTCTTGGCAATGCAGGGTCCTTTTTGGTTCCATATGAACTTTAAAGTAGTTTTTTCCAATTCTGTGAAGAAAGTCATTGGTAGCTTAATGGGGATGGCATTGAATCTATAAATTACCTTGGGCAGTATGGCCATTTTCACGATATTGATTCTTCCTATCCATGAGCATGGTATGTTCTTCCATTTGTTTGTGTCCTCTTTTATTTCACTGAGCAGTGGTTTGTAGTTCTCCTTGAAGAGGTCCTTTACATCCCTTGTAAGTTGGATTCCTAGGTATTTTATTCTCTTTGAAGCTATTGTGAATGGAAGTTCATTCATGATTTGGCTCTCTGTTTGTCTGTTACTGGTGTATAAGAATGCTTGTGATTTTTGCACGTTAATTTTGTATCCTGAGACTTTGCTGAAGTTGCCTATTGGCTTAAGGAGATTTGGGGCTGAGACAATGGGGTTTTCTAAATATACGATCATGTCATCTGCAAACAGGGACAATTTGATTTCTTCTTTTCCTAACTGAATACCCTTGATTTCTTTCTCTTGCCTGATTGCCCTAGCCAGAACTTCCAACACTATGTTGAATAGGAGTGGTGAGAGAGGGCATCCCTGTCTTGCGCCAGTATTCAAAGGGAATTTTTCCAGTTTTTGCCCATTCAGTATGATATTGGCTATGGGTTTGTCATAAACAGCTCTTATTATTTTGAGATACATTCCATCAATACCGAATTTATTGAGAGTTTTTAGCATGAAGGGCTGTTGAATTTTGTCAAAGGTCTTTTCTGCATCTATTGAGATAATCATGTGGTTTTTGTCTTTGGTTCTGTTTATATGCTGGATTACATTTATTGATTTGCATATGTTGAACCAGCCTTGCATCCCAGGGATGAAGCCCACTAGATCATGGTGGATAAGTTTTTTGATGTGCTGCTGGATTCGGTTTGCCAGTATTTCATTGAGGATTTTTGCATCCATGTTTATCAGGGATATTGTTCTAAAATTCTTTTTTTTGTTGTTGTTGTATCTCTGTCAGGCTTTGGTATCAGGATGATATTGGCATCATAAAATGAGTTAGGGAGAATTCCCTCTTTTTCTATTGATTGGAATAGTTTCAGAAGGAATGGTACCAACTCCTCCTTGTACGTCTGGTAGAATTTGACTGTGAATCCATCTGGACCTGGACTTTTTTTGGTTGGTAGGCTATTAATTATTGCCTCAATTTCAGAGCCTGCTGTTGTTCTATTCAGGAATTCAACTTCTTCCTGGTTTAGTCTTGGGAGAGTGTACGTGTCCAGGAAATTATCCATTTCTTCTAGGTTTTCTAGTTTATTTGCGTAGAGGTGTTTATAGTATTCTCTGATGGTAGTTTGTATTTCTGTGGGGTCGGTGGTGATATCCCCTTTATCATTTTGTATTGCATCTATTTGATTCTTCTCTCTTTTCTTCTTTATTAGTCTTGCTAGCAGTCTATCAATTTTGTTGATCTTTCCAAAAAATCAGCTTCTGGATTCATTGATTTTTTTGGAGGGTTTTTTGTGTCTCTATCTCCTTCAGTTCTTCTCTGATCTTAGTTATTTCTTGCCTTCTGCTAGATTTTGAATGTGTTTGCTCGTGCTTCTCTAATTCTTTTAATTGTGATGTTAGGGTGTCAATTTTAGATCTTTCCTGCTTTCCCTTGTGGGCATTTAGTGCTATAAATTTCCCTTTACACACTGCTTTAAATGTGTCCCAGAGATTCTAGTATGTTGTATCTTTGTTCTCATTGGTTTCAAAGAACATCTTTATTTCTGCCTTCATTTCGTTATGTACCCAGTAGTCATTCAAGAGCAGATTGTTCAGTTTCCATGTAGTTGAGTGGTTTTGATTGAGTTTCTTAGTCCTGAGTTCTAGTTTAATTGCACTGTGGTCTGAGAGACAGTGTGTTATAACTTCTGTTCTTTTACATTTGCCGAGGAGTGCTTTACTTCCAACTATGTGATCGATTTTGGAATAAGTGTGATGTGGTGCTGAGAATAATATATATTCTGTTGATTTGGGGTGGAGAGTTCTGTATATGTCTATTAGGTCCACTTGGTACAGAATTGAGTTCAATTCCTGGATATCCTTGTTAACTTTCTGTCTTGTTGATCTGTCTAATGTTGACAGTGGGGTGTTAAAGTCTCCCATTATTATTGTATGGGAGTCTAAGTCTCTTTGTAAGTCTCTAAGGACTTGCTTTATGAATCTGGGTGCTCCTGTATTGGGTGCATATATATTTAGGATAGTTAGCTCTTCCTGTTGAATTGATCCCTTTACCATTATGTAATGGTCTTCTTTGGCTCTTTTGATCTTTGTTGGTTTAAAGTCTGTTTTATCAGAGACTAGGATTGCAACCCCTGCTTTTTTTTTGTTTTCCATTTGCTTGGTAGATCTTCCTCCATCCTTTTATTTTGAGCATATGTGTGTCTCTGCCTGTGAGATGGGTCTTCTGAATACAGCAAACTGATAGGTCTTGACTCTTTATCCAATTTGCTAGTCTGTGTCTTTTAATTGGACCATTTAGTCCACTTACATTTAAGGTTAATATTGTTATGTGTGAACTTGATCCTGTCATTATGATATTAGCTGTTTATTTTGCTCGCTAGTTGATGCAGTTTCTTCCTAGTATCAATGGACTTTACATTTTGACATGTTTTTGCAATGGCTGGTACCGGTTGTTCCTTTCCATGTTTAGTGCTTCCTCCAGGGTCTCTTGTAAGGCAGGCCTGGAGGTGACATAATCTCTAAGCATTTGCTTATCTGTAAAGGATTTTATTTCTCCTTCACTTAGGAAATTTAGTTTGGCTGGATATGAAATTCTGGGTTGAAAATTCTTTTCTTTAAGAATGTTGAATATTGGTCCCCACTCTCTTCTGTCTTGTAGAGTTTCTGCCAAGAGATCTGCTGTTAGTCTGATGGGCTTCCCTTTATGTGTAACCCGACCTTTCTCTCTGGCTGCCCTTAACATTTTTTCCTTCATTTCAACTTTGGTGAATCTGACAATTATATGTCTTGGAGTTGCTCTTCTTGAGGAGTATCTTTGTGGCGTTTTCTGTATTTCCTGAATTTGGATGTTGGTCTGCCTTACTAGTTTGGGGAAGTTCTCCTGGATGATATCCTGCAGAGTGTTTTCCCACTTGGTTCCATTTTCCCCATCACTTTCAGGCACACCAATCAGATGTAGATTTGGTCTTTTCACATAATCCCATACTTCTTGGAAGCTTTGTTCATTTCTTTTTACTCCTTTTTCTCCACACTTCTCTTCTTGCTTCATTTAATTCATTTGATCTTCAATCACTGATACTCTTTCTTCCAGTTGATCGAGTTGGTTACTGAAGCTTGTGCATTTGTCATGTATTTCTCATGTTATGGTTTTCATCTCTATCAGTTCTTTTAAGGTCTTCTCTGCATCGATTATTCTAGTTATCCATTCATCCATTCTATTTTCAAGGTTTTTAGTTTCTTTGTGCTGGTTATGTAGTTCTTCCTTTAGCTCTGAGAAGTTTGATTGACTGAAGACTTCTTCTCTCAACTCGTCAAAGTCATTCTCCGTCCAGCTTTGTTCTGTTGCTGGCGATGAGCTGCATTCCTTCGGAGGGGGAGATGTGCTCTAATTTTTTGAATTTCCAGCTTTTCTGCACTGCTTTTTCCCCATCTTTGTAGGTTTATCTGCCTTTGGTCTTTGATGATGGTGACATACTAATGGGGTTTTGGTGTGGGTGTCCTTTCGGTTTGTTAGTTTTCCTTCTAACAGTCAGGACCCTCAGTTGTAGGTCTGTTGGAGTTTGCTTGAGGTCCACTCCAGACACTGTTTGCCGGCTTATCAGCAGCAGAGGGTGCAGAAGATACAATTTTGCTGCACAGCACGTGTTGCTGTCTGATTCTTTCTCTGGAAGCTTTGTCTCAGGGGTGTACCCTGCCATGTGAGGTGTGAGATGTCGGTCTGCACCTAGTGTGGGATATCTCCCAGTTAGGCTACTCAGGGTTCAGGGACCCACTTGAGCAGGCAGTCTGTCCGTTCTCAGATCTCAACCTCTGTGCTGGGAGATCCACTGCTCTCTTCAAAGCTATCAGACAGGGGCATTTACCTCTGCCAAGGTTTCTGCTGTTTTTTGTTTAGCTATGCCCTGTCCCCAGAGGAGGAGTCTACAGAGGCAAGCTGGCCTCCTTGAGCTGCAGTGGGCTCCACCCAATTCGAGCTTCCTGGTGGTGGCTTTGTTTACCCACTTAAGACTCAGCAATGGTGGGCACCCCTCCCCCAGCCTTGTTGCTGCCTTGCAATTAGATCTCAGCCTGCTGTGCTAGCAATGAGGGAGGCTCCCTGGGTGTGGGACACTCTGGGCCAGGTGTGGGATATAATCTCCTGGTGTGCTGTTTGCTAAGACCCTTGGTAAAGTGCAGTATTAGGGTGGGAGTTACCCGATTTTCCAGGTGGTGTGAGTCTCACTTTCCCTGGGCTAGGAAAAGGGATTCTCTTCCCCTTAGCACTTCCCAGGTGAGGCGATGCCTCGCCCTGCTTCAGCTTTCACTGGTCGGGCTGCACCAGCTGACCAGCACCAATTGTCAGGCACTCCCCAGTGAGATGAACCTGGTACCTCAGTTGAAAATGCAGAAATCACCGGTCTTCTGTGTCACTCACGCTGGGAGCTGGAGGCTGGAGCTGTTCCTATTTTGGCCATCTTGCACACACACGCATTTTTTTTTTTTGAGACGGAGTCTTGCTCTGTCGCCCAGGCTGGAGTGCAGTGGGCGGATCTCAGCTCACTGCAAGCTCCGCCTCCTGGGTTTACGCCATTCTCCTGCCTCAGCCTCCGGAGTAGCTGGGACTACAGGCGCCCGCCACCTCACCCGGCTAGTTTTTTGTATATTTTAGTAGAGACGGGGTTTCACCGTGTTAGCCAGGATGGTCTCGATCTCCTGACCTCGTGATCCGCCCGTCTGGGCCTCCCAAAGTGCTGGGATTACAGGCTTGAGCCACCGCGCCTGGCGTATTTTTAAATTTTTAGTTTATTCTTTCAATTTCCCTTCACTACAAGGTAGGCTCCATGAAGACAGGGCCTTTGTCTGTGTTAATAATTATTAGTTGGATACATGAAAAGATGAGTGAATGAATTGTTAAGCATCTCCCATGATAGACATAGTGCTAAGTACAAAGGATGGTTTCTGCATCAGGAGAAATCAGAAGGGGAAATAAACAAGACCCCAAACTACCAAGTGGTGTGTTTAGTGTTATGAAGGAGATGAAAGGGTCCCGGAAGAAGCTAGGCTTTGGGGGTCAGAAAGTCTCAAGAAATACATCAGGTGGTGGTTGATGATTAGCTCAGGTATTACAAGAAAAGCCTAAATGGATCAGGAATAGAAGATGGAGAACTGAGAGAATAGCATGTGCTAAAGCCAGAAACAAGAGGGGGCTAGAGGAACTCCAAGCAGCACCACATCATGTGGGAGGGACATAGCCTTTTGAATTAGACAGACTCAAGTTCAAATCCTAACATTGCTCCTTACTACCTGAGTATTTTTGAACAATTTACTCTGGTAGACTGATCTTTGGTTTTAAAAATCTGTAACATAGGAAAAAATATTGCCAGCATATCAAGTTCTTGCAAGGATTACATGAGATCGTGTTTTCTATAGAGGACGCTATGGTTGAGATCAGGAATTGCTGGCTGCTACTCTGGTGGGGAATCGGGGAAAGGTGGCCTGAATGAGCAGGCAGGGGTCAATTAATCTGTGACTTGAGGGTCCTAGGAGAATTTTGTACTTTGACCAGGAGGCATGAGGAGGAGTTGCAGCGTTTTAAGTAGAGGGATTATGAGAGTGCAGGCAATGAGACTATTTAGTAATCACTCACAATAATCCAGGAAGGAAATAAAGGTCTCTCTAAGGAAGATGCAATGGGAATGAAGAAGAGAGGACGCACATAGGATACACAGGAGGAGGAATTGATAGGACTTTATTACTTATGGTTCCTATGAAAGGAAGAGACATCTAGAACTATTTCTACTAGTACTTCTTAGTAAGCTCTTCAGATCAGGGCCAGAACCAAACCCTTTTTTAGCAGCAGGCAATGAAATAAGTACAGGATCCAGAGGAAAGGTTTAATATGTTTTATAGCAAGATATTTTAATTTGAATTTTATGAAAGTATCAATCTGCAATAGATTCCTCATTTTAGTTTAAGAACCATTGGTTTACAATAGTGCTGTCCAATGCAAGCCACGTATGTAATGGTGACATTTATGTTAATATTATTTTTTATTCAACCTTATATATCCAAAGTATTATCATTTTGTGATGGTTAATATTGAGTGTCAACTTGATTGGATTGAAGGATGCTAAGTATTATTCCTGGGTGTGTCTATGAGGGTGTTGCCAAAGGAGATTAACATTTGAGTCAGTGGACTGAGAGAGGCAGACCCACCTTCAATTGGATGGGCACAATATAATCAGCTGCCAGTGCAGTAGGATAAATGCAGGCAGAAGAACGTGGAAAGACCAGACTCACTGAGTCTTCCAGCCTTCATCTATCTTGCATGCTGGATGCTTCCTGCCCTAGAACATCGGACTCCAAGTTCTTCAGCTTTTGGACTCTTGGACTTACACCAGTGGTTTGCCAGGGGCTCTCAGGCCTTCAGCTGCAGACTGAAGGCTGCACTGTTGGCTTCCCTACTTTTGAGGTTTTGGGAGTCGGACTGGCTTCCTTGCTCCTCAGATTGCAGACAGCCTATTGTGGGACTTCACCTTGTGACCCTCTGAGTCAATAACCCTTAATAAATGCCCTTTCATATGTATATGTATCCTATCAGTTCTGTTCCTCTAGAGAACCCTGACTAATACACATTTCAACATGCAATCAATACAAAAATATTAATGAGGCCAGGTGTGGTGACTCACGCCTATAATCCCAACACTTTGGGAGGCCGAGGCAACTGGATCACGAGGTCAGGAGTTTGAGACCAGCTTAGTCAACAGAGTGAAACCCCATCTCTACTAAAAATACAAAAAATTAGCCGAGCATGGTGGCGGGTACCTGTAATCCCAGCAACTCAGGAGGCTGAAGCAAGAGAATCGCTTGAACCCAGGAGGCAGAGAGGTTGCAGAGAGTCGAGATTGCACCACTGTACTACAGCCCAGGCAACAGTGCAAGACTCCATCTAAAATATATATATATATATGTGTGTGTGTATATATGTGTGTATATATATATGTGTATATATATGTGTGTATATATATGTGTGTGTATATGTGTGTATATATATGAGATATATTGCATTTTTGCAATCAAAATCCAGTCTATATTTTACAATTATAACATACCTGAATTTGTAGTAGCCACATTTTAAGAACTCAATAGCCATATGTGCCTAATGGCTACAGTGCTGAGTGACACAGACATAGAATATCCACTCATTGCTGGTTTAGGTGATTGAGTGGATGTCGGTCATACTTTAACCACGTCTTAGAAGAAGCACAGTGTTGGAGGGAAATCCTTGTTCCCCACTCTCCTAATTTTACTTCAGAGAGATTTATTCTAAACATACCAAGCCTCTTGCTTTACCCCTTACTCCTCTCCTAGAAAAGTAGAGTGAATTTCCTATGGGTAGCTTTGGGAAATTAAGCCAGGCATGTCCATCTCAGCAACTCCATCCTTATCCTTTAAAAAGCCAGCCTGATGAAGGAAACCAGGGATCTGTGCTTCTCTTCTTGGGTACCCCCTTCATGTGGGAAGGCCTGCCGTGGCCTGGCACTGCCTTGATCCACAAGGTAAATTCCCCTAGTTCTGTGGTTTTGCCTTCAAGCTTCTTTGACACTCACAACAAGTCATATTATCCAAATTTATTCTTTATCATTCATAAAGACAATTCTCAGCATCCAGCTCTGTCTGCATTAGCAGAGGCTGCTCCTAGGGACAGGTGTAGAAGAACAGGGTCTCTGCAAAGGCATGGGCATCTCAGGAGAGGATTTTTGAGGTGCAGGTGGCTATAGCTTGACATTAAATTAGCAAGTGGCCTAAGTACACATGTGTGACCCATGCAGAGACTGAGCAGATGCTGGCCGGCCACAGAGTCTTTAGTAAGCACAGCTGTGGTAAGGATTCAATTATAGAAAAAATAAAATTTTCTTTCTGCTATTGTTTTAGGCTTCAGGGAATATACAATATTTGCTGTTTTTAAACTTCAAAAGAGTTGAGTTTCAGAAAACTAGGGAAGTAAATTGTTAATGTCAAAGCTGTCAACAGTGTATTAGCTGCCCCAAACTCCATTGTACAACCTTAAGAAGAGAATGATGGCATAACTAATCTTGGAGTTTAGGTGTTTTGTTATCAAACTCAAGAATGAGCCACCACCAAATGTTCTCAAGTTAGTTCATGATTGCTTAAGAACATACGGTGGAGACAGTTTCTTAACCTTCAGCAATTCCACAGTCATATTGGTGTAGGATTGTATAACACCCGTGAAAAAGAGAATGTGGTTTCTTTGTAACTAAATATAGTCTATGCTAAACTTGTTGGTTCAGAACTGAAGAGGTAGGTCTGTATAATTCTGGGGCTCATCTGTCACTCACACAAACAGTGCCCTCCAATTTAGCATTTCTAAGCAATTATGGTGATATTTTGGCTTCCAACTAATTACTTATTTTTCATTTCACATTTTCTACATAAAGTTCTGAAAAAAATAAAAGTTTCATTTTGGAGATATATATGTATTTTTTTTTTTTTTTGAGTCGGAGTTTCACTCCTGTTGCCCAGGTTGGACTTCAATGGCGTGATCTCAGCTCACCGCAACCCCTGCCTCCCGGGTTCAAGCGATTCTCCTGCCTCAGCCTCCTGAGCAGCTGGGACTACAGGCATGCACCACCGTGTCCAGCTAATTTTGTATTTTTAGTAGGGACAGGGTTTCTCCATGTTGGTCAGGCTGGTCTTGAACTGCGGACCTCAGGTGATCTGCCTGACTTGGCCTCCAAAAATGCTAGGATTACAGGCGTAAACCACCGCACCCGGCCCTGGATATATATATTTTAAATGCCAGAGAAATATCAAATCATTCTACAGGTAATTGGCTAAATTGTCTAAAGATATTAAAATTAATTTGAATAGAGATGAAGATGTGGAAGTAATCAGAATACACACGCACACACACACACATATATATATACACATGGTGGTTGAAGGCATAGATATATAAGAAGTCCCCCAAGAAGCTTTTAAGAGAAGAGAGGGGGGCAAGAGCTGAACTCTGAAGAATACAAACATTTTAGGGATATACAAAGAAAGGAAAGGAACTAAGGAATTTCCAGAAGAAAGTAAGAATATGATGTTTCTGTGGATGAAGACAGAAAGAATGTTTTAAGAAGGGAATAACTGACTGAGTGTAAATAATATTAATAAATGTATTCATTCAACAAATATTTATTGAGTATTATAGGAAGAGACTATTCTTAGCGCTGGTCATTCAACAGTGAATAAGACAATGTCTTTTCCCTAATGGAGTTTGTGATCGAGTGTAAATTCACACAGACAAGGTAAGATAAGAAAGGGCTGAAAATGGTCCAATGAGTTTGACCATTTATTGATTATTAGGGTCTTCAGTAAAAAGAAATTCAATGGTATAGAGGGATAACAGCAGACAGGAGTGGGTTTATGAGTTCACAGAACTGGGCAGTAATGAGACAGGGTAGTAGCTGGACAATGTGCAGTCCATACTGGGTGATGACTATGGAGAATATTCAAGGGAGGAAGGTAGGAAGAGCCAGCAGAGACAGAAACTAAAGACCAAAGGAAGAAGATGCAAAGTGACAGAACACACTGATAAACAACGCATGGGTAAATACAGTAAGTCCTCAACTAATGTCATAGATAGACTCTTGGAAACTGCTACTTTAAGCAGAACAATGTAAAATAAAGCCAATTTTACCATAGAAGAATTAATATAAACAAGAGTTCAGTCCTGAAGGCATATTTCTGGTGACAAAAACATCACCAAACTTCTAAATAAAGACCAAAACACTTCTAATATTAAACATTGAAATAAATGTGAGCTATACATACATTAAAGAGAGGTTAATGAAAACAAGATAATTATTTACCCACTTATTTCAGCTCAGGATTGCAGGTGGTTGGAGCCTATCCCAGCACTTGGGATGCAGGGCAAAAACCCACCCTGGCCAGGCCACCATTCCATCACAGAACACAGGCACACACACAACCACACTCACTCACACTAGGATCATTGAGACATCCCAAGGAATTTAGCAGGCACAGGGCTGAGATGTGAGAGGAAATCGGAGTACCTGAAGAAACTCACAAAGCCACAGGAAAATGTGCAAACTCCACACAAACAGTGGCCCTGGCTGGGAACCAATTTTGTTTTCTCACCAACCAAATTGGCATTGGTGAGACACAGGAGAATACTCCTTGATCATAAGGATCTCTCAGGCTAGCACAACAACTGAATGAGTGATTCAAATGCTGATCATCATGTATGGAATAAAGCATGATTCTAAGCACACACAGGGAATATCCCATTTAATCTTCCCACACCATGCAGGAAGGATAATTATTGTCCCCCTTTGACAGGTGAAGCCACTGAGGGATAGAAAGATAAAGCACCTGGCACAGAAGGCAAGCTGGTAAATGACAGAGCCAGAAATCACAACAAGACAGGCCACAAGTCCAGAGCCTGAGCTCTTATACACAGAGCTTAACCTTATTTGCTTTTGTTTATCCCCATGCCATATTTTCACTGAAATGTCTCTTTTCTGGTGAGGTGTCAACATCATTTATGTCCCCCAGAGTCAAGCCTTTGGTGCATCTGAAAAGGGAGTTCATTTTCTTTCTTTCTTTCTTTCTTTCTTTCTTTCTTTCTTTCTTTCTTTCTTTCTTTCTTTCTTTCTTTCTTTCTTTCTTTCTTTTTTTCTTTCTTTCTTTCTTTTTTTTTTTTTTTTAAATAGAGTCTTGCTTTATAGCCCAGGCTAGAGTGCAGTGGCACGATCTCAGCTCACTGCAACCTCCATCTCCCAGGTTCAAGAGAGTCTCCTGCCTCAGCCTCCTGAGTAGCTTAGATTATAGGTGCACACCACCATGCCCAGCTAATTTTTATTTTTTATTTTTGTATTTTTAATAGAGAAGTGTTGGCCAGGCTGGTCTTGAACTCCTCACCTCAAGTGATCCACCCGCCTCTGCCTCCCAAAGTATTAGGATTACAGGCATGAGTCACCACACCCTAGCCTGAAAGGTGAGTTCAGAATGAATGTTTTTCTTATGTTAGCAAATTCAAGAGTGACAAAGAACTCACCTGCTTCAAGAAAATTAAGATAAGCCTGTAATCCCAACGCTTTGGGAGACCAAGGTGGATCACTTGATGCCAGGAGTTTAAGATCAGCCTGGGCAACATAGCAAGACCCTGTATCTACACAAAACATTTAAAAATTAAAAAAAAGAGAGAGAAGATGATAAACACTTGACCTTCTGTGGATTATTGTTGACCTGAGAGGGCTGGGTCATGGCAAGCTCATCTTTGCTTTCCCCAACCTTGACAATCATGGAAGACTCTTGCAATGTTTTTCAAATAGGAAGTCTCTCAGCACCTTCAGAACATTATCTGTGACTCTCACTTCACCTGACTCCAAAAGAAAATGGGTAAGTTAGAAAGAGAGACACACTTTAAAGCAAACCATGGAAAACATATGGAACTAGGACAGAGTGGAAAATTTTAAAGGTGTTTTATTCTCCAGAGGTCATCAAGTATAAGAAGAAAATAAAAATAAAGTAATGAGCACACAAAAGATTTGAAAAAAATTAAAAAGCATGCCAAATTCTTAGATGAGCAAGTCTAAATATATATACATATATATATATAATAATACCTTCCATTAGGGCAATCCTGATAAATCTCACTAACACTTTGTTTAAAATTGAAAAAATAATTCTAAAAGTTAATCTCAGGAAAAATAAATAAAAAGACAATAATGGTGGAGATTAGAAGAAGAGACACTTATTCTATCACGTAAGAAGCTGGGCTATAATGAAGCTACAATAATTGAAATCTGGTTCTGGGGAAGAATGAGACTGGAAGATTCATGGGACAGACACAGATAGAAGAATGTAGTATATGGTTAAGTTGTGATTTCGAATCAGTAGGAAAATGCTAAATTATACAAAAAATCATGTTGGGTCAACCGGCTAGCAGTTCGAATAAAATGTAATTTAGATTCTTAACCACGTATCTTATTCTAAAATGAATTCAGATGGATTCAATATTTACATATAAATCAAGCACATGAAAACACTAGAAGAAAATTTAAGTGGATATTTTTATAATTCTGAAATGGAAACGTTTTCTAATCATGCCACCAAAGCAAGAAACCATGAAGGATAAATTTGAATACATAAGAATTCAAAAGGTTTATGTGGCAAACTCACTATAACCCAAATTAAAAGATAAATAAATTAATAAAACATATAACGTGGCCTCTTTGACAGAGTGCTGAGAAAAATGAGATGTCCATGCATCTGAGGAATAAAGTGTGGTTTCAATAATTCATGCAGGAAACATTTATTGAGCTGCTCTGGGTCAGGAGCTCTTCTAGGTGGCAAGGATACAGCTAAGCAGGGAGATGAGGTCCTTGATGTCACTGAGCTTAAAAACTGTTTTTAATATCATGGAGGAGTACTATGATGAAAATAAAGAGAGTGTTAGGGGCTGGTGAGGAGCTGGAGGCTAAAGAAGTTCGTTTTGAAGAGGCGATTGTTAACCTAAGGCCAGAAGGATAAGAAAGAGCAGCCTGGCAGAGACCTAGGGTGAGTGCTTTCCAAGTGGGGGAAATAGCCAGTGTAAGGCCATGAGGTAGGAAGAACCTGGCCTGTCTGAGAGATGAGAAAAAGCCAGGCAGCCAGAGAATGCAAGGCAGAAGGGAGTGTCATACAGGAAGAGACAGAGGAATTGGTACAGGCTGTGGATAATGCACACCTTCATAAGCCAGCGTTACCTTTTACTCTGAACGTGAGAGTAGCCACTGTACCCTTTAAGCAGGTGACTGGCTTCTGGCTCCCTGAAGGAAGAAGCTGCTACTTCTACTTGCTTAGCAATTTCCAACCTTAGCCTACCTTAGCCATTTGCACATGGTGAGGCTCTAGGCATGTACCCCTCAAATCTAAATCACAGCGCAAGGTAAATCCATTCAAAACCTCAGAATGGAAATGCAAGCATTCAGAGGTATTAATGTTGTATATAAAGAATCTCAGGGCTTGTCTGCCAAATCCAATGTACATTCACCGTTCTCAGTCCAGTTAGCTCTTTGCTACTACTTCTTTTTTATTCATGTTTTTGCCAGCCTAGCCAAGTTGAAGGTCAATTTTATTTATGTTTTGTTTTAATTTTAGCATCTGAGTCATTTTTGAATGTTCCATGTTTTATAAGCAGATATACAGTCTTTCCTTTTAAAAAAACATGGAAATTAACCAGAAGCTGAGATTGTTTGATTTCCAGGATTCACAAAGAAAATCATGTGCTTTTTGGAAGGGACTTACACGTGAATAGAGAAGGGGCTGCTATGAATGGAGATGAGCATACGTGTTTGTGTGTGCACACATGGGTATGGTGGGGGTGGGCAGAGAACCACAACACATACCATGGGCAACAGACACCTACATGTGGCCCAAACCAAACACATTTCCCCACAAATTCTCTGTGATTTCATTCTTTCCTCTCCCATTCAAAAAAGCAGTTACGTGAATTAAGGGAAATTTAAAAGGGCAGTTAGGTATGTTGAAAATGCAACAGAAGAAATTAAACCCACTCTACCATTTGTAAAACGCCTAATCATATATCTCATGATAGAATCCAGTTCAAAATTCAAAAGGCACAGGAAATTGTTATTCTCAGCAGGCATAGGCCCAAAGAACAGGAAAACCTAAAATATACTGTATGATGATAAAACAAAAAAGCTACTGTGAACTATAACATAGTTAAGAGAAACGACATAATCTGTAAGTAAAAGAATAATAATAATCTTGATCTCTTATTTCCTCTCAAAGACTTAATTCAACAAATTAACCACTCAGTGAATAGAGTTGGGGCGAATAGATCTGCCCCACTCAAGAGTGCTTGTTATTGGCTAGGCAAGCAACTCATTCGTGTAATCCCAGCACTTTGAGAGGCTGAGGCAGAAGGATTGCTTGAGTTCAGGAGTCCAAGACCAACCTAAGCAACATAGTGAGACCTCATCTTTACAAAAAGTTTAAAAAATTGTCCGGGCATGGTGGCACATGTCTGTAGTCTAGCCACTCAGGAGGCTGAGGTGGGAGAATTCCTTGAGTCCAGAAGTTGGAGGTAATAGTGAGCTCTGATTGCGACACTGTATTCCATTCTGGGTGACAGGATGTCACCCTGTCTCAAAAAAAAAAAAAAAAAAAAAAAAAAAAAAAAAAAAAAAAAAAAAAAAGGAATGCTTATGGCTACTATTTCAAATCTCATTGTCCTTCAGCACTGAGAGTTGATGGTTAGGTAAGCTGGTATAAGATTCAGTCCCATCACCCGAAGGAGCACAGAGCACGTCTCTTCCTGTTTCCAGAGCCCAGGAAGGAAGCTTTGTCAACACAGTGTGGACTCTGAGCAGCTCCCCATCCTTCAGAGCCCAGGCCATTTGTTTTGCTTAAAACATAAAAAAAAAAAGAAAAAAAAAATGCCATTTAACCCAATCATGTTTTTATTTTTTATGAGATGATGATATCATGACAAAGCTATTTGATAGCTTCTTTGTTAAAGAAGCTTGGAATATATAAAGAAAACAGTTTTAGAAAAAATAACAATGACCATATTTTAGCTTTAATGTCTTCATTTTTGTTGCATGAAACAATGGTTCTTGAGCCTATTTTTTTTTATATTATATATAAAACTGTTTCAAAGGAGCCCTCTCTTTTCCACTGTACTCCATTCATTCAGCCAATATTTACTGAATATTCACTGTATATCAGCTAAACTTGGCCCAGTCAATGGTACAGAGTTCTTGTTTCCTTGGGGTGCATCAGCAGTTAGACAAATAAGTACAACAGCATGCATTATTACTGCCCAGATGGATGCACTCTGTGATACAGGCAGTGTACAGATACACATTAGTAAATCCTACCCTCACTCTCATGGGATCTTTATCTCTCTTTTCTTCTCAAAGTACAACGGGAAATGAATTTGCAGTTAAACTTGACTACAGGGATTATATCTTTGCTCATTCCAGTAAAGTGAGTTAAAATGCAGGAATGGTGCTAATGACTAGAATGAAGAAAGGACTCCAAACCCATGGGGGCTGAAACATAATCGAATGCATTTATAAGAATCAAAGTAAAATCATTTATCTATTAAATAGCCCATCATGCCTGAAGCAAGTAAGTAGAAGGGGAGGAAGCAGAGGCTTTGTTACGAGGCATGAATCTTTAACTAAATCCACAAACACATACACACACAGGACATAGACACACACACCCAATCATACACATGGTCACATCACACACACTCACACACCAATTCATATATACACACCAACACACACAGCTTCACACACTCCCTACCTGACAAAAGAAATATCGCAGACATCTAAATGTGGGAAAAGAGTTTCAGTGCTGGAACTGCAAATCCTGAAAGCCTTTCTCTTTCTACTGCAAATCTTCTCAACCATCCTAAAGATTCGTGGAAACAAAAATGGAAAAGATCCCCAAGGCAGCCTGCAGCAGTGGGCGGGTAGGCAGCAGGTTTGCATTCACTTGCTCCAGGATGATCACTTTCTTTGCCTGCACAACTAAACCTTGTTCTGACACAGATATTAATGTCATCTTTGATTTCTATAACACATGTCTTTGGAAAAATCAGGGATTTCACACTGGTTGTCTTTTTAATACAATACAGCATTACTGTTGGACTTTTGTAGGTACAGATGCTATGACAGTGAACACTAAAATGGTCCCCCACATGCCACATGCAGATGATAGAGAAGAGCAGTGGCCTCTAGTCTCCCGGGTGCTGGGGCTCTTTTTGCCATATGGTACTGTGAATATAGCCAAGGGCCACTCAATAAAAAAAGAGAATGCAATAGAGGAGGTAGAGCAAGATGGGCAAATAGAACCCTCCAGTCATCATCCCCCACTGCAGGAACACCAAATTGAACAACTATCCACACAAGGAAGCACTTTCATAAGAACCAAAAATCAAATAAATGATCACACTACACAGTTTTAACTTTATATCTCTGAAAGAGGCACTGAAGGATATAGGAAAGAAAGTCTTGAATTGCTGACACCCCTCCTTTCTTATCCCCCAGCAGCCGCTGCACAGTGCAGTGAGAGAATCCGTGCACTTAGGGGGGAGATAATGCAGTGATTATGGAATTTTGCTTTGGAACTTCATGCTTCCCTGTAACAGCAGAAAGCAACACGGCAAAATTTAGCCAGTGCTCAGAGAGGGAGCATTTAGACCAGCCCTACCCAGAGAGGAATCATCCATCCCAGGGATAACAACCTGAGTTCTGGCTAGCCCCATCTCTACGTGTTAAAGCACTCTGGGGTCCTAAATAAACTTAAAAAGCAGTCTAGGTCACAAGAACTGCAATTTCTGGGCAAGTCCTGCTGCTGTCCTGGACTGGAAGCAGTGGACTTGGGGTGCACATGAGGTTCCTATTCCAGGCCCTAGACAACACCTGTAGACACACCCTGGGCCAGAAAGGAACCCGCCGCATTGAAGGGAAGAACCCAGTTTGGCAGGATTTCTCACCTGCTAACTGAAGTGGGTACCTTGAATAAGTGGTACCCAGGCAGTACTTGCGTCAGGCCTTGGGTGAGACCCAGGGGTATGCTGGCTTCAGGTGTGAACCAGTGCATTTTAAGCTGTGGTGGCCATAGGGAGAGACTCCTTCTGCTTGAGAAAAGGAGAGGGAAGAGTAAAGGGGACTTTGTCTTGCAGCTTGGGCACCAGTGCAGCCACAGTGGGGTAGTGCACCAAGCAGGCTCCTGTAGTCCATGATTCCAGGCCTTGCATTTTGAATAACATTTATGGGCCTTCTCTGGGACAGAAGGGGGCCCATTGCCCTGAAAGAAAAGACCCAAGACTGACAGCATTCACCACAAGCTGACTGAAGAGCCTACAGGTGTTGAGTGAATTTTGGCAGTAGCCAAACAGTACTTGCCATGGGCCTGAGGTGGTGGTGGCCTGGGGGAAAGACTCCTTCTGCATGAGGAAAAGTGAGGAAAGAGCAGGAACAACTTTGTCTTGTGTCTTGGGTGCCAGCTAAGTCACAGTAAAATAGAACACCAGATAGACTCCCAAGTTTCCTGACTCCAGGCCCAGGCTCCTGGACAGCATTTCTGGACCTGCTCTGGGCCACAGGGGAGCACACTGCCCTGAAGGGAAGGACACAACATTGGATGGATTTGCCACCTGCTGACTGAAGAGCACTTGGACCTTGCATGAACATTGGCAATAGCCAGGCAGTGGTTGCCACAGGCCTTGGGTGAGACTCAGTGCTGTGCTGACTTCAGGTTTGACACAGCACAATCCCAGTGGTAGTGGCCACACAAGTGCTTCATTATCCTCCCTGCCAGCTCCAGGCAGCTCAGTATGGAAACAGAGACTCTGTTGATTTGGGGGAAAGTAAAAGAGAAGAACGAAAGTCTTTGCCTAGTAATCCAGAGAATTATCTCAGATCTTACTCAAGACCACCAAGGTGGTACCTCTACAAGTGTGCAAGAGTCACAGCATTGCCAGGTTTGGGGTGCCTCACAATGCAGATAGGGCAGCAATGACCAAAGATTCAGATCACAATACTCAATTCCCTTTGAATACCGAGGAAGCTTTACCATAAAGGACAGGTACAAACAAGTCTGGAGTGTAAAGACTACAATAAATACCCAACTCTTCAATGCCTAGACATGGACAAACAACCACAAACATCAAGACCATCCAGGAAAACGTGACCTCGCAAAATGTACTAAATAAGCCACCAGCAACCAATCCCAGAATGACAGAAATATGTGACCTTTCAGTCAGGAAATTCAAAATAGCTGTTTTGAAGAAGCTCAAAGAAATTCAAGATACCACAGAGAAGGAATTCAGAATCCAATGAGATAAATTTAACAAAGAGATTGAAATGATTTTTAAAAATTAATCAGAAATTGTGGAGCTGAAAAATTCTATTGACATGCTGAAGAATGCATCAGAGTCTCTCAACAGCAGAATTCATGAAGGAAAAGAAATAGCAAGCACAAAGACACACATTAAAAAATACAGTCAGAGAAGACAAGCAAAACAAACAAAAAGAATGAAGCATGCTTACGTGATCTAGAAAATAGTCTCAGAAAGGCAAATCTAAGAGTTATTGGCAATAAAGAGGAAGTAAAGAGAGAAGTAAGTGTAGAAACTTTATTTGAAGGGATACTAACAGATAACTTCCCAAACCTAGAGAAAGATATCAATATCCAGCTACAAGAAGGCTATAGAAAACCAAGCAGACTTAATCCAAATAGGACTATATAAGACATCGAATAATCAAACTCTCAAAGGTCAAGAATAAAGAAAGGATCCTAAAAAGCAGCAAGAGACAAAAAGCAACACAAAATGGAGCTCCAATACATCTCACAGCAGACTTATCAGTGGAAATCTTACAGGCCAGAAGACAGTGGCATGACACATTTAAAGTGCTGAAAGAATAAAACTTTTATCCTAGAATAGTATATCCAGCAAAAATATTCTTCAAACATGAAGGAGAAATACTTTCCCAGACAAACAAAAACTGAGGAATTTCATTAATACCAGACCTGTCCTACAGGAAATGCTAAAGGGAGTTCTTCAATCTGAAAAGAAAGGACATTAATGATCAATAAGAAATTATCTGAAGGTACAAAACTCATTAGTAATAGTAAGTACAGAGACAAATACAGACTATTATAACACTGGAATTGTGGCATATAAACTACTTATATCTTGAGTAGGAAAACTAAAAGATGAACCTATTGAAAATAGTAACTACAACAAATTTTCGAGGCATAGATAGTATAGCAAGATATAAATGGAAACAACAAAAAGTTAAAAAGCAGACACAAAAAAATTAAAGTGTAAAGTTTGTATTCGTTTTCTCTTTGCTTATTTATTAATTCATTTTTGCAATCAGTGTTGTCATCAATTTGAAATCATGTTATTTGCAAGATAAGATGTTATTTGCCATCCTCATGGAAAACTCAAATTTAAAAAACCTGTTACAAATATATAAAAAATAAAAAGCAAAAAAATAAAACTTAGCACTAGATAAAATTACCTTCACTAAAAAAAGGCAAGAAGAAAGAAAAGAAGGAAGAGAACAACAATGAGAAAACAAATAACAATGGGCAGGAGTAAATCCCTACTTATCAATAATAATATTGAATGTAAAGGGACTAAGCTCTCCAATAAAAAGACATAGAATGGGTTGATGATCTGTCGATTACAAGAAACACATCTCAACTATAAAGGCACACACAGAGTGAAAATAAAAAGACAGAAAAAGATATTCCATGGAAAACCAAAAAAGAGCAAGACTAGCTCTACTTATGTCAGACAAAATAGATTTCAATACAAAAACCATAAAAAGAGACAAAGGTCATTTTATAATGGTAAAAGAGTCGATTCAGCAATAGGATATAATAACTGTAAATATATATGCGCTCAACACTGGAGCACTCAGATATGCAAAACAAATATTATTAGAGCTAAAGAGAGAGATAGACCCCAATACAATAATAGCTGGAGACTTCAACACTCTACTTTCAGTATTGGACAGATCATTCTGATAGAAGATCAACAAAGAAACAGCAGACTTAATCTGCACTATAGACCAAATGGACCTATCAGATATTTACAGAACATTTCATCCAAGAGCGGCAGAATACACATTCTTCTCCTCAGCACATGAATCATTGCCAAGAATAAACCATAAGCCACAAAACTAGCCTTAAAAAAATAAATAAATAAATAAATTATATTAAATACCTTTTGTGACTACAATGAAGTAAAACTAGAAATCAATGACAGGAGAAACTGTGGAAACTATAGTAACACATGGAAATTACACAATATTTCCCTGAATGACCAGTGGATCAAGAAATAATTAAGAAAGAAATTGAAAATTTTATTGAAACAATGCCCATCAATGATAGACTGGATAAAGAAAATGTGGTACATATATACCATGGAATACTATGTAGACATAAAAAGGAATGAGGTCATGTCCTTTGCAGGGACATGCATGAAGCTGGAAGCCATCATCCTCAGCAAAGTAACTCAGGAACATAAAACCAAACACTGTATGTTCTGATCCATAAGTGGGAGTTGAACAGTGAGAACACATAGACACAGGGATGGGAACAACACACACCAGGGCCTGTTGTGGGGTGGGGTCAAGGGGAGGGAATTTAGAGGACAGGTCAATAGGTTCAGCAAACCACCATGGTGCATGTATACCTATGTAACAAACCTGCACATGTAAAATATAATTTTTTTAAATCCCCAATTGTACCCTACCTTCTAGTCACAATCTTCAAAAATAGATTTTCATAATAAAAAAGAAAATTTTATTGAATCAAATGGAAATCAAAACACAATATATAATACCAAAATCTAAAGGATACAGGAAAAGCAATACTAAGAGGAAAGTTTATAACAATAAATGCCTACAATAAAAAAGTAAAAAACTGTCACAGAAACAACCTAATGATGCATCTTAAAAAACTGGAAAAGCAACAGCAAGCCAAATCCAAAATTAATAGAAGAAAGGAAATAATAAAAATCAGAGCAGAGATGAGACTGAAACAAAAAAATACAAAAGATCCACAAAATGAAAATCGGTTTTTGAGAAGATAAGCAAAATTGATAAATCTTTAGCAAGACTAAGGAAAAAAGAGAGAAGACCCAAATAAATCACAGGTGAAAAAGAAGACGTGACAACTGATACTGCAGAATTTCAAAGGCTTATTAGAGGCTACTGTGAGCAACTATATGCCATGACGCTGGAAAACCTATAGAATAAATGAATACATTCCTAAATGTATAAAACTATCAAGATTGAACCATGAAGAAATCCAAAACTTAAATAGGCCAATTATAAGTAAAACAAAAGCCTGGCAACTGATGAATTTTACCAAGTATTTAACAAAAACTAATACCAATCCTACTTGAACTATTCTGAAAATTAGAGGAGGGAAATAATTCCAAACTCATTCTACGAGTTCAGTATTGCCCTGATACCAAACCAGATAAAGACATAAAAATAAAAAAAGAAAACTACTGGTCAATATCTCTGGTGAATATTGATGCAAAAATTCTCAACAAAATACCATCGAACAGAACACAGCAACACATTAAAATGATCATTCCATCATGACCAACTATGATTTATCCTAGGGATGCAAGGATTATTCAGTATATGCAAGTGAATCAAAATGAGGCATTATATCAACAGAATGAAAGACAAAATTCATATTATCATTTCAATTGATGCTGTAAAAATATTTGATAAAATTCCACATCCCTTCATGATAAAAACCCTAAAACAAAAACTGAGTATAGAAGAAACATGCCTTAGCAAAATAAAAGTCATATACTACAGACCCACAGCTAGTAGCATACTGAATAGGTAAAACTAAAATCCTTTCTTCTAAGATCTGGAACACAACAAGGATGCCCGCATTCACACTGTTATTCAACATAGTACTGAAAGTCCTAGCTGGAGCAATCAGACTAGAGAAAGAAATAGAGGGCATCCAAATTTAAGAGGAAGAAGTAATCAGACTAGAGAAAGAAATAGAGGGCATCCAAATTTAAGAGGAAGAAGTAATCAGACTAGAGAAAGAAATAGAGGGCATCCAAATTTAAGAGGAAGAAGTCAAATTATCTTTGTTTGCAGATGATATGCTCATTTATTTGGACTCCACCCAAAAACTATCAGAACTGATAAAGAAATTTAGTAGCATTGCAGCATACAAAATCAACATACAAAAATCAGGTGTGTTTCTATGTGCCAACAGCAAGCAGTCTGAAAAAGAAATCAATAAAGCAATCCCATTTATAATAGCTACAAATAAAATAAAATGAAATACCTAGAAATAAACTTCACCAAAAAAGTGAAAGATCTCTACATAAAAACTATGAAACATTGAGGCAAGAATTGAAGAGGACAAAAAAAAAAGGAAAAATATTCCGTGCTTATGGATGGAAAGAATCAATATTCTTAAAATATCTATACCACCCAAAGCAACCTACAGAATCAATGCAATTCCTATCAAAATACCAATGACATTCTCCACAGAAACAGAAAATAATCCTAAAATGTATATAAAACCATAACAGACGCAAAATAGCCAAAGCCATTCTGAGCATAAATAAATAAATAAATAAATACTGGAGAAATCACATTACCTGGCTTCGAATTATACTACAGAGCTATAGTAATCAAAACAGCATGGTACTGGCATTAAAAACAGATACATAGAACACTGGAACAGAATAGAGAACTCAGAAACAAATCCAGATACCCACAGTGAACTCATTTTTGACAAAGGTGTCAAGAACATACACTGGGGAAAAGACAGCCTCTTTAATAAATGGTGTTGAGAAAACCAGACATCCATGTGCAGAAAAATGAATTCTGCATAGATTCCTTTCTCTTGTCATATACAAAAATCAAATCAAAATTAATTAAATACTTAGATCTAAGATCTAGAACTATAAAACTACTAAAAGAAAACTTAGGGAAACTCTCCAGGACATTAGTCTGGGCAAAGATTTCTTGAGTAATACCCCACAAGCACAGGCAGACAAAGCAAAAATGGACAACTGGATTCACCACAAATTAAAAAGCTTCTGCACAGTAAAGGATAACAATTAATAAAGTGAAGAGACAACCCACAAAATAGGAGAAAATATTTGCAAGATATCCATCTGACAAGAGACTAATAACCAGTGTATATGAGGAGCTTAAACAACTCAATAGGAAAACATTGTTTTAAATGGGCAAAATATCTGAATGGATATCTCCCAAAAGAAGATGTAAATTGCAAACAGGTATATAAAGGTATGCTCAACATTATTAACCATTGGAAAAATGCAAAGCAGAGCTACAGTAAGATATCACCTCACCCCAGTTAAAATGGCTTTTAACCAAAAGATAGGCAATAAAGAATGCTGGTGAGGATGTGTAGAAAATAGAACTCTTGTACACTGCTGGTGGGAATGTAAATTAGTGCAGCCACTATGGAGAACAGTATGGAGGTTCTCCAAAAAACTAAAACTAAAACTACCATACAATCCACTGCTAGGTATATACCCAAAAGAAAGGAAATCAGTATTCCAAAGAGATATCTGCAGTCCCATGTTTATTGCAGCACTCTTCACAATAGCCAAGATTTGGAAGCAACCTAAGTGTCCATCAACTAATGAATGGATTAAAAAATGTGGTACACATACAGAACAGAGTACTTACTATTCAGCCATGAAAAACAATGAGATCCTGTCACTTGCAACAACGTGGATGGAATTGGAGGTCATTATGTTAAGTGAAATAAGCCAGGCACAGAAAGACAAACTTCACAAGTTCTCACTCATTTGTAGGAGGTAAAAATTGAAACAGTTGAACTCATGGAGCTAGAGAGTGGAATGATGGCTACCAGAGGCTGAAAGGGTGGTAAAGGAGGGATGGTTAATGGGTACAAAAACATAGTTAGGTAGTACAAATATAATATAGTATATAGTTAGATAGTATAAATAGTATAGTATAAATAAATAGTATAGTATCTAGTTAGGATAAATATTATCTATATTGTGATAGCACAACAGGGTGACTATACCCAGCAATAATTTGTTGTACATTTTAAAATAACTAAAAGAGTATAATTGGTATGTTTGTAACCCAAGGAAAGGATAAATGCTTAAGGTGATGGATATCCTATCTTCCCTGATGTAATTTTTATGCATTGTATGCCTGTATCAAAATATTTCATGTACCCCATATATGCACCTACCAAAAAAGTAAAAAGCAAAACAGGTGAACAATGATCTAAACAAGAGTACCAACCATGATCAAACAATGCTGAATTTTTTCCTGTAAAAAAGAATGGTGGAATATCTGTCACCCTAATGACATATTTCTGGCTGTCACCAGTTCTTCAAGTATGAAAATCTTTATGGTGCCAAACTTAAGTGTCATTCGCCCTAAATATTTAAGAGCAACAACTGGGGCACAGTGAGATATGATCATACCATAGTACTCCAACCTAGTTTAGAGAGCAAGACCTCACCTCTAAAGAGAGAGACACGGAGAGAGAGAGACTGTAGCAACTGGACACACACCTCAGTTGCAGGAGAGCTGAGGATGGAGATTCTGTTAGGCTAGGAAAAAGCCCAATTGATGGTATTTGGGAAGGCCTACAGCAAAGTGGAACTCAGCAATAGGCACTAACATGTCCACAAATATTACTGTTCCTCCTAACCACATTACACTTCCCTTTTCCAATCCCATTAGCCTACTTTACCTGTCCTCCATGGCTAAATGTTGAGAAGACTCCCCGCCATATGCTTATATATCAACTAATTCGCAAGTGTTTAGTGAGTGCCTACTATGTATTCGTCACTATTCCAGGCATCAAAGGAGGATATCAGAGAAAAATGAGACAGTCCCCTATCCCAAGGAAGGCCTAAGCTTGCTGGAAAGACAACATCGCGTAATTACCCAATATTATAAAACATATGAATCAGACCTAATTTGTAGATTCAAGATGAGAAAGGAGAAACCTAAGTTTCAGAGCAGTAATGTTACACTTCATGGAGGAATGGGACTAAGCTGATCCTAATACCCCATTTCTATTCCTGAAACTGTGAAGTGAAGCCTGGGTCCCTGACCTGGAGGAGTAGCACACCATGACACAGTGGGTGATTATGGTCATGCCCTTCTATTCCTGAGAGATCTGGTTCCAATCCCAATTCTTTCTATGTTTGTGGATTCAGAAAAGTCATTTAATCTCCCTGAGTCCCAGTTAACTCATCTATGAAATGGTATTAAGGGCCTAATGTGTTCAAAGTCTTACATTAAAGCCTGGCATATAACAGGTGCTCAATCCATGGTAATTATCATTATTTAAAGTCACTTCAATATATGGAAAGATGAAGCTTTTCCGTGATATTTTAGTCAAAGTTCAATTATATATCTGAAATCATTAAAAGTTGCCTCAGACCTTCAAATTTTATTTCAAGGCAGTGGTGCTCAAGCTTTGCTGAACATTTGAATCACGTGGAAATCTTTAAACTATACTGATGCCTGGGCCCCACCCCAGACATTCTGACTGCTTTGGTCTGGGATGTAATCTTGGCACTGAGATTTTTTTACACTCCCCAGATGATGCTTATGTGCAACAAAGTTTAGGAACCACTGTTTATGGCAAAATTCCACCTCCTGTTCCACAGAAGGTTCTGAGAGCAGCAGACCAAGAAGCAAGTAGGCGACACACTTCTTGACATGTTGTCTTATTTATTGTATTAAACAGCGTTCTCCAGAGGAACAGAACCAGTAAAATACACACGTGCACACACAGACAGATACACACATATATACATGTGTGAATCTATATACACATAGAAAGAGAGAGATTTACTATAAGGAATTGGCTCACATGATTTTGGAGGCTGAAAAGTCCCCAAATCTGCAGTTGGCAAGCTGGAGAAAAGCCAATGGTATAGTTTCAGTCTGAGTTTGAAGGTCTGAGAATTAGAATGTTCAATGGTGCAGTGCCAGTTTGAAGGCTGAAAAAAAAAATAATGTCCCAGCCAGAAGGCAGTCAAGTAGGAGTTCTCTTTTACTCAAAAAGAGATCGAGTTTTATGTTCTCATCAGGCCTTTAAGTGATTGAATGCGGCCTACCCACACAGACAGCCCATCTACTTCACTCAATCTACTGATTCCAGTACTAATCTCATCCAGAAACACCCTCACAGACACACTTAGCATAATGTTTGACCAAATATCTGCACACTTGTCACCCAATCAAATTGGCACATAACATTAACTATCATGTGCATATTGTATCCCAGACATCCAGCACATTCCTAGGCACAAAATTGTTCAAGGGACATTCTATGAGCCAAGGAGGGACGGACAGTCAATGATTCTTAGTTTTGATCCCTCAAAGAGAACATACATGCAAACACACCCACACACACACTCCAAAAGTATGCATCTACCAAAACAAGCCATAGAAAGAACACTTTTAGCTTATTCCTTTCATTTTAAAGGCAAGGAAACAGGCTCAGAGAGGTAAAGTGACTTTCTCAAAGTTACACATCAAATTAATGACTTCTCTAGAACTAACACTCAGGACTCTAGAATTTAAATTCAATGCCAGTGCAATGTTGTTTGTCATTTGTATGACCCTGCTTGTGATCCCACAGGCCTCAGACATTCTAAAACCCCTTCTTGCTTTTGCCAAACCCCGTATGATGAGGAGCTAACAGCCATGTGGCATGACTCTTCATGTCCTTCCAAATAGCAGAACCAGCCTTCCGGGGGCAGTGGTTCACTGTGGATCTAAAAGTACATATTTTGAGAAGGAAGGCAAAGTAGTTGGGAGGCAAATTCATGAGCTAATTGCTTTGGGATAATTACAGTCAATATCAGTTGCCCCAGGACAAGACTGCCTTTGCCTTGTCAGGCTGCTGACATTTTGTGCTTGGTCATCCAGCTCCTTGTTCCAAAGTGATACAATATTGATTTTCATCCTGTCCCATTAAGGCCACCCATCCATCTCCCCAGGGATAGATGATGCTTTTGCACACAGCTTGCATGTGCCCAGACTCCTTAGTGGGAAAGGCTATAGGATGAGAAGGTTACCTTTGCAATTTCATACCCTCAGATTCTGTCTGCAGCCAAAGAAAATCACACAAATCATACTGCCTGAATTTCCTAAATGCCCTTTTTCATCTTCCCCCATATGTCAACACTTTTTAAACTCAGATAAAACATTTCTGCCTCCTACCTGGGTTCCAATCGATGCTGGCCTTCAAACACATAAGGTGAGTTTTTTATCCAGCTCTCTCTCTCCTGAACAGTGGGGATGTTGGGAAAATCATGGGATTTGAGGGATGACATACCTGGGCTCAAGACATGGCTTCCCCATTTAGCAAAACGATGACCTTGGACAGCCTATCTTACCCTTCTTTAAGCTTTCATCACTTCATCCTTGAGAGAGGAAATTAATAATACCTACCCAGTCACTTTCATAAAATATTTAAATGAGATCACGTGTGTGAAGCACCAGGTCTGGAGCCCAGTACATGTCAATGCCTCATCCTTTTCTATTTCTGCTGCTCTCTCCTGGGAGACTGGGAGACTGTGGCCTCCCCAAGGTAGGGGTCACTCATTCCTCATCTTTGTCTGTCCCTAGCATCACATTTGGCACAGATTAACGTTTGGGGAATTGAGGACAACAAGGCAGATACACTTTTATAGATAATGACACTGCCTCTTAGAGAGATTCAGTGCCTTGTCCATGCCCAGGTCACTGATAGAAATGAGTCTGTTAAGTTCCAGCATTTTGACTCTTTGTCTTGCCTTTCATTCACTAAATCTTGGTGCCTTATGTTCACTCCAAAACAATCTGAACACAGCAACTATGTAGACTAAGTGTGGTGGTCACTTCCTGACTTTTCATCAGAGTTAACTAGTTCCAGCCTCTGTTTAATGGTAAACATAGATTTCCACCACAATCTGTACCGGCCCCACCTCTTGTCACCTGCAGCTGCCCTCTTCAATCTTCCTATGGCACAGCCTTCCTATTTACCAGCAAATGGGACTTTGAAGCGGAAAGTGTTGAAACCATCTCAGCCCACCTCCAAGTTACACAGATGAGACCCAGGGCCTTTGGGCTTCCATGCCGAGTTTCCAGCTGCAGTTTAGCCTCTTTGCAAACAGCACTTCTTTCGCCAAATCCTTCCACATGCTTCAGTTTTAGGTGTTAATTCTGCCTTCTAAATTCTTGTTCTGAATATCAGCCCAGTGGCCAGGCTTCACTACCCAAGAGCTGCCAGCCTGTGGTCTGAATTTGCAAGTGTCTTCTGCATGCTTTCTCATTATTGGCTTCACCCACCTGCTGGGGTCCCTGGCATTGCACCAGCTGGCAGCCCTGCTGGTGGTGACTGTTGTCATAAACCACTATGAGAGCTAGTTGCTTCCCCCCAGACTCTTCTCTGTTGTCAACTAGGATTGCCACTTAGCCTCAGCCCAGTTCCCAGCCCCCTCCCCATCTGCGCAGTCTGCCTGCCAGCACACTGCTATGACTTTCTTTTCATAAAATACTGCTTTTATTTATGAGTAGATCTCCTTTACCACATCGCCATTGATAAAATACACACTTGCCCCTTCATCTCAACAATGACATTTCTTCATAGTCTCTTCCTACAGTTTTTAATAAATTAGGACTGCATAATACAAGGGAAAATACAGGATTAAAGAGAATAACAAGAAAAAATTCTCCTTCAATCCTCCCCAAATCCCACATGCCTTATTACAGATAACTGACATCAAGTTAATGTAATAGTCGAACAATATTTTTTTTTCTCCAGGCTTCTGGAGTTGATCACCATTGGCCATTGATAGATGAGGTATATAAACACATATTTAATTGCTTAATAAGGGCAAGACCAAGGAAAGAGTGATGTATGTCAAGCTTTCTACTTGTGGTTTATTTGGTTTGCTCCTCACAAGTCCTCAGTATCATGATATTTAGCCAGAAATCAAAATATGTTCTCAGTATTTCTGAAGTTGGCATCCTACAGTTAGAAGCATGGTGCTGGAAGATGTGGGTTTCTCCAGAGTAGGACCCACCCTAAATTAAATCATATTATTGAGCACAGGCCCTAAGCCCAGTCCAAAATGAGTTTCAGCATGTGGTTCAATTCTGAGCAATATTCCCAGTGAAAATGCTATCCCTCTTTATTAAATTGGAATGGTAGCCCGGTGCAGTGACTCCTACTCATAGTCTCAATGCTTTGGGAGGTCGAGGCAGGAGAATTGCTTGAGCCCAGGAGTTCGAGACCAGTCTGGTCAACATGGCAATACCCCATCTCTGTGAAAAATGCAAACATTAGCCAGGCGTGGTAGTGTACACCTATGGCCCCAGCTACTCAGGAGGCTGAGGTAAGAGGTCAGGAGGTCAAGGCTGCAGTGAACTGTGATTCTACCACTGCACTCCTAGGTTACAGAGCAAGACAATGTCTCAAAATTAATTAATTAATTAAATTTAATTTAATATGAATGGCTTGATTAGAGAGGGAGTGGGACCCTCAGTCTTGTCAACCATGAGAGAAAACACCACCCAAGAGCAAATCAGGACCTCAAGAGAAGAGCATGGGCAAACTTACCCCTTGAGCTCTTAGTCATCTGCTTGGAGCCAAGGCACCACATACTACTGAGCAAGCTTGCGTGAGAACCCACACCCTCCATCCCTGTTTTACCTAAAACACTAACCTCAGGAGGCAGTTCACTCCCTGTTTTACCTGCAACACTAACCTCAGGAAGCAAATGACTCCTGAGGCAAGCCACTGCTGTCTGATATGTCCCAAACATCCCTATCTGCCACGTCTTCTTGAAACCCAGAGACTCTGTTCCAGTGGCTGGAGGCAGACAGCTAGTCTACAGCTGCGGAGTGTCAAACAATTTTCCCTTTCTGGTCAAGCTTTCACCTACGTGAGAGTGTGAACAAAACTAAAGGCATTAGCGCTACTCTCAGTTACCATCATTCCAGGTTTCTGGTCTCAACACATCATTCATAGGTTATGATGTACTCATGATCACATATTTCCCTGAGTTTTTGTCATTCCAACAGAAGAGAGGCCATTTGATGTTTGACTGATGGCTGTGCAAACATTTAAAAAATTTTTAGAGGACACAATGCACCAGGGAGATTAGTATTATGACTATCTGGAGAATACTATCAAGATTTTGAAATACACTCCTTAGCTAGGGTACCAGTAAATCAAACCAACTAAAATGGAATAGATCAAAGAATAAACCAGATGAGGGGTGGACCCATTTTAACCAGATAACCAGTTTGTTAATTTTTGTAATTGGATCTCTAAATTACCCCACATATTTTTTTCCTGAACAACAAGAAATGTTAGCAACTGCACAGATATCTCCCTATGTAGCCAGAGGCATCAATTCTTTTATCTAGCATTACATGACTTGGTTAAAGTAGGGAGGAGTAATGTGCAGGTTACCTGTAGAAGCTAATGATTGTCAAAGTTTAGCTACAGCATTATCCTGCCAACTGAAAGAGATAGGCATAAGCAAGGAAAAATTAAGAGGGTTAAAAGTCTCATATCATGGAGTCTTGTTCTGACAGTCTTGGGAAAAACTGCATGAAGTCAACAACTTCTTGTTCTGGTTTGCAGTTTGTATGTTTCTGATTATGGCATCAGGCATTTTGGTGAATTCTCTGTGTGGCCCACACATCAGACATGAGCTTTGCCTCTTGAAATTTATTAAGTTGGCCTTATGGGTTTTATGAGCAGAGTAGTTTTTGTTCTTAGTTAGAGTATCATAGCTAGATATTAGAAGAAACTAGAAGAATTGAGAATCAAGTTCAGTCTACAGGTAGAAAATAAAAACTTGAAAGCAATGAACTGGGCTACAATTGAATAACAGATGTAATATAGTTTTCTTCTAAAATGTAATTTTTCTCTCTATAGTCACTACCATTTCTATAAAAGATAATCAGAGTAAGACTAATTTGTTTGCAAATTAAGTTTAGTTCCATTAAACTTGGCCTATTTATTCACCTAAGTGCAGCATGCATAATCACATAGTTTCCTTTTAAATTTTTTTTGCTGGAAATTTTGACAAGGAATCTCAAATTAAACTTTTAAAAATCTCTTGACACCAGGAAGCCAAACCAAAGCAGATCAGACCTTGCCTGAAGTACCTAATATCTTGAGGTTCCTGGGCCTGCCAGAAAGTGACAACTTTTTGTTCACTCATTGTAATGGTGGGAACACTTGAAGCTAGGCATTTTATGTACATTTTCAAATATGACACTCCAGTCAAAACCTTGATGATATAACCAATGTTTCCAATTGCATCCTCTTATAAAGAGAGGAAATTTTTGTGAACTTATATATATAGCCGTATCACCATAATAGTAAGAATATTCACAAATAATTAAAAAATTTTTGGAGGGGGCCGGGCATAGTGGTTCATGCCTGTAATCCCAGCACTTTGGGAGGCTGAAGTGGGCAGATCACAAGGTCAGAAGTTTGAAATCAGCCTGGCCAACATGGTGAAACCCCATCTCTACCAAAGATACAAAAAATTAGGTGGGTGTGGTGGTGCATGCCTGTAATCCCAGCTACTTGGGAGGCTGAGTCAGGAGAATCACTTTAAGCCAGGAGGCAGAGGTTGCAATGAGCCAAGATCATGCCATTGCACATTGGAGGGATTGGGTAAGAAAGAAAAGCAAATGTCTCATTTTTATTTGAAAAAGTATTATTTACCACACTGCTGTAAGGCATTGGTAGTTTAAAAGAAAAAAACAAGTTTCCTGAAGCCTGGCAAACAAAACATTAAGAGAGCTAGCAATGTTTTAAATTAAAAAGTTGTAAAAACCCATAATTCTTCCTCATCAGTTCATTCCATCTCATGTAATTAATTCTTGCTGTGTTTGATCTCAGTTAACAGTTTCACAAATTCATTGGTTTCTTTATTAAAGTTCTCAAAATTGTTACTTAGTCCAGTGGTATCTTAAAGCAATCAGACACCTGCACTTGTTAGTGTTCTTTCCATTCTTTCTATAAACCTTCTAAAGACACACATCTGAGGATTAGAATTACTTGCAAAAAGCTTTCAGAAAGCCACTGGAATAAAGCAATTAATTATGGGCAATGTAACTTCAACTGGCCATGGTTAACAACCTGATGAGAGTTTATTATAATAAAGATGCAATTGACAAAGAAATTTGTTTAGTTCTGAGGCATACAACATGTTAGCATAATAACTAAATAAGATTGATAACACAGTTGATGTATAGAAATATCATACAAATTAGAAAAACATATTAATAGCCATACAAATATAACTCAAATAAGTATAAATGTTATTTCTTCTTTGATAATGTTTTCTATATAATTTAACATAATTGAAGGAGCCTAATTGGTTTAATATCTCTCTTTTGGACATTTAGGAGTTTTTCTAGAATGTCTAAAAATTAATTTGAGGTCAAAAATACTTAATTTTAGAATTTGGTTTTGGGAATTTTGTTAAAAATATCAAAGAGTAAAAACATTTGATTAAAATAGAATCACTAGTCATTTTGCATCAGTGTATTTTGTCAAGACATAACCAGCACAACAATATCTAAATAGAAACAATAAAAAGTTAAAAAGCAGGAGGACAAAAGTAAGGTGTAGAGTTTTTATTCATTTTCTTTTTGGTTGTTTGCTTGTTTATCTATGCAAATAATGTAAAGTTGTTATCATATTAAAATAATGGGTTATAAGAGTATTTGTAAGCCTCATGGCAACCTCAAACCAAAAATCATACAATGGACACACACACAAAAATAAAAATAAGTTAAATCATATCACCAGAGAAAATCACCTTCTCTAGAGGAAGACAGGAAGGAAAGAAAGAAGGAAGAGAAGACCACAAAATAACCAGAAAACAAATAACAAAATCACAGGAGTAAGTTCCTACTTATTGATAATAACATTGAATGGAAATGGACTAAACTGTCTAATCAAAAGACATAGGCAGGCTGAATGGGTGAAAAAACAATATCCATCGATTTGTTGCCTACAAGAAACATACTTCACCTGTAAAGACACACATAGACTGAAGCTAAAGAGATGGAAAAAGATATTTTGTGCCAATGGAAACCAAAAAAGAGCAGAAATCACTATACTTATATCAGAGAAAAAAAGAACAGGTCTGGTTTTGATGAAATCCTTCAGCTTTTGTTTGGGAAAATATTTATCCTTCATGTTTTAAGGGCATTTTCACTGGATATACTATTATTCTAGGGTAAAAGTTTTTTTCTTTAGCACTTTAAATATGTCAGGCTACTCTCTCCTGGCCTGTATGGTTTCCATTGAGAAATCTGCTGTCAGACTTTTGGCAGTCAGACTGTTTGAGCTCCGTTTTATATTATTTGTTTTCTTTTTCTCTTGTTGCTTTTAGGATCCTTTTCTTCTCCTTGATCAATTCTCCTACAAAAGGACTCTGATGTATTCTTTAGTATGGCAATTGCATTTTTCAGCTCCAGAATTTTGGCCTGATTCTAATTATTTCATCTCTTTGTTAAATGTATCTGATAGAATTCTGAATTCCTTCCTTGTGTGATCTTGATTTTCTTTGCATTGCCTTGACACAGCTATTTTGAAATCTCTACCTGAAAGGTCACATATCTGTTTCTCCAGGATTGGTCCCTGGTATCTTATTTAGTTCATTTGGTGAGGTCATGTTTTCCTGGATGATGTTGATGCTAACAGATGTTCTTTAGTGTCTGAGCATTCAGGAGTTAGGTATTTATTGTAGTCTTACTATCTAGGCTTGTTTGTAGCCATCCTTCTTACAAAGGTTTTCCAGATATTTGAAAGGACTTGGGTGTTGTGATTTCAGCTGTGTCTGCTTTATGGGGTACCCCAAGCCCAGTATTACTGTGGTTCTTCCAGGCTTGTAGAGGTACCATCTTGGTTTTAGACCAGATCTGGAAGAATTCTCTGGATTACCAGGTAGAGACTCTTGTTCTCTTCTCCTACTTTCTCCCAAACAAATAGAGTCTTCTCTCTATTCTGAGTCACATAAAGCTGTGGGTGAAGTGTCACAAACACCCCTGTGGTGACCACCACTGTGACTGCAATGGGTCAGACCTGAAACCCAAGGCCTGCTAAAACAATTCCCTGGCTACTGTCTATGTTTGCTCAAAGCCCTGGGGTCCTGTAATCAGCAGGTGACAATGTCAGTCATGCCTTTATCCTCCCCTTCAGGGTAGCAAGTTCCCCTAGGCCCAAGGTGGTTTCAGAGGTGCTATCTGAGAGTCAGAGACAAGAGTCAAATACCTTAGAAATCTACCTTGTGCTCTATTTTATTATGGCTGAGCTAGCACTCCAACCAAAAGGTGCAGTCCTTCCCACTCTTCCCACTTCTTTCTGAAGGCAGAGGGGCCTCACCCTGTAACCAGTGCCACCCAGGCCACAAGGAGTACTACCAGACTACCAGCCAATGTTCCTGTAAGGCCCAAGGGCTCTTCAGCCAGCTTGTGGTGAATACTACCCGGCCTGTGACTCATTCTTCAGGGCAGTTGTCTCCTTTCTATCGCAGGGCAGGTCCAGAAATGCCATCCAAGAGTCAAGTTCTGAAATTGGGGTCCATAAGAGCTTGCTTGGTTTTCTGCCCCCATGGCCATGATGGTACCGAAGGTGCAAGACAAAGTCCCCTTTATATTTTCCTTTGCTTTTCTCAACTGTTTCCCTGTAGCCACCAAAGTTGGGAATGGGCTGAGTCTCACCTGAAGCCAGCAAGTCTCAGAGGCTCACTCAAGGCATTTGATGTAGTACCTGGGTATTGCTGCTTGTTATTCAGGGCCCAAGGGCTCTTCAGTTAGCAAGTGATGAATGCTGCCATGACTAGATACTGTCCTTCAAGGCAGCAGGTTCCCTTCTGGCCAGGTTGTGTCTAGAAATGTCACCTGGGAACAAGGCCCTAAAACAGGAGCCTCACAACTTTGTCTGGTGCCCTACCCTGCCGTGGTTGAACTGGTATCCAAGATGTAAGGCAAAGTCCTTCCTCTCTCTTGCCTCTTTTCTCCTCAAGTGAAAGGAAGGGGTCTCTTTTGAAGCCTTCAGCTGTGCAGCCTGGGGGAGGAGAGGGAAAAGGCCAGCTGTCCCTAGATTGCCACAACTGGTATCTCAGTATGTCTTGTGCACCCCCTGTCCATTGTCTCTGGGCCTAGCTTAGCACTAGGGCTTGCCTAAGAGTTACATTCCTTATGCCCTAGAGTGCCTTTCAAGTTTACTTGGAGACAGTGCTGTAGCCCTCTGTGGTGAGGTTTGCAGGCACTCAGGTTCTCACCACTGGGATCCATGATTCCACTTTGGCTAGAGCTGGCTTAAATGTTCCCTCCATGGGGAGGTGTCAGCTAGGTTTGGCCCAGTTTTACTTTCTGCTGTAACAAGACAGAAACTGAGTGCAATGACTCACAATTGTTGTATCCTACCTCCCCCAGGACCCTGAGAGGCTTTCCACACCACACTGCTGCTGCAGGTGGAGCAAAGTGATGTCGGCAGTTACTGACTGTTTTTTCTATCTCTTCACTGCCTCTTTCAGTGATACTGCTCGCCCAACTTTTGGTTTTAATGAAGGTATTTTTTTCTGTGTAGATATTTGTTTATTTGTCCTTGTGGAGGGACAATTGGTGGAGCCTTCTACTTTGCCACCTTGTTCTGCCTTGGAAATCTCTCTTAATTTTAGTCAACTTAATCACACAAGATATTTTTTTATATGATTCATTCTTCACAAACCTTCTACAATTTGCTTAGACATTCAGTTTTGTCCTTTATTTCCTTTTATTATCCTACTGGGACAACAAATCATTCTACATTAGGACAAAAACTTACTTCTCTTTTTCCCTTACTATTTTGACTACAAAAACTTATTTCATACAAAAAAATTGCCCTTTTTCACTTTTCATTTTTTTCCTAAAATACACCCTCATACATAACTTTTTGCATCTCTTTCTTCTACTTACTGTTTTCTTTGTGCCTTTCTATTTCCTTCTTATATTTATATTTTGAAATAACTTTTAAATAACCTCAAAATTAAGCAAAATTACTTTTTCCAACAAAAATATGTCTTTAAGGTTTTTAAATTTTTTATCAACAAAGCATGTCTTACTTTTCTGTGCATGTTGCATGCAGAATTACATATATTAATTAAAATATGTAACTCTTAGTAGCCTTTTTAGTGAAAATCTAAAAAGATTTTGAACTGTTATCTACAACATTTTACAAATACATTTCATAGGTTTTGGTAATATATGCTTCTTCATAGAACACTTAATTAATATAAAAGAGCAATATTTACTGTCAGGCCTCTGAGCCAGAGCTAAGCCATTGTAACCCCTGTGACCTGCACGTATACATCCAGATGGCCTGCAGGACCAAGAAGTCTGGGACAGCCAAGAAACCACAAAAGAAGTGAAACAGCCAGTTTCTGCCTTTACTGATTAACCAACCTTACGACATTCCACCATTATGACTTGTTCCCACCCTACCTAACTGATCAATCGACCTTATGACATTCTTCTCCTGGACAATGGGTCTCATGATCTCCCCAGCATGCACCTTGTGACCCCCTCCCCTGCTGACAACAGATAACCACCTTCAACTGTAACTTTCTACTGCCTATCCAAATCCTATAAAGCTGTCCCTCTCCTATCTCCCTTTGCTGACTCTCTGTTTGGACTCAGCCCATTCACACTCAAGTGAATAAACAGTCTTGTTGCTCACACAAAGCCTGTTTAGGTGGTCTTCTATATGGACAGGTGTGACACTTGGTGCCAAAACCCGGGAAAGGGGGACTCCATCAGGAGACCAGCCAGTCCCCTGTCCTTGCCCTCTCTCCATGAGGAGATCCACCTATGACCTCGGGTCCTCAGACCAGCCCAAGGAACATCTCACCAATTTCAAATCAGGTAACTGGTCTTTTTCATTCTCTTCTCCAGGCTCTCTTGCTATCCTCCAATCTCTCTCTCCTTTCAATTTCAGCTCCTTTCCCTCTCTAGTAAAGACAAGGGAGACACATTTTTGTCTGTGGATTCAAAAGCTCCAACATTGGCCATGGACCCAGGAAGACAGTCTTCCCTTGGTGTCTGGTCATTGCGGGGACACCCGCTTTGATCATTCACCCACATTCCATTAGTGTCTGATCACTGTGGGGATGTCTGCCTTGATCATTCACCTGTACTCCCCTGGTGGCGAGTTGATTGTGGGGACACCTGCTTTGGCTGCTCATCCACATTGCAGCCCAGGACTCAGTCAGGGATGCCTACTGAAAGCCTGATAACTGACCACCTCCCTTTCTCTGTGTCTTTACCTTTCTCTTCAAATTTACCTCCTTCACTATGGGCAACCTTCTGCCCACCATTCTTCCCTCTTCCCCATTAGCCTGTGTTCTTAAAAACTTAAAACCTCCTCAACTAACACCTGACCTAAAACCCAAACATCTTTTTTTCTTCTGCAATACCACTTGGCCCCAATACAAACTCAAAAATAGTTTCAAATGGCCAGAAAACGTCACTTTCGGTTTCTCCATCCTACAAGACCTAGATAATTTTTATTGAAAAATGGGCAAATGGTCTGAGGTGCCTTAAGTCCAAGCATTTTTTACACTTCGTTCCCTCCCTAGCCTCTGCTCCCGATGCGACTCATCCCAAATCTTTCTTCTTTCTCTCCTGTCCATTTCTTCAGTCTCTACCCCAACCTCAGAGTCCTCTGAATCTTCCTTTTCTTCAAACCCCTCTGACCTTTCTCCCCATCCCCAGGCCACTCCTCGGCATGCTGAAGCAAGTACCAATTCTTCCTTAGCCTCTACTCCCTGACCTTATAATTCTTCTATCACCTCCCCTTCTCACACTTGGTCCAACTTACAGTTTCATTCCATGACTAGCTTTCCCCTACCTGCCCAACAATTTCTTCTTAGAGAGGTGGCTGGAATAAGGGTTCATGTACCTTTTTCTCTATCAGACCTTTCCCAAATCAGTCAGTATTTGGGCTCTTTCTCATCAGACCCCACTAAATATATACAGGAATTCCAATATTTAACTCAGTCCTACAATTTAATCTGGAGTGACTTAAACGTCAATCTGACCTCTACCCTCTCCCCATTTGAGTGAGAAAGAGTTTATAACCTAGCCCAATCTCACACTGATAACTGCCGGAGTCATGAGCCAGGTCTCCAAGATGGCACCAGGGCAGTTCCCTGAGAGGATCCCCAATGGGAATACCAAACAGGCTCCCGAGGTATAGCTAGATGAGATTACATGGTCTCTTGCCTAGTTGAAGGGCTAAAAAAGGCAGCATACAAAGCTGTTAATTATGACAAGCTTAAAGAAGCCACCCAAGGTAAGGATAAAAACCCAGCCCAGTTCATGACCCACTTGGTAGCTACCTTTAGACGTTTTACAGCCCTGGACACAGAAGGGCCAGAAGGCCGTCTCATTCTCAATATGTACTTTATTACCCAGTCTGCTTCCGACATTAGGAAAAAACTGCAAAAACTAGATTCCAACCCTCAAACCCCACAACAAGACTTAGTTAACCTCACCTTCAAGGTGTTCAACAACAGAGAAGAGGCAGCCAAGCGGCAATATGTTTCAGAGCTGCAACTGCTTGCCTCCGCTGTAAGACAAACCCCGGCCACGCCTTTGGCACACAAAAACTTCAAAACAACCGACCCACAACCTCCAGGGTCTCCTTTAAAATCTCCTCATGGACCTTGCTTCAAATGCCAAAAACTCAGCCACTGGGCCTCAGAATGCCGCAGCCCAGGATTCCTCTTAAGACTTGTCCTGTCTGTGCAGGACTCCACTGGAAGTCAGACTGTCCAACTAGGATTACAGCCACTCCTAGACTTGCTGGAAAAAACCTCAGGTTCTCTGACTGACTCCTTCCCAGATCTACTCAGCTTAGTGGCTGAAGACTGACACCACCCGATCACCTCAGAAGCCCCCTGGACCATCACGGATGCTGAACTTCGGGTAGCTCTTACAGTGGAGGGTAACCCATTTTTTTCTTTTTTGAGACGGAGTCTTGCTCTGTCGCCCAGGCTGGAGTGCAATGGCGTGATCTCCTCTCACTGCAAGCTCCGCCTCCTGGGTTTATGCCATTCTCCTGCCTCAGCCTCCCGAGTAGCTGAGACTACAGGCGCCCGCCACCTCGCCCGGCTATTTTTTTGTATTTTTTAGTAGAGACGGGATTTCCCCATGTTAGCCAGGATGGTCTCGATCTCCTGACCTTGTGATCCTCCCATCTCGGCCTCCCAAAGTGCTGGGATTACAGGCTTGAGCCACCGCACCCGGCCAGGGTAACCCTTTTTAATCAATATGGGAGCTACCCATTTCACATTATCTTCTTTTCAAGGGCCTGTTTCCCTTGCCCCCATAACTGTTGTGGGTGTTGACGGCCAGGCTTCTAAACCTCTTAAAGCTCCCCGACTCTGGTGTCACCTTGGACAACATTCTTTTATACACTGTTTTTTTAATTGTCCCCACCTGCCTACTTCCCTTATTAGGCTGAGACATTTTAACCAAATTATCTGCTTCCCTGACTATTCCTGGGCTACAACCACACCTCATTGCTGGACTTTTGCCCAGTTCAAGGCTTCTTTCTCATCCTCTCCTTGTGTCTCCTCACCTTAATCTGCAAGTATGGGATACCTATACTCCTTCTTTGGCAACCTACTATGTACCCCTTACCATTCCATTAAAACCCAATCACCTTTACCCCACTTAATGCCAGCATCCCATCCCACAGCAGGCTCTAAGAAGACTGAAGCCTATTATCACTCACCTGTTACAACATGGCCTTTTAAAGCCTACAAATTCTCCTTACAACTCCTCTATCCTTCCTGTCCAAAAACCAGACAAGTCTTACAGGTTGGTTCAGTATCTTTGCCTTATTAATCAAATTGTCATTCCCATCCATCCTATAGTGCCAAACCCTTACACTCTCCTGTCTTCAATACCCCCTTCCATAACTCATTACTCAGTTATTGACCTCTAAGACACCTTTTTTACTATCCCTTTACATCCCTCCTCCCAACCTTTTTTCATCTTCACTTGGACTGACCCTGACACCCACCAGTCCCAGCAACTCAACTGGACTGTCCTACCCTGAGATTTTAGGGACAGCCCACACTACTTTGGTCAGGCTGTTCTCATGACTTACTTTCTTTTTCCCTGTCTGCCTCGCACCTTATTCAATATGTTGATGACCTTCTTCTTTGCAGCCTCTCTTACCAATATTCCCAGCAGGACACTATCCTGCTTCTTCAGCATCTCTACTTGAAGGGGTACCGAGTGTTCCCCTCTAAGGCCCCTATTTCTTCCCCTAGTGTTACATATCTTGGCATCGTCCTCCATCAACACACACTTGCTCTTCCTGCAGACTGCATTCAGTTAATCTCCCAGACCCCAATCCCTACCACCAAGCAACAACTCCTTTCCTTCTTAGGCATTGTTGGATACTTCCAACTCTGGATACCAGGCTTTGCCATCCTAACCAAACCACTTTGCAAGCTCACTAGAAGCAATTTAGCTGATCCCAAAGACCCTAACTCCTTTCCTCATTCTTTCATTCATTCTTTCAAAAGGATCCTAGAAACAGCTCCCATACTAGCACTCCCTAACTCGTCCCAACCTTTTTCCTTACACACAGCTTAAATATAAGGCTGTGCTGCTGAAGTTCTCACACAGGAGCCAGGCCTAAAACCTATAGCCTTTCTATCCAAACAACTTGACCTCACAGTTCTAGGCTGGCCCTCATGTCTGCAAGCAGTGGCAGCCACCACTTTAATGCTTCTAGAGGCCCTCAAAATCACAAGCTATGCTCCACTTTCCCTCTACAGTTCTCACAACCTTCAAGTGTTAATATCCTCCTCGCACCTTTCACACTTATTGTCTGCCCGTCAACTCCTCCAGCTCTAGTCATTCTTTATTGAAACCCCAACAGTAACTATTGCCCATGGTGTGCTCAAGCTTTCTCTTATAGGAATAGACAAGATTATGCATATACGGGGCCAGTTCCACATATTCAGCAACCAGACCAGCATCCAGGACAACATGGAGTATGCCATTGGTTGTTAGAAGGCTTGGGACATTTCTGTCTTTGCAAGCCGCAGCTTAACCCAGGAGACAAAGATTATTTTACTTATTTTCTCTCCTGCATAGGATCTGCAATCAGAGCTATTGAACTTCTCCATTCAGACCGCCACTCACACCTATGGGAAAAGGGTGATATAATAGATCATTGACTTGACAACAGGAAATCCTATTCATACGATGGGAAATGGGGACAAAAATCTTGGTATGTAAAACATTATTCCTAACATGGCCGAATAAGAAAAGCTCCGGTCTGCAGCTCGCAGCATGATCAACGCAGAAGACCGTGATTTCTGCATTTCCAACTGAGCCTTCACGGGTGATACCCAGCAAACAGCGTCTAGAGTGACCCTCCAGCAAACTCCAACAGACTGCAGCTGAGGGACCTGACTCTTAGAAGGAAAACTAACAAACAGAAAGGAATAGCAACAACATCAACAAAAAGGACATCGCCACCAAAACCCCTTCCGTAGGTCACCAGCATCAAAGACCAAAGGTAGATAAAACCACAAAGATGGGGAGAAACCAGAACAGAAAAGCTGAAAATTCTAAAAATCAGAGCACCTCTTCTCTTCCAAAAGATGGCAGCTCCTCACCAGCAATGGAACAAAGCTGATGGAGAATGACTTTGATGAACTGACAGAAGTAGGCTTCAGAAGGTCGGTAATAACAAACTTCCCCAGGCTAAAGGAGGATGTTCAAACCCATCACAAGGAAGCTAAAAACCTTGAAAAAAGATGAGATGAATAGCCAACTAGAATAAACAGTGTAGAGAAGACCTTAAATGACCGGATGGAGCTGAAAACCATGACACGAGAACTATGTGATGCATGCACAAGCTTCGATAGCTGATTTTATCAAGTGGAAGAAAGGGTATTAGTGATTGAAGATCAAATTAATGAAGTAATGCCAGAGGAGAAGTTTAGAGAAATAAGAGTAAAAATAAATGAACAAAGCCTTCAAGAAATATGGGACTATGTGAAAAGACCAAATCTACATTTGATTAGTGCATCTGAAAGTGATGAGGAGAATGAAACCAAGTTGGAAAACACTCTTCAGGATACTATCCAGAAGAATTTCCCCAACTTAGAAAGGCAGGCCAACATTCAAATTCAGGAAATACAGAGAACACCACAAAGATACTCCTTGAGAAGAGCTACCTCAAGACACGTAATTGTCAGATTCACTAAGGTTGAAATGAAGGAAAAAATGTTAAGGACAGCCAGAGAGAAAGGTCAGGATACCCACAAAGGGAAGCCCATCAGACTAACAGCAGCTCTCTCGGCAGAAACTCTACAAGCCAGAAGAGAGTGGGGACCAATATTCAACATTCTTAAAGAAAAGAATTTTCAACCCAGAATTTCATATTCAGCCAAACTAAGTTTCGTAAGTGAAGGAGAAATAAAATCCTTTACAGACAAGCAAATGCTGAGAGATTTTGTTATCACCAGGCCTGCCTTACAAGAGCTCCTGAAGGAAGCACTAAACATGGAAAGGAACTACCAGTACCAGCCACTGCAAAAACATGCCAAATTGTAAAAATCATCGATGCTTGGAAGAAACTGCATCCACTAACGGTCAAAACAACCAGCTAGCATCATAATGACAGGATCAAATTCACATATAACAATATTAACCTTAAATGTAAATGGGCTAAATGCCCCAATTAAAAGACACAAACTGGCAAATTGGATAAAGAGTCAAGACCCATCAATGTGCTGTATTCAGGAGACCCATCTCACATGCAGAGACACACATAGGCTCAAAATAAAGGGGTGGAGGAAGATCTACCAAGCACATGGAAAGCATAAAAAAGTAGGAGTTGCAATCCTAGTCTCTGATAAAACAGACTTTAAACCAACAAAGATCAAAAGAGACAAAGAAGGCCATTACATAATGGTAAAAGGATCAATTCAACAAGAAGAGCTAACGATCCTAAATATATATGCATCCAATACAGGAGCACCCAGATTCATAAAGCAAGTCCTCAGAGACCCACAAAGAGACTTAGACTCCCACATAATAGTAATGGCAGACTTTAACACCCCACTGTCAATATTAGACAGATCAACAAGACAGAAATTTAACAAGGATATCCAGAACTTGAACTCAGCTCTGCACCAACTGAACCTAATGGACATCTACAGAACTCTCCACACCAAATCAACAGAATATACATTCCTCTCAGCACCACATTGTACTTATTCCAAAATCAACTGCACAGTTGGAAGTAAAGCACTCCTCAGCAAATGTAAAAGAACAGAAATCACAACAAACTGTCTCTCAGACCGCAATGTAATCAAATGAGAACTCAGGACTAAGAAACTCACTCAAAACTGCACAACTACATGGAAACTGAACAACCTGCTCCAGAATGACTACTGGGTAAATAATGAAATGAAGGCAGAGATAAATAAGTTCTTTGAAACCAATGAGAACAAAGACACAACATACCAGAATCTGTGGGACACATTTAAAGCAGTGTGTAGAGGGAAATTTATAGCACTAAATGCCCACAAAAGAAATCAGGAAAGATCTAAACTCAACACCCTAAAATCACAAGTAAAAGAACTAGAGAAGCAAGAGCAAACACATTCAAAAGCTAGCAGAAGGCAAGAAATAACTAAGATCAGAGCAGAACTGAAGGAGATAGAGACACAAAAAACTCTTCAAAAAATCAGTGAATCCAGGAGCTGATTTTTTTTAAAAGATCAACAAAATTGATAGACCACTAGCCAGACTAATAAAAAAGAAAAGAGAGAAGAATCAAATAGATGCAATAAAAAATGATAAAGGGGATATCACCACCAATCCCACAGAAATACAAACTACCATCAGAGAATACTTTAAACAACTCTATGCAAATAAACCAGAAAATCTAGAAGAAATTGATAAATTCCTGGACACATATAACCTCCCAATACTAAACAAGGAAAAAGTTGAATATCTGAATAGACCAATCAAACATTCTGAAATTGAGGCAATAATTAATAGCCTACTAACCAAAAAAATGTCCAGGACCAGATGGATTGACCACCGAATTCTACTAGAGGCTAAAAAAAAAAAAAAAAAAAAAAAAAGGAGCTGGTACCATTCCTTCTGAAATGATTACAATCAATAGAAAAGGAGGGAATCCTCCCTAACTCATTTTATGAGGCCATCACCATCCTGATACCAAAGCCTCACAGAGATACAACAAAAAAAGAGAATTTTAGACCAATATCCCTGATGAACATCAATGAAAAAATCCTCAATAATATACTGACAAAACAAATCCAGCACCACATCAAAAAGCTTATCTACCACAATCAAGTCAGCTTCATCCCTGGGATGCAAGGCTGGTTCAACATACACAAATCAATAAACCTAATCCATCACATAAACAGAACCAATGACAAAAAACACTTGATCATCTCAATAGATGCAGAAAAGGCCTTCAACAAAATTCAAGAGCCCTTCATGATAAAAACTCTCAATAAACTAGGTATTGATGGAATATATCTCAAAATAATAAGAGCTGTTTATGACAGACCCACAGCCAATATCATACTGAATTGGCAAAAACTGGAAGCATTCCCTTTGAAAACTGGCACAAGACAGGGATGCCCTCTCTCACCACTTCTATAGTGTTGGAAGTTCTGGCCAGGGCAATCAGGCAAGAGAAAGAAATAAAGGGTATTCAATTTGGAAAAGAGGAAGTCAAATTGTCCCTGCTTGCAGATGTCATGATTGTATATTTAGAAAACTCCACTGTCTCAGCCCGAAATCTCCTTAGGCTGATAAGCAACTTCAGCAAAGTCTAGAGGATACAAAATCAATGTACAAAAATTACAAGCATTCCTATACACCAATAACAGACAAACAGACAGCCAAATCATGAGTGAACTCCCATTCACAGTTGCTACAAAGAGAATAAAATATCTAGGAATCCAACTTAAAAGGGATGTGAAGGACCTCTTCAAGGAGAACTACAAACCACTGCTCACTGAAATAAAAGAGAACACAAACAAATTAAAAAAACATTCCATGCTCATGGATAGGAAGAATCAATATCATGAAAATGGCCATACTGCCCCAGGTAATTTATAGATTCAATGCCAGCCCTATCAAGCCATCAATGACTTTCTTCACAGATTCGGAAAAAACTACTTTAAAGTTCATATGGAACCAAAAAAGAGCCCACATTGCCAAGACAATCCTAAACAAAAAGAATAAAGCTGGAGGCATCACCCTACCTGACTTCAAACTATACTACAAGGCTATAATAATCAAAACAGCAAGGTACTGGTACCAAAACAGAGATAGACCAATGGAAAAGAAGAGAGCCCTCAGAAATAATACTACACATCTACAACCATCTGATCTTTGACAAACCTGACAAAAACAAGAAATGGGGAAAGGATTCCCTATTTAATAAATGGTGCTGGGAAAACTGGCTAGCCATATGCAGAAAGCTGAAACTGGATCCCTTCCTTACACCTTGTACAAAAATTAATTCAAGTTGGATTAAATACTTAAACATTAGACCGAAAACCATAAAAACCCTAAAAGAAAACCTAGGCAGTACCATTCAGGACATTTGCATAGGCAAGGACTTCATGACTAAAACACCAAAAGCAATGGCAACAAAAGCCAAAATAGATAAATGGGGTCTAATTAAACTAAAGAACTTCTGCACAGCAAAAGAAACTACCATCAGAGTGAACAGGCAACCTACAGAATGGGAGAAAAATTTTGCAATCTACCCATCTGACAAAGGACTGATATCCAGAATCTACAAATAACTTAAACCAATTTACCAGGAAAAAAAAAAAGAAAAAAAAAAAAAACCCCATCAAAAAGTGGGCAAAGGATATGAGCAGGCACTTCTCAAAAGAAGACATTTATGCAGCCAACAGACACATGAAAAAATGCTCATCATTACTGGTCATCAAAGAAATACAAATGAAAACCACAATGAGATACCATCCCACACCAGTTAGAATGGTGATCATTAAAAAGTCAGGAAACAACAGATGCTGGAGAGGACATGGAGAAATAGGAATGCTTTTACACTGTTGGTGGGAGTGTAAACTACTTCAACCATTGTGGAAGACAGTGTGGTGATTCCTCAAGGATCTAGAACTAGAAATACCATTTGACCCAGCCATCCCATTACTGGGTATATACCCAAAGTATTATAAATCATGCTACTGTAAAGACACATGCACATGTATGTTTATTGGGGAACTATTCACAATTGCAAAAACTTGGACCAATCCAAATGTCCATCAATGCTAGACTATATTAAGAAAATGTGGCACCACGGTATACTATGCAGCCATAGAAAGGGATAAGTTCATGTCCTTTGCAGTGACATGGATGAAGCTGGAAACCATCATTCTCAGCAAACGATCACAAGGACAGAAAACCAAACACTGCATGTTCTCACTCATAAGTGGGAATTGAACTAAGAGAACTCTTGGACACAGGGTGCAACAAACCAACATGGCACATGTATACCTACGTAACAAACCTGCACATAGTGCACATGTACCCTAGAACTTAAAGTATAATTTAAAAAAAGAAAAAAACATTATTCCCTCCCTGGCCTAAAAACTCATCCCCACCTACGTTAAAGCCAATATGCCTGATTACTGTTTTTAGTGAACTTATTTTATTAGGGCAGTTCCAAGCTCAAAAATATGTAACTGGCACCTTGGTAGCCACATAAAAATATGCCTTAGACCCAGAACTTACTGGACTAACTCATTATAAAATTGAATTTTCTTTAAGGTGTCCACAAGCAGTCCCTGGTCATGCTTTAAGCAGCCCTGAGAAACATCACCCCTACCCCCTCCAAAAAAACCCAGAAGGAACTTATACTATTTATCTTTCCTTATGACTTTATATTTTGTAAATACAAGACAAGAACGTCAACCCTTTGAGCTGGAGCTAAGCCACTGTAACCCCTGTGACCTGCACGTATACATCCAGATGGCCTGCAGGAGCCAAGAAGTCTGGAGCAGCCAAAAAACCACAAAATAAGTGAAACAGTCAGTTTCTACTTTTACTGATTAACCAACCTTACGACATTCCACCATTATGACTTGTTCCTGCCCTACCCTAACTGATCAATCGACCTTATGACATTCTTCTCCTGGACAATGGGTTTCATGATCTCCCCAACATGCACCTTGTGACCCCCTCCCCTGCTGACAACAGATAACCACCTTCAACTGTAACTTTCCACTGCCTATCCAAATCCTATAAAGCTGTCCCTCTCCTATCTCCCTTTGCTGACTCTCTGTTTGGACTCAGACCATTTGCACCCAAGGGGATAAACAGCATTGTTGCTTACACAAAGCCTGTTTAGGTGGTCTTCTATGTGGACATCCATGACATTTACTATCAGGCTCAAATATATTTTGTCATTTTATAAATTTAAGAAACCAAAAATAAACTTATGTTAACAATTAACATTTCAGTATTTAACCTTATTTAGGAAATGACTCAGACATTTAATGAATATTTACTACTTAATTCAATATAATATACACTTAAGATTCCATTTATCCAAAAAAGGGATTCTTAAGACTATTTTTAAAGAGAGATGTTTTATAAAACATAATCTCTTTTTATTTGAGATGGGATCTTGCTACATCATCCAGGCTGGAGTTCAGTGGTGTAATCACAGCTCACTGCAGCCTCAAACTCCTGGGCCTAAGTGATCCTTCCATCTCAGCCTCTCAAGTAACTAGGACCAAAGATGTTCACCACCATGCCCAAATAATTTTTTATTTTTTTGTAGAGAAGGGGTCTCACTATGTTGCCCATGCTGGTCTCAAACTCCTGGGCTCAAGCAATCTTCCTGCCTTGGCCTCCCAAAGTGCAACCACATCCAGTCCATAATCATTGAAAAAGCTTACATATAAACTTTTACCTCATTCACATTCATCTAATTTACTTGTTTTTAAAATTTATATTTGAACTGTTTATAAAAATTTTAGGAGACACTGAAGAAAACTAGCCATCATCTCGAGTTATTTCCCTGTTAACTATTTTTATAGTGTGCAAATGTTAGGCAGTAGCCACCTAAGCAAGAACTCTAAAGTTAAATACATGGCTATTTTGTTGATCAGAAGACATAGCTGTTTTTGTTAAACCAAAAATATTAATCTAGTCGTGTTTACCAAAGATTTACCCAGGTCACATGCACTAAAAGACATCTGAGTTAATTTCTACTTTTCTGATAAAATATTTTAAAGTGCTTACTTTTTTCTTTAGGTTAATTAATTACAGCCCGTTGATATATTTTCGGAGAGAAATATCACATACACACAACACATATGAACATATAGACACACAGACAGAAACAGGTCTTATAACTTTTATAAGATTATTTATTTGTCAATGTTAAAATAGTTTCTCTCTCCATTTTGTACTATAAATCTCCCAATCATCAGTTTCACTGCCCTAAATAATAGCTAGGCAACCCTAATTTGCACTTTCGAAGACATGACTCTTAGGTAAAACAAAGTAGAAAATTTACATCTCAAAGGCACAGAACTTAGATGTCAACATCATTATTTGCCCAAAGAACAGCATAGATATAGGTCCAGTTGAGACAAAATGGCCAGGAAAAGCACCTTAAAGGTAAGGTTTATTATGTAAACTTTATAACCATGTCTTCACCATTGTACAGTTTCTAGGGGTTTAGGTGAATAGAGGGAGAGGCCCTTACAAATGGAGGTTTTCATTATAGATATAAATCTCTTTTACAAAAAGTTTCAAAATAGCCAGCCAAATGTCGAAAGTTGAATTTTTTGGACCTTTTAGTTGACAGGTAGTCTTTTCAATTTATCTTACTTGTTAGTTAGATTACTGACTTAAAGATGAAGCCCTTTAACTAACATGGCAAAAAGGTACTTTCTATGCCTGGATTCAAGGATAGAACTTGATTTCATATTCCCCACAACAGAAATTTTCTTCTTTATCCAAAAGAGCGGTTGTCCTGTAATAGTGGGATTGAAAATGGAAATAGTGGCTCTGGTGTCTACCTAGATTGGATAACAACTGGTAGAAGGTTAGAGGAGCTCCCTCTAAGGCCCATCAATCCTGATAGTTACCATGGAAATTATCAGGGAGTGAAAAGCCTGCTTTTAGGGGCTTTTCCTGAAATCTCCGGGAGTAGCCTCTTTTCCAGCGTCCTGGTTGTTTGCACCAATAGCAACTGCTGTTTTAGGGGTTGCTTATTAAAGAAGTGCTCTGGGGTAGGCCCAAAGGCCATTCTAGGTTGTTGGTTGGCATGGAGCTGAAACACGTTGGAAACAGCTTTCAAATGGGCAATTGCAATGTTTCAGGCTTTGCTAGGCCTATACATGGACCAGGTGGGAACTTGTCCAGTAATACCATTCTGCCTCTTTTATCCATTTCTGGGCTTCCCCAGTTTTCACCAGTATGTGAATTAGTTGGTAAAGATCGAATATCTTCAGGTCATAAATTTCAAGTAAGACCCTGAATTCTGCAGAAAACTATTGAGGTCTTCCCTAGATTTAACAAAATTTTTAACTATGGCTCTGAGTTCTATTATCACCTAGGGAGTGTAAGTCACTCTGGGATTATTTCCTGACTTTTTGAGTGCTTGTAAGCAAACTGTTTAACTGTGGTGTTTTGTTTTGTTTTGTTTTGTTTTCAGAGAAGAAAGGCAAGTCAGACTGAGAGTTAGTAGACTGCATACTCAGGCAAATCGGGATAGAGGGGAGCCGTAGGAATCGTATCAGTTTTACTGTCCTTGATGTGGAAGGCGTCTTGCATTTTTAGATTTTTTTGTGTGTGTAATGGAGTCTTGCTCTGTCGCCCAGGCCAGAGTGAAGTGGTGCGATCTCGGCTCACCGCAAGCTCTGCCTCCTGGGTTCAAGCAATTCTCCTGCTTCAGCCTCCTGAGTAGTTGGGACTACAAGTGCACGCCACCATGCCCAGCTGATTTTTGTATTTTTAGTAGAGACATGGTTTCACCATATTGACCAGGCTTGTCTCAAAATCCTGACCTCGTGATCCGCCCGCCTCTGCCTCCCAGCTGGCATGAGCCACCGCTCCCAGCCTTTTTAGCTTTTTATTAGCTCTTCACAATTAATTTTTTTTAAAAAGTTAGAATCCTGTCTCTTTGAGGCTTCTGAATGCTATTAATATTTAGAATGATATTCTCTCTGCTAAATTTGAGAGACTTGGGATTCAAGTATACTTGTTGAATGAACAGCATTATTCATCTGGAATGTTCTGTATATTGGCCCTATAATTCTGAATTATCTTTAGTAAGATTTTGCAACTTTTGTAAATATTTGCAGCTTCCAAGGTCATAGTTCTTAGACATGAAAAAGGCAAGAACACCAGAAGGCGGAGTACTCATCTAGTTATAAATTAAGGATCCTATTTTTATGTATGATCTTGAGTCTCTTAGAGCTGAGATGGCTTTGGCTGTAAGACCTCAGCATATAAGAAGAGAAAAAAATAAAGAGCCCCCCTTCAGTAATAACTACTTACTGTAACTGCCATCAGTTACCTTAAAAACTGCAGCTTTTTTGTCAGTGACTCATCAGTCACCACAAACTGAAAGGTCATGTGCCCTGCTACAGCACAAAGTAACCCTTGGTAACACACAGTCAAGTGTTCTTTCACTATATAAACTAACCCTTTGTACCCCAAAGGCCAAAGGTATCAGGGAGCTCAAATGCAAAGGACAACAGAGCTCCAACCTGAGAGGAACTTACTTATGACTCTTGGAGCTCCAAGAGAAAGATGGAGGAACTGCTTTACCCCAACCCCTCCAAAAGGGATTATAGCATTTTTCCTATGTTTCTCAGAAGGTCTCAGGGTTTTCAGCAGTCTCCTTCAGTTCCCTTTGTGGTCACCAGATTTGACAAAGGACAAACTTACACATTTAGTTTGAAGATCTTGACTGGCTTTATTGCAATTCTAGGATTAGACAATGTCTCATTCCATAAAATAGAATAAGCGTCCCAAAGAGTTGAGCAGAGGGGATTCGTTTTATAGACAGAGGCAGTTGAAGAAACCAGAAGCAAAGAACAAAATGTGGACTGGTCATTTGAAAGTTACTTCCCTTATAAGGTGAGAATAGGGAAACAGAACAATAGAGAAATAACAGATTTGTTAGCATCAGGTTACGTTGGGTTAACTTTTGTCGTAAGGATTAAAACAGAGGGAACTTCGTTATCCTGCTTATTAAAGACTGAAACTGGTCTGCTTGGAACATTGACTGTTATTGCTCTGTCCTGATTTTGGGAAAGATGAAATAACAACTTAGTTTCGGTTTGGTGATATGGAACTTTGGCATGGGTGACTCTATTTTGATTTTTAGTCTGGTCTGTTGGGGGCCTAATACGAAACAATAGCCTTTCATAATTTGTACTTAACATTAGGAAATAAGACACCGATACAAAGCTCACATCTTTATCAAATCTAAGGGTCTTTGGTCCATTGACTGTTCATGGGCACTCCTTCTGACATTTTTCCCAGGCTGACTGTGAATTTAGCATTGTTCTGATTCTTTACTTGCAATAACTATAGTTACTCTATGACAGGCACTGTTCTCGGCACTCTTCATCCAGTAACTCACTTAATCCTGTAATAAAGGGACTATGGTCTACATCTTAAATGGGCTGTACCTGTGCGAGGTTGGTGAGATCATTCTCCCAAGCTTGCACAGCAAGAAGGGTCAGGATTTGAACTCAGACAATCTGAAGCTAGCACCCAGATGCTCGACCAATTAAGCCAGAGCAGCCGTCAGAGCCCAAGCTCCAGAAAGTGTAGGGGAGAAAACAATAAATTTTCTTTCACCTTCAATGAGTTTTTGCTGAGCTTCTCTGTAAAAAAGACAAATTAACAAGAGAAAAACAAACAGAAGTCTGATAAAATGTGTACCTATGGGAGACAACGCAGAGAAATGAGTAAATCTCTGCAGCAGATCTCAAATAATTATCCTAGACCTCACCCTTAACTACTATCCTTCTCTGAAACAAAGGGAGAAGGCTGAGGGGAATGATGCAATTAAGAAAAGTTGGCCATGGCCAGGCGCAGTGGCTCACACCTGTAATCCTGGCACTTTGAGAGGCCGAGGCAGGCAGATCACAAGGTCAGGAGTTCGAGACCAGCCTGGCCAACATGGTGAAACCCCATCTCTACCAAAAATACAAGAATTAGCCAAGTGTGGTGGTGGGCACCTGTAATCCCAGCTACTCGGGAGGCTGAGGCAGGAGAATCACTTGAACCCAGGAGGCAGAGGTTGCAGTGGGCCAAGATCATGTCACTATACTCTGGCCTGGGCAACAGAGTGAGACTCTGTCTCAAAAAAAAGATAGAAAAAGAAAAAGTTGGCCAGGAAAAGCACCGTTAAAGAAGCATAATATTTGATAACTAGACTTAAGTTGATGCCTTCTCTGGGGAATTAGTTATTTTCTTTCTGATGAAGAAAAGGAGACACCCTTACAATGGAAGTTTTCTTTAAAGATGTAAATTTATCTTATGAATGGTAACTCTGCTTTCAAAGCTAATTTGTTTCCAAAGCTCCGTGTTTGCTATTTCCCAAAATAGCTCAAAATAATCCTTAGGTCAAAAGGTGTATTTTGGGGTAGTATGTCCTGAGGCCCATCATTACTCATCTTTATTTCCCTGGCCAAAGGTCTCCTTGCTCGTGACAGTCAAGTACTAAAGGACAGAGGGAACTTTTCAATGAGAGTTTGCTGACATGCAAACACGTGTCATCCACTTTCTGATAAAAAGACAAAGAATACATTCCTGTGGCCCAAACCTGACATTTTAAGCCATTTGAGATACCCAGCAGTCTAGAAATAATGCCCCTGAGAACTAAAATGAAAGAAATGTCTCCAACCAAATCAGAGACTACTAAATGAGTCTTATTAAGAAGCCAAGTGGAAACCCCATCTCAGAGAACAAATTAGGCCATAGAAATCAAATTGCCGTCATTAAACCAAAATAAAATTCTAAGTCCCTCGACCAAGTGAATGGCCCCCTCCTCTCAGCCAAGGGCCTTCTAAAGTAAACCTGAAACACTAGTTCAAGCCATGATGGGAATAGGTGGTCAGACATGTCTCATTACACTCTCCTCCTTATGGAATTCAGGCACATCTGACCAGCGTTTACATTCAAACAACAACCTTAAGACTGACAAAACAGACTATTTGTAGCAGTAAGATATCAACATGACAGATAGCAGGCCTGAAATAAATAGAAGTATTTTACCCCAAAATATATTTCTTTGACATATTTTGAAATGGCCCTGCAAAGTTGTCTCTTGTGGGAAAAATCTACATTCTATAAAGAATCCCCTTCCCTTTCCAGGTCTTTTTCCTGATTCAGGAGAGAATTAAGAGTCTGGCACCTTTTTAAGGCTTATAAGAAACATATACCATCTATTATCTCTGAAGCCTGCTACCTAGAGGTTTCATCTGCATAATAAAAACCTTGGTCTCCTCAACCCCTTATCTTAACTCAGTCACTTCCTTCTATTGATTCCAGGTCTTTAGATAAACTCAACCAGTCTCCAATCAGAAAATCTTTGACTCCACCTAAGGAATCAAAATCTTTGACTTCACCAATAGGAATACTGAGAAATAGGCAATATTCCTATTGGGGCACAGAAAACAAAACCTCAACAGTCCAGGAACGCAAAGGAAACATCTTCATCTTTTACATAGTCAAGGAGATATCACAAGCATGAATGCCCTATAAATGTTTCCCCAGGTTTCTGTTTAGTTCTGTTAGTTTCAGAGTAACAATATTATTAATCATATCTGCCACTAATTGAGTGTTAGCCACATGCACCTGGCACTATGCTGAGTGCTTTACATGCACCATTTCATTGAAGGCTTGTAATTACAACGTGAATTATTATTATTATTTATTATTAACCTTATTTTACAATGAGATAACTTATAAAGGAGGAAATTTATAAATAAAACCTTGTAATTCATAAATGAAACTTGTAAATGAGATCATGTGTAAATGAGAAGAAGCTTTATAATGGGAGTATCAGGGCTCTGGGCCTCCATTCAACATCTGAATCTAAAGTAAAATTTACCTTCTTAAGTGAAAAATAAATTAACAACACAAATTAACATGGATGAGGGGGTCAGAAATGTTTATGATCAGGCAAGAAAGGAGCTAAAATGTTCAGGGTGCTGTGGAAGAATTAAGTAAACGTTGCTGGAAATCCATGTGGGTAGTTGGAAATCACTGATCTAAACCAGGATTGTGAGAGTAAGGTAAGTGGTCTCTAGCCCTTGAGGACTAAACTCTGATTTTTTTTTTTTTTTTTAATCTTGTCCAAATTCCTATCTAAGGGATCTGGGGAGTCATGCCCTACAAATCATAAATTCTCATCAGATGAGTTTTATTTAACTCTATATATATATGTATCATGATTTACTTTCCAACCCGACTCTGGCATAACATTAGGAGACAAAGATAAAATCAAAATATTTTACCCCAAAACATGTTTCTTTGCCGTATTTTGAAATGGCCCTGCAAAGCTTTTCTTTGTAGGGGAAAATTTGCATCTGTAAAGAATCTCTATTAACATAACTAGATCTTTTTCTTCCAGACTCTCCCAATCCTAAAGAGATTAACTAAGATCTGAAAGGGAAACATCTGTCACCTATTGTCTCTAAGGACAGCCACTGTAAGACTTCAAAAGGACTTTGGTCTCCACAGTCTTTATCTTAACCTGAACATTCCCTTTCTATCTATCCCAGGTCTTCAGACAAACTCAATCAATTGTCAACCAGAAAATATTTAAATTCATCTATAGCCTGGAGGCCCCCCACCTTTGAGCTGTTCCACCTTTATGGACCAAACCAATGCATTTCTGAAATGCATTTGATTAATGTCTCATGCCTCTCTAAAATGTCTAAAACCAAGCTGCACCCAGACCACCTTGGACACACGTTCTCAGGACCTCCTATTTGGCTCAGAATAAACCTCTTCAAATATTTTAAAGAGTTCTACTCTTTTGGTCAACACCCTGTGGATCCTCTTCCACCTAGAGCTGGCCTCTCCCAGTCTTTGTGGAGGACCAGGAAGCACTGGTTGGAGAGGAGATGGTTTGTGGCACAGAGCAAAACTGAAGCTCCTCTCTTTGAATGCAAAATACAACGTTGGATCCTTTAGTCCATCTGTGAATCTATATTAAGCACTTGGTGAATGTATTTTAATATATTTTTTATTACAGTAAAGTTTCATACAAGCATATTTAACTGACTTTACATACAAAGTTCTTATATTTTAACATCTCTTGATATCATAATTATAATTGGAAGCATTTTTTTCATTTTTACTAGTACCTATGATGATGATGGTATGTGATTCAATATCTACTATGTAACAAGAATTTATGTCCTTTAGTACTAAGTAATAGACATAGAGACATCTGATACATCATGGTGTGTGTGTGTGTGTGCTGCGGGGTGTGGGTGGTTGAGTATATATGCACACACTTAGTGGCTAATGGAAGGGACAGGCCATGGAACAGAGAGGTACAGAATCCAACTTGGGTAAATTTGATTTTTTCTAGGGTAGTCCAGCAGATAATTCAGTGAGAACATATATTGAGTGACACCTACAGTGAGTATTTGCAGTGGGATCAAATAGTTAAATAAAGAATTAAATAGAAAGCAGCACTGAGTGATTTTTTAAAACATGACTTCAAAACAGTCAACAACATAGTACAAGCAGAATTAAAGCAAATGAGGCTCATCTAGCTTGCTTTTCTCAACAAAATTGGAGTAATTAAGTACAAAGGTAGTATGATAAGAAATTACACAAAAATAGGCAGATGCAGACCAAAATTGCTTCCCTAGAATTCTTTCTCAGACTCCCACTACCTTGTGCTTTTCTGCTCCCCAGCCTCTCTCTCTCCCTAACCACTTTTCTGCTAAATATTTTCTGACTTTTGTCTCCCTCCTGTGCCTATACATTTTTGTAGCTTTCCTGAGCTCAGGCTTCAGCCCTTTTTTCCCTTCAGTAGAAACAACATGGTACTCTGAAACACCATATCCTATAGAGCCCAAAGCTTGGTGTTATCGTTGGCCAGCTATGGGGCCTATTCAAGTTATTTAATCTCTCTGAGTGTCACTTGTCCCATCTTTTAAAATGAGTAAAATAATACCTACCTTAAAAAGTTTTAATGAAGTTTAGAGATATTCCTTCTAAAATTCCTGCCGCCATGTGGCTGCTTCATAAAGTAGAGCCCTAGGTATCAACGACCCTTCAATCTCTTCATCTAAAACCCTTTGCTAACAGTAAGTATCATTTTTCCTTCCTTTCACAACACTACAGTATCATATTTTTACTTTTTTAACTGTGGTAAAATACACATAACATAAAATTTACCATCTTAACCTTTTTTTTTTTTTGAGACAGAGTCTTACTCTGTCGCCAGACTAGAGTGCAGACTAGTCGCCAGACTAGAGTGCGATCTCGACTCACTGCAACCTCTGCCTCCTGGGTTCAAGCGATTCTCCTGCCTCAGCCTCCCAAGTAGCTGGCACTCTAGGCATGTGCCACCAAGCCCAGCTAATTTTTGTATTTTTTAGTAGAGATGGGGTTTCACCATGTTGGCCAGGATGGTCTCGATCTCGACCTCACAATCCTCCTGCCTCAGCATCCCAAAGTGCTGGGATTACAGGCATGAGCCACCATGCCTGGCCCATCTTAACCATTTTTAAGTGTACAGTTCAGTAGTGTTAACTATATTTACATTGTTGAGCAGTCAAGCTCCAGAACTTTTTCATGTTGCAAATCTAAAACTCCTTACCAAGAAAATAACAATTTCCCATTCTCCCCTCCCCACTCTGAGCCTTTGGCAACCACCATTCTACTTTCTGTTTCTATGAATTTGACTACTGTAGGCACTTCATGTAAGCCAATTTACCTAACTTTTGTCTTTTTGTAACTGACATATTTCACTAAGCATAATGTCCTTAAGGTTCATCCATGTTGTAGCATGTGTCAGAATTTCCTTCCTTTTTAAGGCTGAATAATATTCTATCTGTATGTATAGACCACATTTTGTTTATCCATTCATCCTCATTGGATATTTGGGTTGCTTCCATCTTTTGACTGTTGTGAATAATGCTGCTATGAACACGGGTGTACAAACCTCTTTGAGCCAGGTGTAGTGGCTCACACCTGTAATTCTAGCAATTTGGGAGGCTCACTTAGAAGGATTCCTTGAGCGCAGGAGTTTGAGACCGTCTGGGCAACAAAGTGAGACCCTATCTCTACAATATTAATAATAATAATAAATAGCTTGTCATGTTGGCATATCGCAATTGCTAGGAAGGCTGAGGTGGGAAGATAGTTTGACCGCAAGAGGTCACACCACTACACTCCAGCATGGGTGACACAATGAGACCCTATCTCAAAAAATAAAAGTAGAACTAATCTCTTTGAGATCCTGCTTTCAATTATTTTGGGTATATACCCAGAAGTAGAATTGCTGAATTATATAGTAATTCAACATTTAATGTTTTGGGGAATGGTCATACTCTTTTCTGTAGAAGCTGTGCCATTTTGCATTCCCACCAATGGTGCGCAAGGGTTCCAACTTTTCCTCACCCCTGTTGGCACTTGTTATTTTCTTTTTCTTTTCTTTTCTTTCTTTCTTTTTTTTATAGTAGCAATCCTAATGAGTATGAAGCAGTGTCTCACTGTGGTTTTGATTTGCATTTCCCTAATACTTAGTGATGTTGAGCATCTTTTTATGTGGTTGTTAAACATTACTATATTTTTATAGTTTTATATTTAGTTTTAACACCATCACTTCAAATAAAAAGTATTTTTGAATGCATTCACTTTAATTCCTCAAATTTCCTCTCCCAAATTACTTATTTTTAGTTCATATCTTGCTTACTCAGACTAGAAACTTGACCATCATTTTCATCATCTTTTATACTGAATGACTCTTCAAGTCCTCACATCTCTGTTTTTGTGATGATTCTTACACACATTTTCCTCCACTTGGGCCGTCACCTACCTCATCCAGAATCTATTTCCTCACACTTAGACACTGCAGTGGCTTCCTGTGCACCATGACTTATTTTTCTCCACCAAATCCTATTCATCTTGAACACTGCTGCCAAATTAATCTGTCTTTAACATCTCACATTTGTTCTGAAATTTGTGTAATCAAGAAATTGTGATAACTATTGCATACTCCAGAGGTTCTTAGATTTGTCTCTCATGGAATGTTTGTCTTCCTCAAAGCAGAAGTATTCTGTTGATAAAATTAAGTAATGGTAGATGTTTTCTAAATCATAGAAAAATTACATGGATGGCTAATTTCTTTTCAATTTTAGACTTTTCTCCTACTTTTATTTATTTAGCCTTTTACACTTGTGATTGTCTGATTGGTGGCAGGTCCTGGAAGATAACATTATAAAATATATATATATATATTTGAAATTAATTGAAAAGCTCAGAAGTCATTAATCATACCTAGTTGGGCAGCTTGGGATTTTTGCCACTGTCATCATAGCTATTTATTTGGTTAATAAACATACGTGTATAGTTTCCTACTAGATAAATATATGAATACTATAGTCACATTTTTAGCTGAGAAAATTGTTACTCTTCATAAGGAACTAAAAGTATCTACATTAGTAATCCCTAATACTAACATGACTCTCAGGTTCTCTGCCATCTGACAAATTTGAAAACAAGTGATCCAATAATTGATTCTGGACTCCTCAACTTCTAAGGACAGTCTCCCTAAAGGGATATCCTAAAGATGTTTATGACTTTCACATTTTGAGAGGGTGAGAAAAGGGGTGAAGCAGGTATTGCCTATGTTGGGAGATGATTTTCCACAGAATTTTCTTATGAGACTCTCCCCTTGGAAAATAAAAGGAAGTCATAGGCATTATGTTCAGGGTTAGATATTGAACACAATTTTACAAACGATGTATGAACAATTAGAGAAGGGTCTGCTATGGCCCGTAAGATCCTAGGAGGTATCTGTTTCAATTTGTGTGTATTTCACATAAGATAAAGCAAATGAGACAATGTCATTACCTCCCATCCCCTATCCATCTGCTGATACTAGGGAATGAGTCAACTGATGACCCCACCGTCCTGATGTCACAGCACAGGACAACGTGGATCAGTCTTGAGCTAGCTTTCTATGGGTGCGTGGAAAATGGTGACCCTGGTTACTGGTTTGGATGGCTTTACAATTATATTTTTCTCATGTAATAAGCAAAAAATATTAAAAATTGTGTTTGAAGACCTCAACCAGTATTCTTCTTCAACTCTCTCCCTGAATAAAGACCTTTGCAAAAAGGCCCAGGACTTTTGAATCATCGTTTAGCGAGATCTATAAACACAGAGCTATAAACACAGCATCTGCCTTTGACCACTTCCATCTGGAAGAACCTGAGAGATAATCCATTTTATGAAATTTTCCCTACCCTGAAATGGGAGAATGGTAGGTAAAGTAGTGGCAACCCCTTCTCCCTTTGCCTTCCGTGTGTGTGTGTGTGTGTGTGTGTGTGTATGTGTGTGTGTGGGTGTGTGTGTGTGTGTGTGTGATGTAAAGAATGTACACTTCAGGTAAAATATGTGAGCAGCTAGGGAAGATTTGGATTATTTAGCTCATAAAACATTCCTCATCATCCTCCAAGGTGTACACTTGCCCCATATCTAAACTTTTACTTTCCCCAACAAAGATCATTCACTCCAGCTAAGCCAGTCTCCTTCTTGTCCCTGCAACACATGACAACTCTCTACCATACCACCTCCATGCCTTTGCTCATGCTGTGTCTACACCATGGATCATATCCCAGGCCTCCCTCCCCTCTGCCTCTCCAAATCGCATATATCCTTCCCCTAGAAAAACTTCTTGTATTATTCCAGTCTTCATATACCTTACTATTTCAAAAAAGTCCCTCCATATTCAGAGCTACTCCTTTATTGCGCTAACACAGCATGATTCCATATTAACTGATTCATTCATTAACCAATATTTAGTGGGTGCCAGCCATTTCCAAATAATTCTGCTAAATTCTCAGTTTTTACTGTGCTCAATCAGATAACTACACAAATAAGTATGACACAGAGTAGAAAGTGAACATACATGAAAAAGCCAAAGATAGAGTGCTGTGGCCATTCAGAAAAGAAGGTAATGAACTCTAACTGGAAGGATCAGAAATGACTTTGGGAAGGTGATTTTGCGGTGGGAATTAAAGGATAGGAATGTTTGGAGGCAAAGAGTAGGGAATTCCAAACTCAGGAAACTGTTTGCAGGATGCGTCTTGCTGGCAATACTTTGCTACAAAGCTGCCTGAAGAGGTGCCAGGAAAAGCTGCTGGCTGCTAGGTGCTGCTGGCTGCCATTTGCAGTGAAATCTGTATACTAGAAAAGCTACCTGTATTGTAGGAACCAAGTTCTGGAGAAGTTTCTGGGCTGCTAGAACTGGATGCTGGAGAAACCAGGTATGCTGAAGGAAGTTGATGAAACAAATACATTGGAATCAGAAAGAGAGTCCCTTTCCTCCTGCAGTATTCCACCAATGCCTTCTACTGACAAAGCTTAACATTATGTCAGCTGACTTAGAAGAAGTATTTGCAGGGTCCAGCTGCATTATCCACAGAATAAGGAATGAAAGATGGATTTGGAGCTGAAAGAAAATAAGTTGACAACTGGCACAGTGAAGTATTTGGCTCTACAATTTCTAGGTACACACTTCTATACATATTTACACTTCTGTGCAACAATGAAACAACTCTATATTTCACCTAAAAAGATACAGCTGTCTTAAAATATAAAGAAGTCCTCAGCTTTGCTTTACAATGAGGAGATGCACAGTCAGTCTCAGTTGTCATTATTTTAATATATGTCATTGGCTATATATTAAATATTTCTAAAATCCTGTCACAGTCTCTGTAACCTAAAAATAAATTTGTAAAATTAACCTCCAAGAACTTATATGCAAAATAAAAATGAGAAGAAGAAAATGGTTAGCTTATATGAGGGGTCTTCAAAAAGTTCACAGAAAATGTGTATTTTATATATATATATAGATAGATAGATAGATAGATAGATATGTATAAAGATGTGTGGATTTCAAACATTTTTGGCACAAAAGTAAACTCGTACTAACTTGTTATAACATGCCTGAACAGAATCTAATTTGAGGCACTAAGAAGGATAAGACATTCATTTGAAAAGGACTCCTATATTGCAAAATGAATTCTGCTAAAATTGAAGCAAGAACAAACATCAAATTTATGATGAAGTTTGGGTAGAAGAAAGATGAAATTATTAACTTTTTATAAAAAGTTTATTGGGACAATACCCCAAATAAATCAGCAGTTTAAAAATGTATAACTCATTTTAAGAAGAAACAAGATGATGTTGCAGATGAAGCCTGCAATGGCAGACCATCTACATCAATTTGGGAGGGAAAAATTCATCTTGTTCATGCCCTAACTGAGGAAGACTGACAATTAACAGCACTAACAGTAGCCAACACCATAGACATCTCAGCGGGTTCACCTTACACAATTCTATGTGAAAAATTAAAATTGAGCAAACTTTCCACTCAATGGGTGCCAAAACTATTGCACCCAAGTTAGCTGCAAATAAGAGCAGAACTTTCAATTGAAATTTTAAACAAGTGGGATCAAGATCCTGTAGCATTTCCTTGAAGAATTGTAACAGGAGATGAAACATGACTTTACAGTATGATCCTGAAGACAAAGCATAATCAAAGCAATGGCTACCAAGAGGTGGAAATGGTCAAGTCACAGCAAAAGCAGATGAGCAATGAGCAAAGGTCGTGGCAAAGTTCTCTGGTGATGTTCAGGGTGTTTTGCTTATTGACCTTCTGGAGGGCCAAAAAACAATAACATCTACTAATTATGAGAGTATTTAGAGAAAGTTGGTCAAAGCTTTAGCAGAAAAACACCCAGGAAAGTTTCGCCAGAGAGTCCTTCTTCACCATGACAATGTTCCTACTCATTTTTCTCACCAAACAAGGGCAATCCTGTGAGATTTTCACGGGAAATCATTAGGTACCCACCTTATAGTCCTGGTTTGGTTCCTTCTAACTTCTTTTTGTTTCCTAATCTTAAAAACTTTTTGCCTTAAGTTAAATTACATGATTATTTAAGATTTCCTAATCTTAAAACAATTTTTCTTCAGTTGATAATATGAAAAAGATTGCGTTGACATAGTTAAATTCCCAGGACCCTCAGTTCTTTATGAATGAACCAAATGGCTGCTGTCATTGTTTATAAAAGTGACTTGAACTTAATGGAGCTCATATTGAAAAATGAAGTTCATATTTTATATTTTTAAATTTTATTTTCCCACAAATTTGGAAGTTCCTTGTACATACAAGATAAATATGCAAAGTGACCACGGTCTTCATTTCTATAATTGGTTAAGCTGCTATTCATAATTGATATCTATGGTTAAAATGCTATTCATAATTGATATCTATGATTTTCTTTTTCTATAATCCATTTTATATTTTCACCTTTCTCAGCCAGCTCAGTCAGAACTTCAGCTGTTTGGGGTTTCTTTACCTGGTAGAGTGATCCAAACCTTCGTTCTTTAAGGGCTCACTTGTTCTGCTTTTACTGCCCTTTTTTTTTTTTTTTTTGCTATAGCTTTTCATTAACCTTTACTACTGGGCATAATGGTACTAAAAGGTACCCGGAAGAATTCTCCTTGCCTCTGCTGTGAGCAGTGGCCTGTTTCCCTTGGTAAATTGGGACCAGTTCTTTCAGCCAGTAGGATGACCTCTTTTTCTGCCTGTTGGTTCAGTAGCCTAAGGATCCTGAAGCTGCCAGGTGACAACTTCGTCTTCCAACTTATTGGAATTATTGTTGTATCCCCTGGTGGAAATGTTTTCTCTCTAGGTACTAAAACTTCCAAACAAGCAGAGCTCACAGATAGCAGAAAAAGAAGCAAAGGTTCTGCAAGTGGGTTCTTAAGTGTAATGGTGAATACAAAAAGTACTAACCAAATAGTTAAAACATTAAAAGAGATAAACGGGAGTTTATCAAAATTTAAAACTTGCTCTGTGTGAGACACCTATTTAAAAAATGAAGAGACAGGACACCAGCTGTGGGAAAATATTTGCATTTCCTGGATTATTAATGATGTAGAGCACTTTTCATTACTTATTGGCCATGTTTTCTTCTTTTGTGAATGCCTGTTATTTTAATTGGTTTTAATTGTTTTATTACTGAGTTATGAGTGATTTATATATTCTAAATGCACATCCTTTGTCAGATATATGTGTTACCAATATATTTCTCAATCTGTGGCTTGCGATTGTGCCCTATTTATTTTTTTACAGTCTGTTTTGGCTAGCAAAAGTCTTGAATTAGAGTCTGGACTTACTAAGTTAAACATGTTGATTAGACATCCAGTTGGAGATGTGTGCTAAGCAGTTAGATGTTAGAGTCTGGAGTTCAGGGTTGAGATCCAGGATATAGCTGCACTTGAGGGGTTCTCAGAATATAGATGGATTTTAAAGCCACCAGATTGGATGCTGTCATCTAGGGAATGGGTACAGATAATGAAAAGAAGAGGGACTAGCTCTGCATTCTAGGCCACTCCAACATTAAGAGGTTGAGAGAAGAAGAAAATCCAGCAAAGGGGACTAAAGATATTGACAAGTAAATAGGAAAATCAAGAAGGCGTGGTGTCTTAGAAGTGAAACCAAGAAAATATTTCCAAGAGGAGAGAGAGATCAGTAGTAACAAATGCTAGTAAAAGGTCAAGTATGGTCGCAACTAAGATCCAATCATTGGGTTTGGATACATGGAGGTCACAGATGGTCTTGACAAGAGCAGTTTTGGTTACTAATGGGGCATAGTATCTAACATGGAGGAAGAAACCAGAAAAGGGCTGTGTGATTATTGAGTGAGAAAATGGAGGTCTCGATTCAATCAAAGAATAATTTTAGGGAATGTGAGAGCTGTATGAACAGAAAATTGGTAAAGACTTTAAGCTTTCAGAAGTTAAGTCATTCTGGTTCATGACAGCTTTGAGGGTGTAGCTATGGGTTTGCTTATCTGGCACAAATGGAGTTGAAGAACTTCAGAGTTGAGGAGTTTAAATACCTGTGAAACCCAGTCTTAGATGGGCTATGCACACAGACATTGATATTGCCCAAGGGAAAGGCAGGAGGTGATGACAACCAAGCCCAGATCCCGAAAAAGCAAGATATGTTCTAAGAGTGGACGGAGGACTAAAGGACTACGATGCACTATTGAACCACCAGCCAAAATATGCACTAGTCCCTTTTTATTTTCTTCCTATTATCATGATTGAACATGTCAGGAATAAAGCAGCTGTTTAGAATTTTAGGGATTTACCAAAAAGAACAAATGGTCCCTGTCGTGTGGGCTGTGTCATGCCATTCCTCAATGAGCTGAGATAAGTGATTCATGGGTATGAGTCACCCATGACATCTGTCACACTGGATCTCTAAAGACAGTATGGATTTGCATTGAGATGACCTTGTTTTTTAGGGCCCTGGGTGTAGGGTGTGTGTGTGTATATGTGTGTGTGTGTATGTGACCATAGAACTAAAAAATTTGAAACTTTCTGATTTAAAATATTTAGAGAAGAAGAAAACGTTCCAGAGGACACTGAATGCTCAGATCTGACTTTCTTTTTTGTCTTGATAAAAAAGAGATATTAATAAAGTCTGATTCCTGAGCCATCCTCTGAACTCTTACTAAGGCCCACAGTGGTGTTTCAGGTGGATATATGGTGATATCTTCACAGTTTAAAACAAAAATACAATACCCTTTGTTTACTTTGTCTTGGCATATACATTTTGGTTCCCTTGGTCCAGGAATTTACATCCTATAGAATCCCAAAGAACTGTCTGGGACCACAGGAAATGTCACATCAAAGAGATAAATGATCAATGTCAGGTGCTTACATAAAAATCTTTATCACATGAAAGTGAAACATGGGCTGCTGGGCTTTGGATGAGGCAGATCAGGGTTTGAGGATCAACTCTGCCACAGATCTGCCTTGAAAACTTAAGCTAAGACTTTACCTACCCTGAAATTCTATATCATCTTTTGTAAAAATAGAAATAATATTACTCAATTTAAAGGACTGCCATGATAATTAAATGAACAGACTTAAATGAAATCCTCTGACCCAGGCTCAACAAATATTGATTTCTTTCCCTTCCTCTTGTCTTCCCTTCATCAGTAGGAGAGAAGCCTATTTGAGTGTCAAAAACTGCCTCAAACCCAAAAAGACAATTCATTAGAAAATGCCCTGGAAATTATAAACTGTATCATTGTGTCATGCTAATTAAAAAGTGCCTAAGCTGCCAGTAGGCCCAGGTTGGGTTCAAGTCTACACTTCACAATTTATTGGATGTGTGACTGTTGGTAATTAATGCACTTAGCCTCAGTTTTCTCCTCTGTACAATGGGATAACAGCCCCTGTCTCAGATGGTGGTCAATGAAAAGTTTCAATGAAAGAATGTGTATAATGTGCTCAACAAGTTTTTAATCATGTAGTAGCATGTACTCAAAAGCCATTAGCTAGAAGATCCACCTTTTAACAGTCTTGGTTATGATCTAATTCTACTCTTTCTCTCAGAAGTAATAGGGAAAGTTAAAGGGAAGGTGGAGGAACGAAACAGTTTTAGAGGCCTTGCTCTTGTCTTGGTAACACAGAAGTCCATTCTAAGCACCTACCACCTTCCCTCCACCTCATCTGGCAATACCACCCCTGGAGAGCACAGATTCCACCATCACCGTGACAATGAACAGGTGGGTGTGGGGAGGCTTCTGAGAGATGTTCAGACACACACACATGCACACACACACCAGCTTGGAAACCCAGGACAAAACACCCTAAAGCCCCTCAAAAATGAAAAAAAAAAAAATTTAAATTTAATCCAGCCAATTTTGGTGAAAAATTTCTGAGTTTCAGAACAATTGTAGAAAAAAGCCTGGGAAGCTACAAAGCACCAGGCAGCACCTCCACAGCAAGCGGGTGGCCAAGCCCTGGGTATGCTGTGGAGAATCGGGTCTGCAGGTACTCAGCACCAGGGTGCATGGTGGTGCTTCTCTTCCCTCTCACCCCATAGCTCTGGGATTCGACAGAAGTATAAATTGAAGGGTGAGAGGTCTTCTTGGGTTTTTGGCAGGGAGCTTCCAGTTGTGGTTTGTTTAGTTTTTAAAGATAAAAATAGTAGTGATGTATGTGTATAGGGTGTGTATTTGTGTGTAGCGGTAGTAAAAGATGGTGTTGAATCACTTTGAAAGCTTTGCTAAACTCAACATAGTTGACCTTTCCTCTATCCGTTCCTAAAACACAAAGGTTCTAATTCAATAATTCTGTTGAGAGGTTTGGACTAAGTCTTTGGAAAAAGAGTTCAATTATTTGAGACTTCAATTCATGAGATTCCCCAGGCAGTAGAACCAGTAAAAGAATATCAGCAAAGTCATCTCTATCTACCCCCAGTTTTTTTAGAAGCAGAAAGTTAAAGTAATCCAGAACTCTTCCATGCAGGGCAGGAGCATTCAATCCGCAAGAGGCTTGCATGTTACCCATTATGGTACTCAGTAATATTTTCCTACTCTCAATACCCTCTTTTCTTTCTTCTTTCCCTGCTTTGCTTTAATCCTCCCTCTGCTTTTGATTCATTTTCTTTCCCCTTTCTCTGCCTCCTATTAGCCTCTGTGATATTTGCAGGACTGGTCAGCATCATATTAAGGAAGTTGTTTCTGCCACTGCTGTATTTTAATGCCCTCCCACCAGGGGTCCCTCAGGGGCCCTCCATTGCACCTTCATTGTGATGCTCTTTAGTTGCTGGTGTTTCCCACAGTATAGCACGGAAGGGGCTCTCTTTGCTGGTGACACACTGTTCTGCCCAGGCTGTTCCCTGCCCCTCTTCCTGCCTCCCTCATCCATGCTCACCTCCATTCTGATGTTCCTGCCTCCCAAGACACCATGGTGGAGAGCAGTGCTTCTCCAACGTAAGCATGCACCAGAATCCTCTGGAAGGCTTGTGAAAACTGATCGCTGGACCCCAATCCTCAAGGTTCTATTTCTAAATCTGAGTTAGATCCCAAGAATTTGCTTTTCTAACAAATTTCCAGGTGATATAAAGGCTGCTGGTCCAGGGACAACACTTTGAGAACCACTGGTGGTGAGGAAAGAATGGACATCAAGGCCAACCTCTGCTAACCTTCATTTCTAGTTTAGCTGCTGACCAGCTGAGTGATCCAAACAATTTATTTGCCCCTCTGAGAGGCTTGGTTTTCTCAGTTGTAAAAATATGTTAATAATAACCTTGCAGTACTGTTATTATATAAGACATTGTCTTTCTGACCTTCTCTGTGAGAATCAGAATTTATTCAATAGGATCAGAAATACTGAGCTCACCTTATCAGCAATCACTAGTTATGCAGGCATTACTGGCCACTAATACCAATATCATATGGCGACTGCAAATGTGTGGCCTTGGCTCATGTGGGAAACCACTTAAATATACAAACTCTGGATTCTCTCGCCTTCCCCTGACACTTAGGTTCCCTATAAATAGATAGTTTAAGTAGATAAGGAGAAAAAGTCACTTTCATCTTCCTGGTTCTCACTCCCTTTCCTCCCTTATTTATGCCTTTCATTCTGGAATCCTGTAGCTAATTCTAAAGGGCATATTTTGTCCTTAGAAGGTACATGCAGGGCTTGCATTCCTGTGCTCAAAAGAGAGTGTGGTCTAATGGGTAGGAAGTGGGTATGGAAGGAATGGTGGGTTCTACTTAAAGCCTCCCTACTGACTCACGGAGGCATCTAGGGAAATGGCCTAACTTCTCGGGGACTTGGGTTTCCTCTGGTTAAAAGGAGGACAGATAACTTGTTCTTAGCAGGGTACTTCTGATGACAGAGAAGTTAGTGTTTGAGAAGCACTTGGAGGTGGGGAGCTATCTGATCATATAAATATGGAATCTAGAGATGCACATTCTTTCTCCACCTTCTCACAAGCATTATACAATGATTCTGTCCAGCCAGTTAGGCAGGTCAAGATCCCATCCTGACCTATCTGGAGCTTGCAGATTGAAAACATTTGGAAAAATAAAAAAGTTTTAAGCATTCCTGCCAGGCCTACATCTCATCTCCCCTGAGATGTAGGGTAAGGAGAAAGCAGGTGCAGAAGAGTCATGGCCCAGGAGACTGAATATAAGCAGTCTTGGCCTGGCTGTTACCATCTTGAGGTCTTGGGCCAAAGCTTGCCCGACTCTGAGTTTAAAGCTCTGATTATCTCTGAGTCTGCTTCCAGCTCGTTAACACCCCAAGGTTCTATAGTCCCGAGTAGTGAAGTCTTTCGGAAGTAAATAGAAAATAGCTCATGGTTCCTACTAAGAGATCACAATTCCACCTGCACTGTCTTTTCCATCTTGACATGGAGAGGCTCCCATGCATCAGCTATTTACTATTTCAGTTTTTTAATGGAGTTCTTACTTGCCTTGGGCTAGAGACTGAGCTAGAACTGGGAATGCAAAAGATAAGACAAGGTCCTGGCCTATTAAAGCACTTACCATTTAGCAAGAGAGACAGCTCCTTGGAGAATGGCAGCACAGAGGAGAGTTAACCCCGACTGAGAGGTTGAAAAGGCCTTCAAAGAATAAAAAGGAAGAAAAAGGAAACTATGGCTTATTGGGAAAAAGAATTAAATCACTTATTCACCTATTTTGCCAAGTACAAAGCCAGTTGCTTTACATACATAAATGTATTTATCCTATGAAAATGCTTAACTGGGAGCCCACTAGGCTGCAGAAACTCCAGCACCCTGGGTCTGTCTCTTCCTAAGCAAACCAAATCCCAACCTGATGTAAACAGTGAAACAAAGCTTAAGTTTAACCTATCGGAAACCACCAAGTAGCCTCTAACTAGGGACTTTACCAATCAGAAACCACCAACTAATCTCTAACTAGGGACTTTCCATTTTAACCAATCAAATGCTTCCTCTGTCTTTCTTTCACAAACACCTTATAAAAGTATCCGCTTCGCACCTCTTCAGTGGAGTGCCAGGCCACTTGTGGTCTAATGCTGCCCAAGTAATGAAATGCTGAATGCTGAAACTCAGTAAAATATTAATGTGCCTAAGTTCATTTTTTAACAATCCTTACATTAATCTTAAGAGGCAGATATTATTTTCCACAATAAAAAGCTAAGAAAAGTTGGGCATGAAGAGAGTAATACATTACCTTGTGTCCACAGAGTTAGCACTTGATGGGGCAGTGATCAGTCTGAGGTGTACTGGATTCTACAGCATTTTCTCCTCAATATGTGAAACTTTACCTTGACCTTAAACGATCACGAAGACGTCTCCCATCAGAGAATGGGAAGTTTCTCCAGGTAGAGGGAGCTAAAAGGACAAAATCAGAGAGTCTGGATTACACTAGTGGTCATGATGTAAAGGCAGACACAGGCAGTCTCGGGAGATAAGGTGGGAAGACAGGTAACTCCAAATGTTCTAGATGCTGTTCCAGGCTGCAGTGCTCTAGGGACTGAGGAGCTATGGAAATGGGAACAACTTGACTTGATTTTTGCCCTTTAAAGCTGCTTCTTTAACAATGGTGTAAAGCAGTGGTGCCCAACATTTTTGGCACCAGGGACAGGTTTGTGGAAGACAATTTTTCCGCAGACCAGGTTAGGGGGATGAATGAAGTGCATTACATTTATTGTGCACTTTATTTCTATTATTATTACATTGTAATATATAATGAAATAATTTTACAACTCACCATAATGTATAATCAGTGGGAGCCCTGAGCTTGTTTTTCTGCATTAGATGGTCCGATCTGGGGGTGATGGGAGACAGTGATAGATCCTCAGTCAATTAGATTCTCATAAGGAGCACACAAACCAGATCCCTTGCATGCACAGTTCACAGTAGGGTCCACGCTTCTATTAGAATCCAATGCCAACATTGATCTGACAGGAGGTGGAGCTCAGGTGGTAATGCCAGTGATGAGGAGCAGCTGCACATACAGATGAAACTTTGCTTGATTGCCCACCTCTCACCTCCTACTGTGAGGCCTGGTTCCTAACAGGCCATCAACTGACACTGGTCCATGGCCCCAGGATTGGAGACTCCTGGTGTAAAGGATGAATTAGAAAAGAGTTTGACTGTGTTCATTCATTTACTCATTTGCAGGCACCAATGGAATGATACTGGGGAAAGGAAACCAGTGAAAAGATGACAGCAGTAGCCCAGAAGAGAGATGATGAGGACATGAGCCAAGCTCTTGCTTCCCTGTCTTTGACATTTCATTACATGGAGAAGACCTAGGAAAGCCCAGAGGGCATATGCTTGGAAGTCTAAGAGCTATCAGGAAACCTAAAGTGACCCTCAAGCCAAGATCCTTGGGGCTACATAATAGATATGAATTTAAACTAGACCAAGCCCTGAAGGTTTGTACATTTTTATGAGAATGCTTCAGAAACAGACCTGGTCCTCAAAGCTACAAGGCCCAGTGGGTATTCTAATCTCCTTTGGGAAGGAACTAGGGAAGCTTGATTCAAATGTCTCTGGACCCTCCTGAATATATATCCTCTTAACGGAAGGAAGAGTTGTTCTTTTCTAAGCAGGCCTCTAATGCTAGCTAGAAAAAGAGCAGGGTTCTAAGACTTCAACTGCTTGCCTGAAAGGGGAAGAGAATCAGCTGACTCATACTGGTCCTTTTAGACTGTATGGTTTGAATGATGATGCTCAGGAGAGTTTCCAGCACAGCAGACCTCAGGGAAGGCAGGGCTTGAATTCAGGTAGCCCACTGTGGAGTCAGGAAAGCTGTAGGGACAAACTGGAAGTTGGTGGCAAAGAGGTGTTTTCACTAGGGTGTAGATCAACGCAGGGCCATCCTACAGCCCCAAGGAGTCCAAATGGAAGCCAAGAGGATGTGGAAAGAGTGAGATGGTATAACCACTTGCTAGAGCTGCACTGACTTTTAGAATTGCACTGAATCTAAAAGTGATCAGAAAATGGACATGATGGTGTTTCCTATTCATTTTGAGACCCAAGTAACTGATCTCATCTTCACCTCTATCAAAGAACTCACTTCTCAACTTGACTCTCACCCAGCACCTATTCTTCCTCCCATTACTTAGATGGGCAACAGGGTTAATGCACAGCTCACTAAGAGTTAGATAACCTAGAAGAGTCAGAAGAGTTCTGGTTCCTTCTCTGCCACTTACTAGATCTCTGGCTTAGCCTCATTTGCTTTGTCTTTTTATTACAAAAACAAAGAAACCATAAAATGATGGGTTTAGAAGAACAGACTTCCCTTTAAGGTCTCTTCCAGTTATAACAATCTCTTATTTGTTTCATTCTCCAAGCCTCCCACTCCTTACTGCACTTATTTTAATCTTTTTTTTTTCTCCTTTCTCTGTGTTTTCTTGCTTATGAAATGAGTGTGTGTGAGTAATGTTCATATGCTGATGAACACAGTTGGGTCTTTGTCGTCTGTGATAATGAGAAATGGATCATGTGGATAACTCCAAACTGAAAACACTGTTCAAGTATGTGACTGAGGAACATTCCAGTCTGACTAACAGTCTAATGTTTAGTTAGGGCTGCACTCACTGAGTATCCATTATCTAGTTAGCAGGATGGGCAGAGAGAAGTCAACTGGGTTAACTGGGCTAACTTGTGAAGAATAGGGACTGAGGCTGGGATGTGCACATTGGCCAAGTCTCCTCCACTAGGCAATGGCTTGTTTGTAAATTAGACTTGCTTGGTTTGTGGGATTCATACTACAATGGCCAGTGTTTAGGACATGCCCAGGGATGGGGTGGAGGCTGCAGTAAGAAAAGATAATTGCTAGAGATTTTAGGAGACTGAGGGTCTCAGAACCAAGAAGGGTCACAGTACCTTGGGTCAAGAGTGGCTCAGCCAGCAGTGACGAGGGCAAGGCCCCTCCTCTGGACTCTGCTGTCACCTTGATTCACCCTACAGGTGGCTCTGCACTAAGGAAACCCCCTTGGACATTTGCCACACGGAATTAGGGGAGCCACTGTGTGCCCACATGCATCTCTGATTCTGCAGCCTGGCCAGGTCAGCTTTTCTGGAATGAAAATGGGAAAGAGGATGTTTCAGGGCTATTAGTGACGATTGTCCTAGGACTCATATCCTGCTATGCTCCCTACCCACTCCACTAGTGACCTGGTCTCTAACAAGCCCCTCATCCTCAATTACCCCTTATCAGTTGGTAGAGACATGTGGCATGGGTGTCTCAGGTGAGTTTAAATGTCAATTTGAGCTGAGTCAAGATATTATACAAAGCTTGTGGGAGGCCGAGGTGGGCTGATCACTTGAGATCAGGAGAGTTCGAGACCAGCCTGGCCAACATGGTGAAACCCCATCTCTACTAAAAATACAAAAATTAGCCAGGCATGGTGGGGGACACCTGTATTCCAGCTATTCAAGAGGCTGAAGCCAGAGAATCACTTGAACCTGGGAGGTGAAGGTTGCAGTGAGCCTAGATCATGCCATTGCACTCCAGCCTGGGTGACAGAGAGAGACTTCGTCTCAGAAATATATGTATATCTATATATGTATTATGCAAAGCTTATTCTGTTCAAAACTGGTTGAACATTATAAGACTACAGGTCACACAATTCTGCATGTTTTATTTTATGATAATATTTTATTTTTATTTTTGGTAGTGGAGGGATCTCACTATTTTGCCCAGGCTGGCCTTGAACTCCTGGCCTCAAGCAATCCTCCAACATTAGCTTCCCAAAATGCTGAGATTATAGGCATGAGCCACCACTCCTGGCCTATACAAACTTTGATTTCTCTTTTATTGTAAAGATAACATGATCACTATGTATTTGGAAAACATAGTAGAAGTATACAAAAGAAAATGTAGACTTGCTATGCTGTAACACCCAGAGATAAGCACTATTAATGCTTTGGCTTATTATTTTTATTGTCTTTCTGATAAACAGATAAATAGATGGTAGATAGATAGATAGATAGATAGATAGATAGATAGATAGATAGATAGATAGAGATAAGATAGATGTCATTGTATATAGTTTCATATTTTACATTTTCTAACAATTTTGTAAGCATGTTCTTGTCATTTAGTTTTTTTAATGTTATATGTTAATGTCTCCATTCTAATTTAATTATATCCACGTACAATAATTTATTAAACACTTCTTTATTATTGAGAGAGTGTTTCTAACTCTTCGCTTATCTTATATAATGTAGCAATGAAAACCCTCTTGCATGAATAGTTCTTTGAACTGCTGAGTTTTCCCTCAGCAAGGATCAGGATAAAGGTACACAAAGATTTTTAGGGCTCTTAAATAAATTGTCAAATAGTTTTCTAGATAAGTGGCAACAATTTATACTTGTACTGGCTGTCACAACAGTAAGAACTTTCATGTTTTGTTTTATTTTTATTTACTTATTTAGTTTCGAGACAGTCTCACTGTGTCACTCAGGCTGGAGTACAGTGAAGCAATCATGGCTCACTGCAGCCTCTCCCCTTGGGCTCAGGCCATACTCCCACCTCTGCCTCCCAAGTAGCTGGGACTACAGGTGCTTGCCAACATGCCCAGCTAATTTTTGTATTTTTCATAGAGACAGGGTTTCGCCATGTTGCCCCGGCTGGCCTCCAACTCCTGAGTTCAAGTGATCCACCCATCTCGGCCTTCCAAAGTGCTGGCATTACAGGAGTGAGCCACTGCACCTGTCCAAAACCTGTCATGTTTTATAATGTCTGGAACTTTATATATGCAAAAAAAAAGTGATAACAAAACGTTATCGAAATTTTCTTCAGTTTATTTTGTGTGATTGAAAATGTTGTATATGTTTATAGAATGCTCTATTTATAACGTTTGTCCATTTTTCTTTCCTAGTGAAATATTTTTATTTATTTATATGAGCTATTCATATGAGAGAGAGATATATATATACATGCATATGTATATTAATCCTTTGCTATCTATGCTGCAAATTTTTTTCTACATGTTTTCTGTCTTTTAATTTTGCTGATGATTTGCTGATGATTTCAATATTAAAAAGTTTTAGGCTGGGCACAATGGCTCACGTCTGTAATCCCAGCACTTTGGGAGGCCAAGGCAGGCATATAAGCTGAGGTCAGCCTGGCTGACATAGCAAAACCTCGTCTCTACTAGAAGTACAAAAAAATTAACCTGTAATACCAGATACTCAGGAGTCTGAGGCAGGAGAATTGCGTGAACCTGGGAAGCGGAGGTTGCAGTGAGCCGAGATCTCACCACTGTACTCCAGTCTGGGCAACAGAGTGGGACTCCATCTGAAAAAACAGAAACAAAAACAAAAAGCAAAAAAGAACTTAAATTTACTTGTATTCAAATCTTTGCTTTTACTTTGTAATTTCTTCCATGCTTTTTTGTTTATAATTCCTTCTCCACTTTGAAGACAGGAGAATATTTATTCATATTTTGAGATGTTTTATTTTTTGTAATTAACTTTATAATTCATCTTGTGTTTACTTTACATGTAGTATGAGGTGAAGATTTAACTGGAGATCATCCTCAAACTGTTTGCTGACTAATCCATTTGTGTGTGGTTTTCCTTATCATGTATTAGATCCCCATACACACCATGGGTGCCTTGGTCCATACCCCAGACTCCCTTTCAGGAATGAAGGACTTGTTTCTCCAGCAGCTAGAAGATAGCTCTCAGCTGCCAGCTCTTTGGGGATTGACTCCGCAGGAAAAAAAAATAAAATAAAATTAAATTAAAAAATAAAAAATAAATAAAATGAAATCTGCCTGAAAAAAAATCTAAGTGACCTTCTCAGTCCCACAGCTCCCTATGTGGTGTGTGGCTGCAGCCATTCTTGGGACTGAATCACAGCTCAGCTTCTCCCTGTGCTCAATTTCACTTCTGTCCTCTCCTTCCATGCTCACCCCAAGCACACTCCCTAATGAATGTCTGATATGGTCTGGCTGTGTGTCCCAACTCAAATCTCATCTTGAATTGTAATCCAAATTGTAATCCCTATATGTTGAGGGAGGGACCTCAAGGGAAGTGATTAGATCATGGGGGCAGTTCCCCCATGCTGTTCTCATGATAGTGAGTAAGTTCTCATGATATCCGATGGTTTTATAAAGGGCTTTTCCCCACTTCACTCTTTACTCATTCTTTCTCTTGCCACCCTGTGAAGAGGTGCCTTCTGCCATGATTGTAAGTTTCCTGAGGCCTCCCCAGCCAGGCAGAACTGTGAGTCAATTAAACCTGTTCTCTTTATAAATTACCCAGTCTCGGATAGTTCTTCATAGCCGTGTGAGAACTGACTAATACAACGTCCTACAACCTAATCTCCATATCAGAGTCAGTTTCCAGGGAGTACAGCCTATGACATACATAAAGGCCCATGATCTGCAATCCAAAATTTCAAAATTAGTAAAGTTCTGAAAAGCAAATTTTGTTTTCATGAGTTTTGTGCCAACATTCACTTGGGAAAAAAATATGACGTGAATCAGTTGGAGATTATTTGTAGTTTTGATGTATCCTACTGAGTTTCATTACAGAAATATCAGTATGTTAGCTTATGTAGTACTGGTCTTAACCCCACTGGTTTCTGAGGTCTATGAAGTATTCAGTAATATTTAGGATATGACCAGATTACCTTTCTGAAATTCAAATTTTAAATTTGCAAACATATATAACCCCAAGAATTTAAGACAGAAGACAGTGGGCCTATATGGGATGTATTTTGAAATTTACCTTGATTTGTATGCTGTTTTGATGGCAAAATCATTAAGCATTTAAAAATCTCATAAGTTAAGGCTTCTCCCTTAGCATTGCTATTCTTTTGCAAAATACTTTTTGTTATTCCTACCTGTTTACTCTTTGAGATGAACTTCAGAATCATTTTACCAAATTATCTCCCCAGTTGAGATTTCCCTTGAAATACTACTATGCCTAAAAGCTAATCCAGGGACCATTAATATCTTTCAAGTATTTATCTCATCTAAGAATATGGTAAGTCTATCTCTTTGTTGATGTTGACTTTTACAGCTCTAGGTGAGTTTTAAAACTTCTTCACAAAAGCTCCGCATGTATTTCATTAGAGTTATTGCAATGACCTAGATTTTTGTTGTTATTCTGAAAGAAACTATGAATGTTTTTTACCTACTAATTATCCTAATTGATTATTATTTGTTATAGAAAAAATAATCCTTTCGTAATTTTACTTTTTATTGCCTCACTTCTGAAATTACATTAATTCTAAGAGCCTTTCAGTTGAATTATCTTGATTTTTCTTTGTCTTTCATTATGTCATCTGCAAATAATGATATTTTGTCCTCTTTTAAAATATTCATGCATCTTCTTTCCATTTTATACCACATTGTGCTGGACAGTATGTTCATTGGTAAGAATGTGAAATAATGATGGCAGTGGCAGAAATTTTGGTCAGCTTCCCAGTTTTAATTGGGATTGTCCCTAATGCTCCACTATTAAGCATTATGCTGGCTGGTGTTTTATGATGCTTATTTTTAATCATCTATAGAAATATTCTGTTCTTAGTTTTCTAGGGGTTTCTTTTTCATCTGTAAGAAATATGTTGCATCGTATCCTATATGTTTTGACATTTGTTGAAATTACCATATGTTTGTCTCCTTTGAAATATTGCTATGATGCAGTTATATTAATACATTCCCTAATATTAAAAACATTCTTAAACTTTACGATATCCTTGATTTCATTGTAGTGGGTAAGTTTCACTTATTCTTTATAGAAATAGGGATTTTTACATACATATTTATAATTGAGACCAGTCTATAGTGATTAACTGCTCTCAAATGTGAGAGCAGATGTTATCATCTGGGGAACAATTTTAAAATGAAGATTACATAATCCAGTAGCCACGACAGAAGAGAAAGATGAATTTGATTCTCAAACCGTTTTAATTTTCTAATAGAAAATAATGCTCTATAGTTAAAAGAAAAAGAGTCATGTGTTAACAAATAGACAGGAGATCAATTTCATATTCTACAAAGTGCTCAAGAAATCAATTATGAAAAGAGAAACAATCTAATAGTAAAGTGAACAGTGGTTATGAACAGGCATTTTACAGAAACAAAATTATAAATGAGCAATATAATTTGGAACAACGCCCAAATGTAGGTCTTTGATAATTAAAGACCTACAATTCAAAACTCTAATAGGTATTGTTTTATGCCTATCAAAAATAGCAAAGTTCCCAAAATTTGACAATGATATCCAGTCCTGGCAAGAGTATGGGGAAATGGGAATTCCTATTCCTTGTTTCCAGAGAAGGGTTTGGCAATAGTTATCAAATTAAAATCTATGTCCATTAGGTCCAGCAATTCTGCAGCTAATAATTTACAGTACAGATTTATTCACCAAATATACATAGAAAGTACAAAACTAAGTCAAAACAACTGTTACATCCACTAATAGAAAACTGATTGAATAAATTAAGACATACTTATTTGATGGATAGTATGTTGCTATGAAAAAGAATAGATAGATCTGTGTGTACTGATGTGAAAAATTTCAAATATAAATTATTAAGTCAAGGAAAGCAAATTGCAGAAGAGTAAGCATATTCTGACCCTTTTTGTAGATATGTTGAATGTTGGACAAATATAGATGCTGGTAGTGTGCATCTTTTTTATTCTTCATACTACACTGTTAGTTAGGAAATAGGTATAAGAATAAGACAGCAAGGCCAGGCACAGTGGCTCACGCCACCATGTAATCCCAGCACTTTGGGAGGCCAAGGCGGGCAGATCACCTAGGGTCAGGAGTTGGAGACCAGCCTAGCCAATACAGTGACACCCCAACTCTGCTAAAAATACAAAAACATTAGCCAGGCGTGGTGGTGGGTGCCTCTAATCCCAGCTACTCAGGAGGTCGAGGCAGAAGAGAACTGCTTTAACTCAGGAGTTGGAGGTTGCAGTGAGCCAAGATACTGCCATTGCACTCCATCCTGGGCAACAAGAGCGAGACTTTGTCTCAAAAAAAAAAAAAAAAAGATAATAATAAGATCGTGAGAAGGAAGGAGGTCAAGGACACTTTTTATTGTGTACTCTCTGCACTGTCTGAATCTTCTATATTACCTCCACTAAAATGTAATATCAGCAAAGGTTTTCTGACATTTTTAAAGTTTGTTTGCTTCTAAGTACTTTTTAATATTAAATTTATAATAGGAATTTAATATCATATTCCCAGGTTCCACCCTTAATAATTCAAAAGGTGAGATGTGGAACCCAGGAAACTGACATTTTTACAAATATTCCCAGAAAATTCAACGAAGGTGGTTGGGAAACACACTGAAAATCTCAGTTCTGTAGCTATGCTATTTTGCTTTATCTCATTCAAATATGAATACCAAGATGAAGCCAGCATAATACCTGTCCTTGATTTTCTATGATCTGGAAAAGTTACATAGCATATGAATTATCCATGTCTTGACAATATGGAAAAAATACCAATAAAATAAGAGCCTTTGTAGAAATAATGCATTGATACCTTACTTAAATTCTTCAAAAGCTAATTTTATAGTCTTCTACTTATTTTTTTAATCACATTGAGTCAATTATGTTTTCATCCCAAAGTACCCAGATTTTCAAACTTAATGCCATAGTTAAACAAATAAATCTCTAAAATTTTCTTCTCTAATATATCTGTTATATAACCCCTTTCTGATTTCTCAGTTTTATTTATGAATACCCCTTTCATTTTTCCTTTATTATCCTCTATTTTGTAAGTGTTTCTAAAGAAGTTAGCCCTTTAACTTTTTGATTAGCACTAATTATTCTGTTCCTGTTGCCTATTTAATATCTGCTTTTATCTTTATTAATTCTTTCCATTTCTATTTTAATTAAATTAGTTTTATTGTTTTTTGCAATTTAAAACAGTCATTTTCACCCTGTTCTACTTAATTCTAAAAGCATGTAAAGTACTAAATGTTACTGTAAGTATAATCCTAGCCACATATCATAATTTTCTAAGTAAGTCTCTTAATATGATTTCATGGTCTTTAGCAATAATTGTACTTGTCTTTTAGCATAGTGGTTAACAAATTTTAAATAAATTGTCATGTAACTGTTCCATGTAACTGTGGCTCACACCTATAATGCCAGAACTTTGGGAGACCAATACAAGAAAATCACTTGAAGCCAGAAGCTCAAGACCAGCCTGAGCAACAAAGAGAGACTCTCATCTCTACGGAACAAACAAACAAACAAACAAACAAGCAAAAATTAGCCAGGCGTAGTGGCGTGTATGCCTGTGGTCCCAGCTACTCCGGAGGGTGATTTGAGAAGATCACTTGAGTCCCAACCCAGAGTTTGAGGCTGCAGTGAGCTTTGATCATGCTGCTATGCTCCATTCTAGGCCACAGAGCAAAACACTGTCTCTTAAAACTGAAAGAAGAAATTATCATGTGATTTAATGTTTTTGTTTAAAGTTTAATGGTTAATATCTGATGAAAATGCAAAGTTGTTAGAAAATATAATTATGCTACATCTGTGTTTTGAAATTTATTGAGGTTTTCTTCATATAGTTAATCTGTATGTATTTTAAATGTATATTCTATTTATTAATAGATATGTATTAACTCATTCTTGTCAAATAGTATTTGTTAGTTTAATTCTGTTAAGTTATATTGTCAATCTATCTTTGTCTTTGATTTTTGGCTACCTAATGTTTCAAAGTATGAGAGGCATGTGGTAAATTTTCCTACAACAATTTTACTTCAATTCATTTCCATGTCCTCTCTATGTTCTCCAATTTTAGGTGTCTCTTTTGTTTTTCAGGTAAATTTTAGAGGCTTTAACTTATTAAAATATATGCCTCAGTTTACTTTAGGCACCTTGTTTTATTCATGTAGTCATTTAGCAAATATTCAGTACTCACTCTGTATCAGTATCAGTTGGCACAGCCATGTGCTAGAGTTCTGGCCAGTAAGGTGTAGGCAGAAGTCCCCTGGAGTGACTGCTTCTTTTTTTTTTTTTGAGAAGGAGTTTGGCTCTGTTGCCCAGGCTAGAGTGCAGTGGTGCAATCCCGGCTCACTGCAACCCCTGCCTCCAGAGTTCAAGCAATTCTCCTGCCTCAGCCTCCCTAGTAGCTGGGATTACAGGTGCCCACCACCATGCCCGGCTAATTTTTGTATTTTAGTAAAGATGGGGTTTCACCATGTTGGCCAGGCTGGTCTCGAACTCCTGACCTCAAGTGACCTGCCCACCTCAGCCTTCCAAAATGCTGGGATTACAGGCACTATCTACCATGCCGGCCCTTTCTCCTTTCTTCTTATTGGATGCAGTCAGCTGGCTGGAGCTACAGCAGTCACTTTGTAAGCATGAGGTAAGGACCAAGACTTGTAGTTATACCTTCCACCATTATTTACTTACTGAAACAACATAAATAAGTATCTACCTCTGGAATTCCTCTTATCAGAGAAAACTAAATTTCTATTGGTTGAAGCTACTGTTAGTTGGCTATTGTGTACTTGCAACCGAATACATTTTTAATTAATCTATGTCTTTACTTCTGTACCTCAAATTTTCAAAAATATATGTGAAACTACACACTTTTAATTATTAGGTTGGTGCAAAAGTAATTGCGGTTTCTGCTATTACTTTTAATGCTGTTTTGCCATTACTTTTTTTAATATAAAAATCAAGTACCCTGCAATAACTCCGTAGGTAGTAAAAGAAATTAGAGTGCTTTAAACTCTACTGCCTTCCTTCCCATTTTCAAATGTTTATAATATTTGTAAAATCAGAATTTTATTTTCATTGAATTTTTACTTTAAATATCTTTTTCATATAATTTACTTTCCATTCAAGTTATAAACCATAACTATAACAATTATTTAGAATTAACATTTTGTGTTCAATGTTATCAGTTTACACTAAAGTTTTTTAAGAGTTCAATTTGTTCACTCTTGGATAAAAGCATTTCACCCATCTTTTGGGCACCTGACAGATGTCTTCAGGCATTTTTCCTAAAGGATACAAGAGTGCTATTTCTCTTTTACATCCTTCACTAATTAAAAATGCCTTTCTTTTGCCTTTAAACATGAATAACATGTAAGACAACAACATCTTGTTAAAACTGTAGAATTCTTGAGTTAACATATTGCATAAAAACTCCAGATTTCAAAAACTATCTTATGAAGTTTTTATGTAGTATTATGAAGAAAAGCCTGTGAGCAGCATAGTTTTTTTCCTTGCTAAAGTACATGCTTAAAATTATTTCTGAAGCAGTGTAAGAATATGATACTCTATCAGTGGTTTATCCTGGAAGATGTTTAGCCCCTTGGATCACAGCTCAAATGATCATCATGATGGATGGTGATGGTGGCGATGACATTGGGAGTAACAGTGGTAGTAATGGTGATGACGATGATGGCAATTTTAGCTCAGGAAAGTTTTCTTCCATATATCTTTTCTTATTTCTTCTTTTCTCTTGGTTTATTTCTTCTGAATATTTCCTGTTTAAAATTGGTTTCTGTTCTCCGTATCAACTTTCTCTCTCTGTTTTTTTAAACCTACTGCCTTAGCATTTATAGAAAGATGTAGCTTGCCTTTTACGTCATTGACTTGATTTTCTGTGGTATCTATTCTCCTATTTATTACCTTCAAGGTACGTTTTAATTCTGTTATTCTATTTGTAAGTTACTAGAATTCTCTTATTGTCCTTATAAAATCCTTTTAGATATCTACTGGCTTTCCAGAGAGCCAGTATTATCTCATCTCTCCACTCTTGTCCCATAAGTCCATGCTTCCTCATTTTCATTGAGAAATACAGAGAACATCATCTAGTTTATTTTTCTTCACTTATTTTATTTTTTTCTGAAAATGTTATTTTAGTTTTTTTTTGTTTTTCTTCTAACTTTTATTTTGGATTCAGGGAGTACCTGTGCAGGTTTGTTACATGAGTAATTTGCATGTGGCTGGGGTTTGATGTACAAATGGTTTTGTCATCCAGGTGTAGACCCAATAGGCAGTTTTTCAATCCTCATGCTCCACCTACCCTCCATCTTCAAGTAGGCTACAGTGTCTATTGTTCTCACGTTTATGTTCATGTGCACTCGATGTTTAGCTACCACTTATAAGTGAGAACATGCAGTATTTGGTTTTCTGTTCCTGTGTTAATTCACTTAGATCATGGCCTCTAGTGTCTTCCACGTTGTTGCAAAGGACATAATTTTGTTCTTTTCATGACTGTGTAGTATTCCATGGCATATATGCACTACCTTTTCTTTATCCAGTCCACCATTGATGGGTATCTAGGTTGATTCCATGTCTTTGCTGTTGTGAATTGTGCTACAATGAACATATGCATGCATGTGTCTTTATAGTAGAACAATTTATATTCCTTTGGGTATGTATCTGGAATGGGACTGCTGGGTCAAATGGTAGTTCTGTCTTAAGTTCTTTGAGAAATTTACAAACTGCTTTCCACAGTGGCTGAACTAATTTACATTCCCAGCAGGATGTGTATGTGTTTCCTTTTCTCCACAACCTTTCAAACATCTGTTTTTGTTTGTTTTGTTTTGTTTTGTTTTTCTGAGTCAGAGTCTCACTTCATCACCCAGACTGGCATGCAGTGGCATGATCATGGCTCATTGCAGCCTCAACCTCTCGGACTCCAGCAATCTTCCTGCCTCAGCCTCCCAAGTAGCTAGGACAAAAGGCGCATGTCTCCACATCCAGCTAATATTTTTAATTTTTTTCTAGAGATGTAGTGTCCCTGTGTTGCCCAAGCTGGTCTCAAACTTCTGGGCTCAAGTAATCCTCCTGACTTGGCCTCCCAAAATGCTGGGATTACAGGGGTGAGCCACTGTGCCTAGCCAGTTTCTTTCTTTTTTTTTTTTTTTTTAACTTTTTAACCATAGCCGTTCTGACTGGTGTGAGATAGTATCTTATTGTTTTGATTTGAATTTCTCTAATGATTACTGATGTTAAGCATTTTTTCATATGCTTGTTGACTGTGTATATGTCTTCTTTTGAGAAGTGTCTGTTTATATCTTCTGCCATTTTTTAATAATTGTTGTTGATTATTGATTTATTTAAGTTCTTTATAGATTCTGGTGATTAGACCTTTGTCATAAGCATGTTTAAAATTGCCTGTTTGCCTGTTTAAAATGCAAGTATTTTCTCCCATTCTGTAGGTTGTTTGTTTGGCATGTCTCTTGGACAATACAGACGGCTGAAATACCAGACTATTTTTATTGGTTTCATGTTGTTATCTTTCTGTTTGCTCATCCTTGAGTAATTTGAGTTAAGTCGAGGACCTGTTTTGCCATTGAGTATTTCTTAATGTGTTATTCTTTCCAGAAATTAGCAAATAATTGACTGATAGCCTTAATTTCTGGTTGTTGTCACTTGGCATCTGAGTTATCATGGCTGCTTCAGTAGAAAAGTAGAACGAAGTTAATCAGGTACAGATTTCTTACTGCCATCCTAAAAAGAAATGCTGCCTTTTCTTTTACTAAAAGAGGGAGATTTCCTATTTCATGAACTCCATGAATTTCAAATGCATCTGATAGTGATTTCAAAAATAAATGAGGAAGTTTGATTACTGGTACATTTACTCAACATGCATGCAGCAGGGAAGCAATACAGTAGTATGGTTAAACGTATAGGTTTGAAGATGAGTTGGGTACCTTTCCACAGTGTGACCTCAGGAGACCCACATCTGTGAGTCTCAGTTTCTTCATGCACAAAATGGCACTAATAATATCTACCTCACAGAGCTACCAGGAAAATTAAATAATATTCTATATATTCTGTGCAACGTATCACTAACATATATTAGGTATTGTTAATACAGAATCTAATACATGACAAGTATTCAATAAATAGTAGCAACTATAAATATATTCTTAGTAGCATAATATTTTGTAAAATCTGCTGCTTTCCATTCCTTTTTGTTTTCATTTTCTTTTTCTTTTCTCTCCCTCTTTTTTTTTTTTTTTTTTTTTTTTTTTGAGACAGAGTCTCACTCTGTTGCTCAGGCTAGAGTGCAGTGGCATGATCTCAGCTCACTGCAGCCTCCATTTCCCAGGCTCAATTGATCCTTTCACCTCACCCTCCCAAGTTGCTGGGACTACAGGTACATACCCCCATGCCCACCTAATTTTTGTATTTTTTGTAGAGAAAGGATTTCACCATCTTGCCCATGCTTCTCTCAAGCTCCTGGGCTCAAGCAATCTGCCTGCCTTGGCTTTGCAAAGTGTTGGGATTAGCCCCTTTTTCATTCTAAGCAAATCATCTGTAATAATTTATTTGGAGTACCTAGTAATAAAATTTCTAAATAAATACCATTCCACTTTTAAAAACATTTGATTAGTTTTAATCACATTAAAATACATGATTACAGGTCCATTGCTAGCCATTGATCAATTTGATCAAGTAAATAAGAATCCTGAAGTATTTCAAGAACTGTGGGATGTGCTCAGTCAAAACATAAGTTTGACTCAATTTTACATACTGATAAATAACTCAAGAGTTTCATGATAAAGTCTTTTCACAGACTAAGAAAGACAAAAATATTATCCAGAATTTACTTTCATTTTCATCAGGTGAAAAATACTTTCACTGTGGGCATTTTTATCCAACTTAGGTTCACAGAAGGAATGTTTTCAGTTGGTTACAAATATCAAAATGAATTGTCATCTGCTGGCAGGGAAATAAAGAACCAGAGACATGGGGGCTGAGAAAAATTCAGAAAGTACACTTGCTTTTATCTGGCTAGTTCACAACATAAACTTGACCCAAGCTACAACCAAAGTTTGAAATGTTTTTCACATGGAAAAATTAAAAATAATTTTAATTATGATTTGCTTTGTAATTAAATTGATTCCTTTAGAACTTCGTGGAAAGTTTTTATATTGAAAATCTCTGCCAGGTGCAGTGGCTCACGCCTGTAATCCCAGCACTTTGGGAGTCCGAGACGGGTGGATCACTTGAAGCCAGGAGTTCGAGACCAGCCTGGCCAACATGGCAAAACCCCATTTCTACTAAAAATACAAAAATTAATTGGCATGGTGGCGGGTGCCTGTAATCCCAGCTACTTGGGAGGCTGAGGCAGGAGAATCACTTGAACCTGGGAGGCAGAGGTTGCAGTGACCCGAGATCACACCATTGTGCTCCAGCCTGGGTGACAGAGCAAGACTTCGTCCCACAAAAAAAATAAAAATAAAAAAGAAGGAAGGAAGGAAGAAAAGAAAAGAAAAGAAAAGAAAAGGAAAGGAAAGAAAAGAAAAGAAAACAAAAGAAAGAAAAGAAAGGGTGGAAAATCTCTACAGATGAGTTTCCCATAGTCGCTGAGCTCCGAATTATAGCCGAACAAGACTGGAGGGAATTTAATGCCCTTATGCTGTTTCCCTTTGATAAGCAGCCCCTGCAGGCAGCCTGAGGGATCTCCAATTCCTAAAGCCACAGGTGTTCTCATCTATTCTAGAGGAACTGCAGGAGCATAGTGAATTAAAATGGTTTCACTTTTACTCAAGGGAGCCACCTACTGTGTCACTTTCACATTGTCCAGATCCAACCCAGGTAAAGATAGGCCTTTTGGGGGAGCTAGGGGTATGATATTTCTAATAATTCAAAATTCTTAGAATATTAAATGTGTCCACGACTTTAAGAAAGGGGTTCTTTCTAGCTGCAGTATAATTTCTTGAAAAATGATTTGACTAGATATATAAATACCAGAAGGCACTAGTAATTAAAAATCTAGCCAAAATAAAGTATCTTTTGAACGATTTTGTAAATCAATGCACTGGAGAGAAGGAGGAGAGGAAAGCCATCCAAAATGGGCCATATCCTTCCATTTCATCAGAATCAGTTCTACTGCTGAGACCCCGATATGTAACATTTATCCTGATATTTGGAAAATGGTATGTTGTGTTTGAAGACCACCCTCCAGGCAGTCTGAAACTCCAGACTGGAGGCTCAGCTCAAACCAACCACCACAAACTATATGACTGCACAAATCAATTTCTCTCTCTTAACCTCGGTTCAAACATCTTAAATGTGGGTGCAACAGACTAAATCAGAGTCCTCAGAACTTCCTGTTTAATATGGCTAGAACACAAGTATATGAAAATAGATAAAACTGGATTGGCCCCAGAGCACTTCTGAGGAACCCCAGGGCTCTGTGGGACTCAGTTTGCAAACCGCTAGATCAAGGGATTCCATAGACATTCTCCAGCTCTAATAGGCTATGATTCAACATGGAAAATATTAAAAAAAAAAAAAAAAAAAAAAAAACCAGAACCATATGTCTCCATCTATATAATATATCCCTGAGGTTCAGCTCTATGGAAATTGGTCCAAGTTGCATCACTGGAAGAAGATGAGAAAAAGAAAATAACGAAAAAAGAAAAATTGACTTTGCTCTAATGAACTCAAACAGGAGCTGGTTAGTATTTCTGAACCTTTGCCAGGGCTCCAGCCTCCCCTCTAAAAAGTACACGTGGGGAATACAGAGCCCCATCAGATGAAAAGAGATGGAGTGCACAAGAGGACTTTCCAAAAGAAAGGCTCTCCTTGAACTCTGCAGGATCCATTTGCACTACTGGACATTTCTGACATTGGAGAGAAAAAAAGCTTAGCAGGAACCCTTTGTCCTCATAACAGGTTTCCCCCGTTTGTTGCTTTGTGAACTAATGTAAATCAAATAAAGCAATGTACTCAAACCACAGTGGACCTGAGTGTATAAATGAGGAACAGATGGTGACTAGGTGTATAGTGTCATTTCTATTTTGTGACGGTAATGGATCACAAAACTCTATAGTCCACATGGCGGGAGTGGTCACAGCCGCCCCTCATACTCTTCTTCTAAACGTGCTCTCCAAACCTCCTTCCCTTCTCATCTCCCACTCAGTTCTGGGAAATGTAGAAAAATGTGTAATAGTTAATGATAGAAAGAGCCACTGACCTAAATACATAGTGGTCATTTATTATGCATGGCTTCTGATCAAGGGATTAGAGAGTTTTCATTGACTCTTTATTTTCAGCCACTCAAGTTCCATTTCTGTTGCTTTATTTAGTCTTGACAAAGACCATTTCTATATTTACACTTAACATGCCTAGTTTCCCTAAACATTCAAGGATACCATTAACCCTCACTGGAGGGCTCTTTGATAATGGTAGGTATAATTTCTGTATTAGTTTTCTGTTTTTGCATAACAAATCACCCCTCCCCCCAAAAAAAGAACAACTTAGTGGCTTAAACAATAAGCATACATTATCTCACACAGTTTCTGTAGGGTCAGGAATTTGGAAGTGGGGTAGTTTTGGCTTGAAGTCTCTGATGAGATTACAGTCAGGATGTCAGCCAGAACTCCAGTCATCTGAAGGCTCATCTGGGGTGGGAGAATCTACTTCCAAGATGGCTCACTCACACAGTTGTTGGCAAGAAAACTAGATTTCTCACTAGAATTGACAGGAGGCCTTCATGCCTTACCACATGGACCTCTGAATATGGCTGCTTGAGTGTCCTCACAACAGGGAAGTCAGTGTCTCCTAGAGTGAATGATCTGAGAGAAAGAGAGAGAGTGAGAGAGAGGGAGAAAGATGCCATATGATGTTGATGACTTACTCTCATAAATCACACAACATCACTCCGAGTGTATTCTATTTATCAGAAGTGAGCCACTAAAGCTGAACCCATGCTTAAGGGGAAGGGAATTAGATTCCACGTGTTTTAGGGGAGACACACCAAAGAATTTGCAGACACATTTTAAAACCACCAAATCTTAGGATGGCCCAGAATCTGAAAATGGAAACTTTGAAAAAGTAATGCAAGGATAACGATTCAAATGTCGAAAAGATTTTCTGCAGGTTTTTGTTGCTTGGCAGTGTGGGGGAGCCAGAGGTCACCTCCAAACCCTTTTTAACTCTTAGTGGGCTCTATGGCTTGACCTAGGAGTTAAATCGACATCAAGTAGATTAACAAGAAAAAAATCATACAAACTTTATTAATTTTACATGTACATGGGGATTTTCACAAGAGTGAAAATTGAAGAAGTGACCAGAGCAAGATGCTTTTATACTTTTTAGACAAAAACCAATAAACTTGAGAGGACAAAGAGGATCTGGCTAGGGGCAGTAAATTTCTTCAGGGTTCACTAGGAGATATATGAGGGGTGGAGAAGTAGTGAAAGATAACAGCTACCTTGGTAAGTATGTTTATTGTGGTTCATTGCAGCCCCCAGTTCCCAATCTCTGTGATAAGGGCTATTTTGTCACCCTAGTACAGGGAGGGGGTCCCTTCCAGAGGAATCCCTGTGACTTGCTGTCTGCTGGAAGAGAGAGGTCAGCTTGCCCTTTCTGAAACTACAATTTCTTCAATGTTTTTAACTCAAGATAATCAATACACCAACTCAGCATATTTTGGGATAGCGCATCCTTCACTCCTTCAGCACTGGCACAACACACATCAGTATTGGTTTACAGATCATTAATTACTTGATAATACGATTAGAATCAGAGGATCTTTAATCTAAATGTTAGAAAGAAGGAGTACTTAACATCACAGATATCTCAACAAATTACAGATGTCTCTGTCATGGTCTTGTCAAGTAATGTGGAAAATGGTTTAATTCATAGAGATTTTCAGGAACACATCTGAAGTACACAAGAAATTGGCTTTGGAATTTCTTTGCTGTGAAGATGCAAGGAAGTCAAAGATTAAATAAACAAAGATGATGATAAACATAGATGATAATGAAAATGTTAATGCTTCTAACTCAGTTGATGATAAAGAAGATAAAGAAATTGAAGTGATTCTTAGATGACTACAGTAATTTATTTGGAAGTACTTCCATGATTTTGCCAAATTTTACAACAACTCTTGGAAAATAGGAGTGACAATGATTGTGCCATTTTTATTGTGTGTTGAGGATAGAAGGGAGAGAGTGAAGCTTGATATTCGTGTACCAAAACCGAAAGTTAATTATTGCTGAAAGTAAAAAGTAAAAAATCAATCAGACAACGTTTACTGGCAGAGAGGCAAATAACCAACCTATTTGTGTAATTTTATTTTTTTCATTTGCAACAGCTTATTTCAGCATCACACAGATATAGCAACTTCCCCATTCCCCCCAAAATGTAAAAGGTTTTCTGACAGAGTCAGTAACTTATGAAACAAACTATTTAGGTTGGTGCCAAAGTAATTGAGGTTTTTGCAATTGAGGTTTTGCAACCAATGGCTTTTAAGGTGACCCCCGGATAATTCCTCTGTGTATTTAAGTTTGCAATTAAATTTAGGTTGGTGCAAAAGTAATTGCGGTTTTTGCCATTACTTTTGGTTGCAAAAACCTCAATTACTTTTGCACCAACCTAATATTGTTAAGTTCTACTGATAAAGAAGCAGAGGCTTGTATAAAAACTTTTCAAATAAATATTTCTCATTCTAACAAGTGATTGGGTATGCTTAATTAAATGAATAATAAGAAAACAGAATAATTCGTGGCTGACATCTTTAAAGGTTGCATTCTGACATTTGTTTCTTGATGGGGCCATTCATCTATTCCTTCTTGAGCTGTCTAGCTAGAGAACTCTGTATTTCAGCAGGGAGTGACAGTTCTCCCTTCTGTACTTCTTATTTGCCTCCTATTCAAATAAACAAAACGTATTTTAGATACTGGTATATATTTTGCTTGGGATAGGTTTCTACCCCTAAGTTACAAGCAGACTTAGCAACTACCAGGGAAGAAGAAGGCTGTGGTGTTTGGAGTTGTGTGGTTGTAGAAAATGTTGTGAATGGAAGAGACTCTTTTACAAAGCTTGTTGTCTAGATAGCCTTGCTCTTTCAAGTATGGTCATGGAAATTGTGAATCATGTAGACAGAAGTCTCAGATGGTGTCGTAGACCTATGGAATCAGAATCAGTGGAATCAATGACATATGGAATCAGAATCAATGCCTTTTAAGGTGATCCCCGGATAATTCCTCTGTGTATTTAAGTTTGGTAAGCACTGCTCTGCAGAACTCAAGCCAAAAATATTTGCATTCTGGATAAGTAAGAAAGCTTTACACAGAGGCTAGTCCCATCCACTGTCTTCCTCTCATCTGGTTACACCGCAAATCTCACCCTAGATTCAGACTGCAGAAGAAAATTGCTGGATGCCAAATGTTCACCTCCTTGTAGCTAATTTCCATTTGCACCGGAACTTGAGCTAGCTCACCAGGCTGTCAGAACCAGCAGGTCCAGTGTTCAGGTAAGGGTTCCTAGCAGAGGTTTACAAATAAAATCATTCACACAGACTAATCCTGGTTGGAGGGAAACGCACAAGGCCTAAGGTAAATCAAGGTGCAGAAAGTGGGGGCCCAATGTACACATATTTAGTCCTGTTAGCTTTCCCAGGCTTACTCAACTTTCTTCCTCTTCATTGATTTATACATGATCAGGATGACAACTTACAAATATATGCACAAAGAGCCAGTGCCTCCATACTGAACAGGAGAAAATGATAATACTGCTGTTCCAAAACTGAAATACTCCATTTGGAACTGAATCGCTTTCAGAGTCATATTCTCACACCCAAAAATAGCAAACACTGTTGACACTCAAATATTTGGGGAAAAAAAAAAAAACCATAATTACTAGCTTATGAGAAAAAAATACAAATTTCGTATAGTTCTCAGTAGACTTGGAGACTCTTCCTTTCTTATACAATGTTCCATGACTGCCACAAGGCCTGTTAGATACTTGGGGTATTATCACCCTCTCCATTTTACAGGTAAGGAGAAAGGCCCTGCTCTGCTCCCCTTTGTGACAAGCCTTCCATTGTGACACCTATCAAGGGACAGAACTACAACTACATCCAGGCTCCATGATTCCAACACAACGTTGTTTTCTCCTCTACACATGGTGTGACTATAGGAAATGGTCACTTTGCACTTTGAAAGACTGCTGAAGGCCAATCCTATGAGACTATGCCATGTGATAAAATTGCATAGTGATTTGGAAACTACAGTAAATATAGCCCCACCACTATGTTACTGCTCAAAAGATGCATCCATCCATTTTCTTTTTTTTAATTTTTGTGATAAGAAGACTTAAAATGAGATCTACCCACTTAACAAATTGCGTACAATATACTGTGGTTGATCATTGGTACTATGTTACAAAGCAGATCTATAGAGCTTATTTATCTTGCTTGACTGAAACTTCATTCCTGTCAATTAGTAACTCCCATTTTTCTTGCCCCCAGCCCCTGGCAACCACTATTGTACTTTTTGATTCTATGAATTTGACTATTTTAGACACCTCTTATAAGTGGAATCATGCACTATTTGTTTTTCTGTGACTGGCTTATTTTATTTAACATCATGTCCTCAAGGTTCATCTGTGTTGTGGCATATTACAGAATTTCCTTCTTTTTTAAGGCTGAATAATATGCCATTTTATGTATATATAACATTGTATTTATCCATTCATCTATCAATGGACATTTAGGATGTTTCTACATCTTAGGTATTGGGACTAGACTAGTGTTACAATGAACATGAGTGCTAATATTTTTCTAAGATCCTAACTTTAATTCCTTTGGGTAAATACCCAGAAATGGGATTGCTGGATCATAGATCATATGGTAATTCTTTTTTTTTTTTTTTTTTTTTTTTTTTTTTTTAAGAGACAGAGTCAGCTGGGCGTGGTGGCTCAAGCCTGTAATCCCAGCACTTTGGGAGGCCGAGACAGGCAGATCACGAGGTCAGGAGATTGAGACCATCCTGGCTAACAGAGTGAAACCCCATCTCTACTAAAAAATACAAAAAACTAGCCGGGCGAGGTGGCAGGCCCCTGTAGTCCCAGCTACTCGGGAGGCTGAGGCAGGAGAAAGGCGTAAACCCGGGAGGCGGAGCTTGCAGTGAGCTGAGATCCGGCCACTGCACTCCAGCCCAGGCGACAGAGGGAGACTCCGTCTCCAAAAAAAAATAGAGACAGAGTCTTTCTGTGTTCCTCAGACTGGTCTTGACCTATTGGCCTCAAGTAATCCTTCCACTTCAGCCTTCCAAAGCGCTGAGATTACAGGTGTGAGCCACCGTGCTTCGCTGTATTTTTAGTTTTTAAAGGCACCTCCATGCTGTCTTCCAAAGTGGCTGCACCTGCTGAGACATTATGACTCTTGCCAGTGAAAAAAACAACAAAAAATTCAGCAAAGTGGCTGTACCATTTTGTATTTCCACCAACAGTATACAAGGTTCTAGTTTCTCCATATCTTCCTGCTTCCTATTTAAGCTGGAACTTCCTCAGGTCTTCAGGGTTAGGTTTAACTATCCTGTTTTTATTTTTTATCAGTTTTGGAAGTGTAGCTCACAGTATTCTGTGTTTCACATCAAACTCAATGGACTGAACCCCCTCTAATCCTATTTTACTTGTGATTCTTCCCAGAAGAACCTACTTTTTTGCAGAAAAAAATTGAAGCTAATGTTCATGGCCTTGCCAGAGCTGTCTGCAAAATGCACTAGCCAAATGGAATTACGCAAAGCTTATGGAAGAAGGCCTGATTAAATTCAAAAGGCTGGTATTGTGTTCTCAATTGTGCCAGCATGGTGCAAGGCACTGGGGATACAAAACTAAGTAAGAATACAGTTTAAACAAATAATGACATAATGTAAGTAATGTAGTATAATAGACATGAAGCATATGGATATTAGGGGGGAAAGGTATTGATGGTGATCCTGAAAAGTTACATTGGCGGGTAGGCAAGCAGTTGAGCTAAGCCTCGAAAAGTTAGTAGGCAAGTGTACCAGGCCAACACGGGGACGTATTCTATAATCTGTACCATGGCTGGTAAATATGGGTACACTTGGCACCATTCCCATTACTGCGCCCAGGGCAGACATTACTAAATGAATGTAATGTTCAACCAATATATGGTCTCAGAATCTTTATTAATGGTGTTTCAAAGAGCACTATTAGTGCATCCTAAATGGTGTACAAAGTCTTTGCCATATGCCCTTGATTTAGAGCACCTTCTTCAAGTTTCCTTGTTTCGAACAAGCCAATCTAGTGACATGATTCAATAGTATTCCAAGACAGTTTCAGTGAGCCAAAGTTTGAAAGAATTTGTCTCCCTTTTTAATGTTTCCTTCCAGGTACAGGGAACGCAACTCATGTGAAACATCTGGTCCCCTCTGCCAGTGTTATTTATTCTTCTCTGGTAAAGGGGGACTAAACTCTCTGATTGTTAAATTTGCAAAGGATAACGTGTATGTACATAGCTCATCTCCCAATATTTTCCTTTTGGGAAGAGGACGTCTCAGTATCTCCATTCTCTATGTCTTTTCTGAGTAAGCATTTGCCTTGGTGCAGCCTGCCCCACCCAGCCTGAATGCCATTCAGTGGGGCTCTTTGGTTTTTACTCAAAAGTATATCCTTGCAGATATGAGACAGACAAATAAAGTTATACTTCAGAAGGTTGTGTGTAATAAAGAAATAAAAGAAATGTCAATTGGGGAAGAAGAAGGCAAAGCTTCTTTCTGAATTTGTGTCATGTACTTACAAGCCAAAAAGGGATCATTAAGTTTGTTTACTCCAAAGAATCATGGGTGGGTCTAGACGTAAGTCTGAAAGAGCTGTGAATCTTAAGGAAGAGCTGATCATTCAATCCAGAGTGTTGGTGTCTGGCAGAAGGAATGGTGATACTACACTTCAAAAGGTCAGTTAATGCCAAGGCCAAGTCTGTCCTTCTTGGCTAGGGTCATGTGGCTAACATTTTCCACTGTGGGAATGCCACAATATGTACACAATTTCCCCTGGCTTTATAAATTGGAGTAAGAGTGTGCAGATTGTTTTCATAATGGCCTCCAATATATCATGTCATGCTGTGTCCATACTTCTTTTTTCACTGTGATTTTTATCACTCCTCCCATCAAGAGGTGAAATTAATTTTCTGAACCCTTTGAATCTGGGTTGACCTTGTGATTTGTTTTGACCAATGGAAAGTGGCAGATGTGATATTGTATGACATCTGAGTATAAGACATATGAGGCCTTGAAGCTTCCATTTTCTCCCTCTTGGAATTCCCATCACTATGTAAGGAAGCCTGAGAGAGACTACCACATGATGAAAACCATGTAGACAGAGTCAAGCTGCCAATCAGTACCTAAGCTCCAAACATTCGAATGAGGCCATCTTAACCCCTTCAGGCCCAATTAAACTGCCAGATGATTACAGTCACACAGACAACCTCAGGTAACAGCAGAAGAAACACCCAGCTAACCCCAGCAACTCAAAGAATCAGGAGAAATGATAAACTATTGTCTTAAGCCATTATATTTTGTGGAGTTTTGTTATAATGCAAAGGTTATCTGGTGTAAGGAGTGTATTTCTCTGCAGATATAAAGACTTTTCCCAGAACCTAACCCACATTGAACATGAAAGTTCTGTATCTTTAACTTCTTAAAAGTAGTAGTCTTCCTTTTGTGTGTGTGTGTTTTGTTGTTGTTTTTAAGGGCAATATCTTTTCCTTCCCTCACTGTCTTAGACTCCTTTAGTGAGAATCTACCTAATTTTGCATCAAGAAATTTTAGGAGAAGCTACAGTTGACTAAACTAATTTCTCTCTCTCTTTTTTTTTTTTTTTATTATCCTCTTAATGAAAGTCACGTCCCCTCTCTCAGATTCCTATTCCACCGTTTAAAATATATTCTCTTCCTCCCATATTCTCCAAAGTAATTGAACTGCAATGGGGGAAGACATACATTCCTTGCAAGAGAAAATTCATTTTTTTCCAGACAAATCCTTATCGTGCCAATGGCATGCTTCACTCTGGCTGTTTGTAGCTGGGCACAGGGACTAAATCGCTGCTAATTAGAGATATGCAAGCTTCAAAGGGACTTGACTCAGATTCCAATTTGCAAATAGGGTTTGTGTGTTTGGATTTGGATTTAGATTGGACTAAAACTTCCCTTTGCGCATTATCTTAAAGCTCTTGTTCTTAAACCCAGTCAAAACATTGCACTCCCATTTATGCATGGGAACACACACTAAGCAGAAATGACAAACTCTTTTCAAGTCAAGGTAAGGGTTTGTGTTGATATATTCCAGTTGTGGAAAATTGGAGATTCATATTTGGAATTGTTCTGCTTTCCCAGACACTTATTAGCATCAAACTTTCGTGGTTGTTTTGCCTTTTGTCTTTCATATTTGCTGCTGTTGTTATTGTTGTGGGAGGGTAGTTTTTGTTTTTTGGACTTTTTTTGGTGAGTCACACTGAATGGAAATTCGAAAAGGTATTCACAGAATTCTTTTTTGATCTACATGATGGATAACAGCCCAACTATATTTTCACAGATTCACTGGATAACTTTGGAAATCTTATACACTAACATCAGTTGACCACTTACTGTGTGTTTGTGTTCATTTAATCCTTAAGAGAATCATAAGAAGTGGGGCTGCTATTTATTACTCCTATTTTTCAGATAAGTTATACAGGGAGCGAGAGGTTACAAAATTAACCATGCCATGTTGTCACCCTATTCTTGGTCGCAGTCCATTAAAAAGCAAACCATGATAAGGCAAGAGTAAACTATAGGAAGTTCTTCTATCATAAATACTTAGATATTCATTGTGTTATTCTGGAATAAACTGTAAATAACTAGCACCTGCATTAAATACATCACAACTTAGACCTGGAATTCAGAATATTAGAGTTCAGATATTATCTAGTCTCCAATTCCTTTGTTTTGCATGTAATAAGATTTAAAAAACTCAAAAAACATGTTACTTGTTGAAGGTCAAAGGAAGGGCTGTTGGTAAACATGGTTTAGAACCAGCTGCAGTTTTCACATTAAGGCACATGGTGCTCAGCAGCGAGTTGAAAGTAGGTCGTCCCTTCAAAAAAGTTGGCTTGATTCTCCAGGAGGTTAATTCTTGAATGGAATTGGTCTTGCTGAATTCACAATTATCCAGGGCATGGCCTTCAACATTACAGACTCAGGAACTTCTATTTATTTTTCAGCTTGAGAAAGGGGATCCATCTCTAAAGCGTAGAACCACATTAACCAAATTCACAGGTTGAAATAATATAAACCAGAGTGTAAATTTATTCACATCAAGTAATACCATTATTACGGCCTAACACATAGTATGACAGTTAAAATGTTGAAATATAGATCTAAGTCTATAGATCTATGTAGATTAGACATAGCATGCTCAAAGGCAAGACAAGCATATCAACAGACCCAAAGCAGAAGGAAAAAGCCCAGAGATGAAAGGACATAGAAGCCACCTACAGATCTCCAGGACCAGAAACAGGAAAAGGCAGGTGAGAGTTTCTCAGCCTCACACCATTGATATTTGAGGCCAGATAATGATTTATTATAAGAGGTTGTTCTGTGCACTGTAGCATGTTTGGCAGCATCCCTGTTCTCTACCTTCTGTATGCCAGTGGCACCCTCTCTCTCTCTACCTTCTACCAGTCATGATAATCAAAGATATCCTCAGTCATTGCCAAAATATCTTCTAGTTGAGAACTACCAAGGAAATCTAAATGCATATTACAAATGGTGGGACTCCAGACAAAGACTTACTTTGTAAAACTGAAGGCTGAGGTAGGGTGTTGATTTATGAACAGATGCAGACAAACTGCCATCGCTATCCAGGTTTGGCCATCTGTGGTCAGACCAGGACTAAGTAACAGGAGGGACAGAAACAACCACCCTTCCAGAGTCCTGGCCAAGTCTTCCACTGGCACAAATGACTAGATCAGTGATTCTCTGCTATCCCAGTGAGCTGTCTCTATCTCCAAGTTTTGTAAGGTCACCTTTGTGCCACTTCCATCTCCTAGGGACTAATGTCCATAACCTTGATTCCTGATCCCCAGCACAGTGTTCTCTGCACTAGAACACACAGCCTGAAGCCCACTCAGACTATGATTTTAAGGCACAAACTATGTGTTATTTATTATTGCATTGTGAGTTCATATGAGAATCTGGCACAAAATAGGTGTTGAACAAAATGTTCATTGAATGAACAAATGGACAAAAAAGATGAATGGACTATTCTGTAGTGAGCACCTCTTTTGTACTGGGTTCTGTGCAAGGTTTGTTAGTGCTAGAGCTTTTCATCCTGCAGAGCTGGGTTTGAATCCCAGTGAAGCCTCTTGCTAGCTGTGGGACTTTGGGAATGTCATTTAACTTCTCTGATCTTTCATTCCTTTAGGAGTAAATAGGAAAAACAATGGAGCTTTTAGCACATTGCTTACAAATGGTATGGTTTTGACTTTACTTTTCTTATCCACTAGTATAATGGCCATTAAATTCTGACAACCTGTAAAGTGAACCCTTTCAGTAGTTTCCTCATTTTACAGAAGACAGAAAGAGGGTCAAAGGGGTTAAGTAATTTGCTCAGGCGCAAAATCCTGTTAGTGGAAGAGGTAGGATTCATACCTATTCTGACCAGCTGAGTTCTGGGGCTTTTCATGACACTATCCTCCCTCAGTTCAACTCCTGGAGGCCTTGCCAAGGTGACTAGAGATTATTCTTGATTAGTAGAGGGGGTATATTACAGTATGAGTCAGGGCATTTTTTGTTTGTTGGCTAACAGACTTCACTTTCCTTATTCTATGTCTGGGAGGATGCAGGAGACATAATCTCCTCCTTAAGCAGAGATGATGTCTCTAAGCTCTACTCACAACTCACACAATCAGTCCAGGCCTCCTTTAACCTCCTATAGCCAGGATTAGGAATTTTGGTTTTATTAATTAAGATCATTGAAGTTATATTTTTTGTTTGTACTTCAAAACTATGCTAATAAACCTCTTACTTTGGTTTCTTTTTCAGAGTCTCTATTTTTTTAGATAAAATTTTTTGATTAGTTTGTACTTCGGGATCACAGCATTTGGTCATTAAAGGGTTGACTGGACATGACCAGAGTTGGCTCCATCCGTCTCCTAAACTCATGACATCAGCTCCATCAGGATGTCAGGAAGCTGGGTGGTTTTCACTGTAGTGGTAGATTCCAGGACCACCAAAATGAATTTGAATGCCTGGTAAGAGGCGGGATTGAGTAATTGTGGGATCTTGACTCAGCACTCAAACTTCCAACACTGTAAATGAGAAAATGTCACTTTACCAAATTAAAAAAGTAGCCTAATAATGTTTAAATCAAATACAACTCACCTATGATACTGGTAAGCTTTTTCAACAGTAGGAGACAGACTAATGACATAGATCCCCTTTGAGGGGAAAGGGCAGGAGTTTCCAGCTCAAAATCCACAAGAATAACAAACACTTATGAAAAAAGTCACACCCACAAAGAGGCCCATGATGCTGTCACAGGTTCCCGTGTGAGGGACAATGATTGAATGGAGACCTCAGCTCTCCTCTGCTTTCTGGTAGTTTACTCAGCACAGCATTTCTTCTCTGAGAACAGCTATTTCTTCTTTTTTCTTTTTTTTTTTTTTTTCTTTTGAGACAATATCTCGCTCTGTTGCTCAGGCTGGAGTGCAGTGGTGCGATCTTGGCTCACTGCAACCTCCACCTCCCAGGTTCAAGCGATTCTCGTGCCTCAGCCTCCTGAGTAGTTGGAACTACAGGTGTGGGCCACCACTCCCGGCTAATTTTTGTATTTTTAGTAGAGACCCGGTTTCACCATGTTGGCCAGGCTCATCTCAAACACCTGACCTCAGGTGATCTGCCCACCTCAGCCTCTTAAAGTGCTGGGATTACAGGCATGAGCCACCACGCCCTGCCAGAACAGCTATATCTTCTGATTCCAAGTAGACATATAAACCAAAGACTCTCCTGCTTTCCCTTCCTGGGAAAAAGTTTCTTTTGAACTCCTCTAAGTGTGAATGTCTGTTGTGTTGTTTTCTAAGAGTTGCTGTCCTTCTCCCCGCCTGTCCCGGAAGATCAGCAGTGAGGCTGCCCACTATTCACAGTGGCAAACATACGGAATCATCTTAAGAGTCCATCAATGGATGAAATGTGCCAATCGAGAAAAATGTCGAGACAAGTCTCAATCATTTTGGGAGGTTTATTTGCCAAAGTTAAGGATGTGTGCCTGGGAGGCAAAGTTAAGGACTTGTACCTGTGCCTTTCTCTGAAGATGATTTTGAGGGCTCCAAAGTTAAAGGGGAAAGAGCTAGATATTGAGAAGTACACAATTTTTACGTAAGAGGCGAGGTAGGGAAAAATAGTCATTCATGCCTTTTTCTGGCTCAGTGTATCTGCATTTTTTTACATAAGGTGACATAGACAAATGGGGCAGAGGAAAACTGCAGGGAAACCTGAATTTTACATAAGATAACATGGACAAAATGGGCGAGGGAACAATCAGATATGCATTCGTGTCTAGTGGGCCAGGAGGTGACTGCACCTGTGAAGATAAGCTATCAATTTACATTGCCATGGTGAAATTTTAAAAGAAACACCTTAAAAGATCTTGCATCCCAACTATTCAGGAGGTTGAGGCAGGAGAATCTCTTGAACCGGGGAGGCGGAGGTTGCAGTGAGCTGAGATCGCACCATTGCACTCCAGCCTGGGCAACCAGTGAAACTCCCTCTCAAGAAAAAAAAAAAAAAAGGTGATGATGAAGGTAAGACGCCCCTTGTGAGGACCCTATGTACAGAAGAGCCAAACACACCTGGCTTCTCAGCCCACTGGGCATCTGCAGGTGGTGTCCATGTCATCAGGGATGGGAGAATAATGATAATGACAGGGGGATACTACAGCCGCTATTGTAAAATAGCAACCTTGGCATGACGACCTGGAAGTGGTTTCCATGATTCAATTAATTTCATAAATGAAGCAAACCCAAATTTTTTCCTGATTTGAGTTTTCATGAGTTACTTTACATTCTTCATGCATTTAAGAGGTTGTTCTTCACACGCTGAGCAACTGCAGGATATGTTTAGAAGCCGGTATACTACAACAATGCCTGTCCTTGACTTCCCCGGGTGCGTGTTTGTATCTTCCAAGCAGATGGGTGATGGACTTTCCCCGTTATCAAAACCTCTTGATCTTTTTTTCACCACTGCTGCCTGTATCTGGGTTGGAATGGCCAAGTTCTTGGAGGGAGGTGGAAGATGAAAGAGATGAAAGAAGCCCCTTAGACAGCTTTAGATCCAAAACAGGAAAGTTCAACATCCTTCCTCATAGTCGTGTCTCTAACAACATAAAATTTAAGAGCTTAAAATGTTTCTGATGAAAGCACAAAGAAAACATCAATGCATCCTAATGTAGCCTCGATTTCCTAATTATAAAAAGGTGGAGAGCAGGAGGATAAAAAAGAATGCTGAGCACACTGAATTCTTTTTTTTTTTTTTTTTTTTTTTTTTTTTTTTTTGAGACGGAGTCTCGCCCTGTCGCCCAGGCTGGAGTGCAGTGGCCGGATCTCAGCTCACTGCAAGCTCCGCCTCCTGGGTTCAGGCCATTCTCCTGCCTCAGCCTCCCAAGTAGCTGGGACTACAGGCCCCGCCACCACGACCGGCTAGTTTTTTGTATTTTTAGTGGAGACGGAGTTTCACCGTGTTAGCCAGGATGGTCTCCATCTCCTGACCTCGTGACCCACCCGCCTCGGCCTCCCGAAGTGCTGGGACTACAGGCGTTGAGCCACCGCCCTCTGCCTGAGCACACTGAATTCTTTAGGGCCGGCAGTTGGACTCCAGCCTGCCCTGGGCCCAGGCTCACATCCAGTAAACACTTCCAATCTGAAGACCCACACTGGGGGTGGATTCAATGAATCTGATTAAGATAGCACTTCAGTTTCTTGCTTCATCTCTGGAGAAGGTTGGCCTTATACATATATATATATATATACACACACACACACACATATATATACACATATATATACACATATATATATACATACATATATATATATATATATATATATTTTTTTTTTTTTTTTTTTTTTTTTTTTTTTTTTTTTTTTTGAGAAGGAGTCTTGCTCTGTGGCCCAGGCTGGAGTGCAGTGGTGCAATCTCGTCTCACTGCAAACTCCACCTCCCGGATTCTCACCATTCTCCTGCCTCAGCCTCCCGAGAAGCTGGGACTACAGGCACCCACCACCAGGCCTGGCTAATTTTTTTGTATTTTTAGTAGAGACGGGGTTTCACCGTGTTAGCCAGGATGGTCTCAATCTCCTGACCTCGTGATCCGCCCGCCTCGGCCTCCCAAAGTGCTGGAATTACAGGCGTGAGCCACTGCACCTGGCCATAAATATTTTTCTAAACATCAAACAAATCATGAAATCTAGCATATCGAAGTCCTTGCTATCTCATACTCTTTAGGAAGGGACTTGTATTTGTCCCTGGGAAATTGTTTTCCAACTGTGGAGGGTTTGCTCCCTCCAGAACTAAAACTGGTTTTGTTTCATCCTTAGGCATCCATGAGTCTCTTTTGTTGTAAGAAATAGAGAGTAACCCACCTACCTCAAGCAAAGGGTTTACATTAAGGCATAGAGATATTAGGCAGGCAAGAAACTTAGTGATTACAGAGAACAGAACCCGTTCCCTCATTCCCTTGACAGGAGGTCCTTCATAATCTCCTTTCACTGAGAGTACTCAGCCTTTTGAGGCTGTTTCTTCTATCCTTGCCTCTACTCATCATCTATTTTATGCTTTTCCCTGGTACTCAGCATTCTTTCTCTACCTCAGTACATTTTTGAGTGAGTGGATAAGGAAATGAATAAATGCTCATAGTTTCTAGTCCATTGTCACGTTGCCTTGTTCATAGTTTTGACTTACTCAGAGCCCATCGTAGCTGTTGCTGCTTTGTGACCTGTGTGTGCGTGTGTGTTTGCTGCTTCTTACCTCCTTCTGATTTCTGATTCCCAAGTCAAATTTCAGGGACCTAACAAATCACTATTGCCACTGCTTAAGTGTTTTTCATACCAGGTCACTTTTTATATCAAGTCACTGTAGTCCAGTCAGCTTTTTTATTGTTCTGTTTTGCTTTGTTTCCTGGTGGTGTTTTGCCTCCTAATGGAAAGGGGCAAGATCCTGTGGTTCAGAACATACTTACATTAGGGTGCTCTCTTTGAGGATTGCCAGATTCAACAAATAAAAATGCAGGATGCAATATTTGGGACATCTTCTTATTTAAAAATTACTTTTTCATCTGAAATTCTAATGAACTGGCTGTCCTATATTTTATCTGGCAACCCTACTTTCCACCCAAGCAGTTCAATGAAGCAGCTTCACATAGATGGGATTATTGGGTGCCATGATAGACAGGTGTGTCCAGCCCCCAGTTTTTAATGAAAATCTGTCTTAAGTAGAGATGGAATCATTGTCCTAACAGAAAAAGGATGTGAAACACAATTTGCCATGTCTTCATCATACATGGTCATCACTATGTCCATTTTGGTTGTGTGTTCAAGGCTTACTGTGGCCTCCAGCTGTTAGCCCCTGCCTGGAATTCCCATTTCTTGGTTGCTTTTTCTAGATTTAAACTGTTGTCATTTCTCACTGCTGGGCATGTGCTTGCCTCTTTTTCTTTCAAATTGATAGTTATTTTTGTGGTTTTGTTTCTATGTTTTCTTTTTTCCTATTAGGCTAAAGTAAAGGTGAATAGAGACGCTGAGTGAGGGAATTCTATGAGCACTTCATGATTTCCAAACTTATGGGCTCTAATACTTGGATTTTATGGAATTGGCTGTTCAGGAGTATTTTGTTATGCCCAGGCTAGGGGAAAAAATGCATTTATTGTCATTGAGTAGTGTTCCAGGTCCTCTGCTAGATATGACACATAACTTAGTGTGTTCCAGGTACGTGGCATTGGGAGGTATGGCTAAGTTCCTAATAGAGAGGTCTATTACTCCATTAAAATATATTATAACATTGTGTAATCCTTGCTTTAGCAGGCCTTTCCTGAATGAGCAAAAATGAATAAGGTTAAAAATAACATTTAAAATTGTATCTTTTTAAAAAATTTCTGAGCTTCCACCAGTGTAATTGCTGACACAAAACTACACTTGCCAAGCTTCTCCAAGACTGCTCCTCCTCCTGTATCTCCAAGCTCAAAGAATGGCACCACAATCCACACAGTTGCCCAGCTCAGAAACCCAAAAGTCTCACCGGACTTCCCCCTTTCCTATAAATTGAATCCCTGTGAATCTGACCAGCTTGACCTTCTGATTCTGTTTTTAATCTTTTTCTTATTTCCACCCATACTAACTTGTCCCTGTTTGGGTCTTTTTAAATCTTGCTGGAACAGAAAAATAGCTTCCTTATTTGTCTCTCTCTTTTAGTTTTGCCTACTCTGCACCCACAAATCAATGCACATTATCATTAGAATGTTTTCTCTAAAACACAAATCCATCCATGTAACTGATCTACCTGCAACGAACTCGCTACTGGTCCTGGGAGCCAAATGCTCTCAGATCACAGTCTCCTCTCCCACTGTGCTTCTTTCACTCACCTTGAACTTTACACTCTGAAAACAGTTTGTATTCCATCTCCCATGCGGCACTATTTCACACCTCAGTAGCTTTGCTAATACTGTGTTCTCTGCCAGAAACACTCTTAGTGACTCTGTTGCTTAGCCAGGTCCTACTAATGTCTTTCAAAATTCGGTCCAATCATTCTCTCTTCCATCCTCTCCTGACCTAAACCCCAAGTTGGGTTACGTGTCTCTCCTTTGTGTCCTTGTAACTTCCAGAATATCTCTTTCTCACAATATTTACTGTGCAACATTAAAATAACGCACGGGACCTTTCCTTAAACGAGACGATCAGCCTATTGAGGGTAACGGTATTGCTCACTTATGCTATATCTTAGGTATTGAGGACAGCAGCTTTCACACAGGAGATGATGCAGGTCCATGAAAGCGGTCTTGAAAATCAGAGCATCTAACATGTTCTTGGAGGGCTTTGAGTTCCCCTCTCCATCAACAGCACAGTCTCTGCTCAACTCTGGGCAGTCCTCTTCTGTGGCTGTTGCTGTCCCTTCCCTGCTGATGTAGATAACATGGCAGTAGAACCTGGCAGGTGACAGACTGAGTGCTGCTTTTGCTTTTTAAAGTCTTGTTTCTGCTGCTCCTACATCTCTCCCAAGGCTCCCTACCAAAGGGACTTTGCATTTCTCTTCCTTAGTGTCCTAATTATATTTTTAAAGTATTTTGTTACACTCATAATCTCAGGTCTCTACAGTCCAGACTTGGGAAAAGTTCCCTGAAAATTAATGTGAAAGACAGTGTAAGTGGCATCCTCCAGTGCCTATAGAAAACTCTTCTTCCACTGATCAATCTTTGTCCCTCAGTGAGTTCAGGAGTCAGCTACTTCGTTTTGCAGGTGAATGCCTGTCCTGTCCATCTGGAACAGTACTGAGATGATGGAGCTCAATTTTATCATTGTAGTTTATGCCAATGCTTAAACACCATGTATAAAGTCTTAACTTCATTCTTCTGGGCCTCTTAATACTGGTACCTTAAAATGCCAACCATTGTTTCTCTCAGAGCTCCACTGATTTTTATGCCAACAAGATTCCTCCAGACCTCTATCTTGGGCATCCTATTCTTCTTTCTGGGGGACTTCTCCATTTTCTAACCTCTCACATTCTTTTTCTAGAAATGGCCTCTTCTATTTGAATAAAGCATCTGACCCTTTCCAGGGGGACCAGAGGCTCTCCTGGACTGTGATGCCCCTAAAGCACTATTCCCTGCTCTGCCAACAGCGTGCATCCATATTCTTGATGGATGACAGTCAGGTTAGATAGTGACTTTAGACCTATTGCACAAAATCTGGATTTTCCTCACTCACAGCTGTGCATGTGTCTGAATACCTTATAGTCTGCAGTCAAGTGTTTTCGTTCAAACAAGCTCCCTGGTTATTCTAGAGAGAAGAAATTTTAAAAAGTAATTAAATAACCTCATAGCTTCTTAAATATGTTCTTCATGGTCAAATTATTAACACAGCAATCCTATACAAGGTTTGGGATTTGGTTTCTCAATTCAGCCTCAAACGTTGTACCCTTTGGTGACTGTTCTTTTCTTCCACATTTATCCAGACCCCTTTTTCCTGCAGATAATGCATATGGAATTTATAAGACATCTTCTGTTTCCTTCTTCAAAGCAAACCATAATGAAGTTCATTAGCTGATAGTGATTCATAGTTAGATAAATTAGAAGCTAAATGAAGAAGTTTAGAGTATTTAGTTATCTATGAATGCATAACAAACTCCTTCAACACTCATTTAATACAATAAATGGTTTATTATACCTCACAATTGTGTGAGTCAGGAATTCACACAGGGCTCAGCTGGGCAATTCTTTTGTTCTTCAAGGCATGAAGTGCATACAGCAGTCCTCAGCTGGCAGATGGGCTGTTCTGGATAGTTGAAGGCAGCATCGTTCATGTGTCTGGCACCTTGGCAGGGGTGGCCGGGAGGCTGAGCTCAGCTGGGACTACCAGTTAGAGCACCTGCACTGGTCTTTCTAGGAAGGCATTGTCAGGGAAGTTGGACTTTTCACGGAGCTAGCTCCCCTCACAACAAGTATTCTAAAAGACAGGAGGTGGAAGCTTCATTCGCTTTAAGCAGCACAGTGTCACTTCCACCACAGTCAATTGATCAAGCAGTCAGAGCTTACCTAGTAAACGGGAGAGGACGTAGGTCCTGTCTCTCTATGGAAAGAACAGAAAAGAATTTGCAGCCATTTTTTAATGAACCTCCCAGATGGTTTCCTCAGATATTGGCAGAGAGATTAAGACATCATTCATTGTCTCAGCAAAGACTTCTGAGGTGTCCAGGATGGAGTGCAGGATGCCATGCTGGGTCCTACAGTGCGACTGCAAACGTGTGGGCCGCAGGCCTCAGCAGCTTGCAAACATGGGTCAGCAGATCCGCAGTGTTTACATTTAAATATTTGCATTCATTGCCAGTGTTTCAAAACCATGAGGTTTCACATCAAATCTGAGTTTTTAACTTTTCTGGGAAGAGATTCATCTGGTTGGCACCAGTCTTGAATTGTCCAAGGGTCACTCCCAGCTTGAGATGAATAGCTCTGCCTCATGCAGAGAGGGCACAGGCTAGGCAGGTTGTTCAGTCCTTCCCCCCACCACCCCACTTCCCAAAGTGATTTGTCTGCTCCCTTTGGGCATTTGAATTTGCCATTCTTGCTCTAGAGATGGAAACATGGATAAAACTTTGTCCCCATCTTTAGCTATCTCATCAAAGCCACAGCTTTTGGAACAATGGCAAGATTTCCTAAGATTTTTAAAGAAATTTATATCACTATTGTGAATCAGTGGTTTGATATGCTAGTAATATTTTTTTCTAACATATACTGAAGTAAAACAAGACTAGTAAAATAAAAATTCATTTTCTTTTTTTTTTTATTATACTTTAAGTTCTAGGGTACATGTGCATAACGTGCAGGTTTGTTACATATGTATACATGTGCCATGTTGGTGTGCTGCACCCATCAACTCATCAGCACCCATCAATTCATCATTTATATCAGGTATAACTCCCCAATGCAATCCTTCCCCCCTCCCCCCTCCCCATGATAGGCCCCACTGTGTGATGTTCCCCTTCCCGAGTCCAAGTGAGCTCATTGTTCAGTTCCCACCTATGAGTGAGAACATGCGGTGTTCGGTTTTCTCTTCTTGTGATAGTTTGCTAAGAATGATGGTTTTTAGCTGCATCCATGTCCCTACAAAGGACGCAAACTTATCCTTTTTTATGGCTGCATAGTATTCCATGGTGTATATGTGCCACATTTTCTTAATCCAGTCTGTCACTTATGGACATTTGGGTTGATTCCAAGTCTTTGCTATTGTGAATAGTGCCGCAATGAACATACGTGTGCATGTGTCTTTATAGCAGCGTTATTTATAATCCTTTGGGTATATACCCAGTAATGGGATGGCTGGGTCATATGGTACTTCTAGTTCTAGATCCTTGAGGAATCACCATACTGTTTTCCATAATGGTTGAACTAGTTTACAGTCCCACCAACAGTGTAAAAGTGTTCCTATTTCTGCACATCTTCTCCAGCACCTGTTGTTTCCTGACTTTTTAATGATTGCCATTCTAACTGGTGTGAGATAGTATCTCATTGTCGTTTTGATTTGCATTTCTCTGATGGCCAGTGATGACGAGCATTTTTTCATGTGTCTGTTGGCTGTATGCATGTCTTCTTTTGAGAAATGTCTGTTCATATCCTTTGCCCACTTTTTGATGGGGTTGTTTGTTTTTTCTTGTAAATTTGTTTGAGTTCTTTGTAGGTTCCGGATATTAGCCCTTTGTCAGATGAGTAGATTGCAAAAATGTTCTCCCATTCTGTAGGTTGCCTGTTCACTCTGATGGTAGTTTCTTTTGCTGTGCAGAAGCTCTTTAGTTTAATTAGATCCCATTTTCATGTCATTGCAAACTAACTCTTACAATCTCTTATACCATTTGTGATATGCAGGCCTCACTTACACGTCACTCTTCCTAGGGAAGGGTGTAAGGAAGTATAAATGGCCCTGGAAACTGATGTGATCACTGTAGCCAGTTTTGTCTTCTTCTGCCCCATATCCAGAAAGAAGGAATGCTGCACAGAGAGACAAAGAAGAATCAGTACAGACCGGCTTTGCTGGGTCCCCACTCCCGGTTTGTTACGATTAGATCATATTTTTTTGTTCAGTTGTCTACATAACTGTCCATTCTCCATTAACCTAAGTATAAACACAGTTTTCCCTAAGTCTTTGGGTCTTCATTTCTGAAGGCTCTTGTGTCACAAAAAACTTTGATTAAATAATTTTGTTAAGTTTTTCTCTTATAACCTGTCTTTCACCTTTTCTGCCTCTATACCTCTAAATATTTAAGCATCTTACACTTAAGTCTTAGTCATGGTGGAACTTTTTTTATATATGATGTGAAGTAGGCATCTAATTTCATTTCTTTCATAGGGATAATCACTCGTCCCATCACCATGGTCCATTTCTCCCCAAATGTGTAGACTCTATCTTATACCATGTTTCATATGTGCAGGAGTAGTTTTCCCAATTCTTTAGCCTAGCAGTCTATTTTTCTCTCTGTACAGCTGGTACACTGACTTAATTAGCATGGCTTTAAAAATATCACGTAGGGCATGTTTTCTCCACCCTGTTCTTTTCAAGAGTGTTTTTGGCTATTCTTGGTTGTTTGCTTTTCAGTGTGAATGGTGTATATATTTTTTTATCATTGCATTTTCTAAATGTTTATTGATGGCATTTACAAATTCAATTTTTAAAATACTAATTTTAAATTCAGCAACTCTGCTAAACTCCTTTATTAATTCTAATAATTTGTCTTTAGATCACCTAAGGCTATCTTTTGTAGAACAAAAATATTATTATCAACTAATGACAGTTTTGTTCCATAAGCATCCTTATCTTATTTCTGATTTTAAGGGAAATGTTTATAATATTTCACCCACAAGTATGTGTTTGCAGAAGTTTTTTGGTTGGCTACCTTTCATGAGATAAAATAATTGTCCTTTTCTTTTTAGTTTGCTAAGAGTTTCTTTTCATGAATGGATGTTAAATTTTATTGAATGCTTTTTCTTCATCTAATAAGATAAGCATACAGTCTTAGTATTAGAGCAAACTTGCATTTTTTGGAATAATTCAATAAGATAATAAATTACGCTGTTACATTATCTTTTTATATTCTACATCACTCGCTAAAATACTTTGTCAAGAATTTCTACATCTATGTTCATGATTTAGGTTGGTAACTTCTCTTTTTTGTATGATCTTTGTCTGGTTCAGGAATTATAAAATGAGTTGAGGAGTGTGTCCTGTTTTGCTATTTGAAAGAATTTGAATAATACTTAAATTACCTTGAATGTTAGTAAAACTAGCCTGGAAAATCAACCTGTTATGCACAATGTAAAGTAAGTGTTGTATCTGTTCTAATGATAACTCAATAATATGGATGAAAAGCAGGGTGATTTAGTGGGAAAAGATTGAATTTTATACAGAGAAAACATACTTACTATTCTCTTTATATTCTCTCTTATTCTGATAATTCATACTCTCTTATAAAGATTTCAGGTGCTTAGTATTGCCTCTTTTTAGCTGTGATCTTGATCAAGGTAGTCCTTCTGATTCTGTTTTATTTACATAAAAATGAAGGGGCTTTCTCCTTTTTTGTTTTGAAATATATGCTTTGGGAAATTAGTTTGATAGTATACATAATACTCTGGCAGAGAGGAGTAGGCCCTTATTAAATATTATTCTGTCCCCACTACCACCACCACTTCTAGGAATTTGGTCAAAGAAAAAAAATCTTATTTTTAATGTTTCACTTATTCTATATTACTAATTTCAAACTGATGTGCTTGTGAAAAACCTCAGCCTGATGGAAAGAAAAGGACACATGTTTGTGCAGTTCTAAGAATGTATGGGTGAGAAAGTTGACCTCTTTGGATTAACACTTGAACTCTTCATGTTGAGTCTTGGCTTTGTCTCTGAGCCAGATCTCTTAGCAATTGAGATAAATATATCTTGCTTAAGATTAGACACACGCAGGGGGTCAAAAAGCTGAGCAGACAAGCTCTGCAGCTTGGTTTGGAGATAGCCCAGCTCAGAGTGATGCTAAGAGCTGTGTGACAGGTCTTATGTCTCACCAAGTCCTTCTTTCATTAGCTGTCCGGATGCATCTGAGGCCACATACTGGGAGTGGCATTTAGGAAGCCATTATGGAAACCGTCTCCATAAACTAAAACCAAAATATCCTCTACTGTCATTTTTCAAGTTCACTAATGGGGTTGCTAGAAGTAGGTTAACCCCTTCAACCCCTCTCTTGCTATTAGCCATCCACATTAAAGAAAAATACTGTGCATCAGAAGCTTAGCGCTGAGGTGTCAAAATTAGAAACTGGTCTTTAAGCAATTCAAGTCAGTAATTTGGAGATGATGGTTCACTGGAGAAATCTTACCACTTTCTAACATTTTGGTTAAATCTACTGTGGAGAACATGTGGAGTTTCAAGTTTGTTAGCAAATGTGTGCTTAACTACTCACACCATATTATCAGCAATTTAAGGAAAGGAATCAGACCTCCTAATTTATTTTAAAGCCCTGGGATGGTGTTGACAGACAGAGTCCCTACTTAATGAACATTTTTGGAATGTTTTTCTTCTGTCTGAGCTCAATGTGCATGGTGTGTACTTTGGTAACTGCTTCTCATCTAACCTTCCACCCTTCTTCTCCCACTTACCCCCTTATCTCACTAAATGATTTCTAAGGCATCCTTCCAACAACTGGCTAGAAACCCATCTGAAATTGACCACACTGTCTGTGGCCTCCCCCTCCACATTTGTTATTTCTTCATCCTCTCAGGGTTTACACTGTTGATGGGCTGCTTTACACATGTTCTCAAATTGCCTTATAGATAATAACTGTTCTTTTCCTATTAAAGAAGGATAAATGCCTAGAACTATGTTACATATATAATCATTTGCTCAATAAATATGCATTAAAAATGGAATGTAGAGAGGGAAGAAGAAAGAGCAAAGAAAGTAAGAAAGGTAGTTTAGGGGGTATTTCATGCGTAATATATACTGCTGGTAGATACATGGTCATGGCCAGATTAGGTGAATAACATGATTCCCTTTGGGCCATTATCCTCCAATAGGATACAAACAAAAATCTGGGAAACACAGAGAAGCCATGAACCACATAGAAAGAAATAGGTGTTTGTCTGTTTTTCCATCCAGCCCTTGGGTGGATATAGGGATTTCACAAAGGTGATGCCTTCTTCATTTTTTTTATATTTAACAAGCCATCACTTGTTCTTGTAAAGAAGATCTACTTTTTATACTCCTTTTATGCATCTGGGAGTATGGCCTAAGTCAAAAAATAAGGGAGCTGGGATAAAATTCCGTTTAACAGTTGTCAGAAATCCTTGGTAAGTCCAGAAGCCACACAACAAGGGTCTGATGGTGATGTCTGCCATGAAGGTGATACCCATGCTGATGATGATGGCTGGCTGGAAGCAGGTTCCTTTGTCACTATGCTGGATTATTCTTGAAGCTGGGTACTGCACAGAAGAGACAACCTTCCCATTCATTTTTTCTTCCATTGAACCATTATTTATTGAATACTTACTATGTGCCAAAGATTCTTCTAGGTACTGAGGGTACAGTAATGAATGACACAGATATGGCCCGTCTCTCTAGGATTTTACATTCTAGTGGGGGAAAGACAGTCAATAAGGAAGTAAACAGATCGGCAAGATAATTTTAGAATGATGTAGACTTCACTTCATAGTGTAGTGAAAGATAGTGTAATAGATAGATAATTATTCAACCCAACACGTATGACTGTCTTTTGCTCTCTTTGCTAAAATCTCCAAATAGGGTCTACCAGTTTATCTGTTTCCAAATAATTGCATTTTTCAATGTCAGGGTAATCTAACTTTTTCTCTTTCTCTACCTCTCCTTTCCTTTCCATCTCACATTTATTAAAGAACCAGGTTAAAGTGCTTTGCGATGCATCATCTCACTTAATGCTCACAACAGCACCATGATTTTAGTATCATGAATAGAACCATTTTGCAGATGAAAAATCTGAGGCAGAGAGAATGGTTTAGCAACTTGTCTAAGATCATACAACAAGTAGTGAAGCCAGGATATGAATGCCTGTCCTCTGATTAGCAAACTTTATGCTAATCTTTCATCCTTCTTCCTATGGCAGATAGTCCTTCCAACAAAAGGATGCCCCAAACAGATGTTCTCCATCTCCCCGGGATATAGTAGAAGGATTTGTATTATACAAAAGGATATGCAAAGGGATATGAACTAGACATAGTGAAGAATGTCCAGCAATAAAAGCTGAAAACTTCCTAGAGAAGTTTAGGCAGTTTCTCTTCTAGAGATTTAGAACATGAGTTGGCAAACCACTGCCTGTAAGTGAAATTCAGCCCTACTACCTGTTTTTGTAAATAAAGTTTTACTGGAAACAATCATGCCCATTCATTTGCCAAATGTCTATGTCTGCTTTCTTCTTAAAGGATAGAATTGAGTAGTTATGACAGAGACCCTATGGCTCAGAAAGCCTAAAATACTTACTATCTGGTGCTTTACAGAAAATATTTGTTGAACTTTTATCTAGAATATCAGGATGGATTTTGCTTGGGTTGGCTTGAGTGTGGTTCTCTCTGAAGTCACAGAATGGTCTAATCGAAATTTTGCTATTCTTTTCAGCTCTAGGACCAAAGAGGTGTATTTCTGTGGTGGTCAAAACAGGCCTATTCCTAATGGACGAGCCCCCCCTTCACACTTCTTTCAGCTGTCTTCAAGCTCCGCTTTGGCCATGTCTGTACATTGCCTGAATTGTATTTAAAATGTATGTAGCTGACAGAAGTTTCCCAAATTGCATTGCAGACTACCAGTAAACACAGCTTAACTGTGGTGGGGGTTTCAGGGGAGAGTAAATTCCACCTACCAGGGTATTTAGGGTGGTGTTAATACTCATGTTAACTCTATTCCAGTTGCCATTTGGATCGGGCATAAAAAGATGACAAGTTTCTGCTGTCACATCGTAACAGTGATTAATATTATTGTTATGATTTCTATTATTAATAAAACAGATTTTTTTGAAGTTTTACTCTGGATAAAATAAAAACTAATGGTTAGGAGAATTAAGCATTAATTGATTTAAAATACTTATTGATCAAATCAGAGAAGCAGAACTAAGCTGAGGCATTTACAAGTTCCTTTGGAAAAGTATGATATGTGCGTGGGCACGCACACACACACACACACACACAGTGTAGGAAAAATAGGTACTACTGCAAAATGTTTTCCATCCCTAAGAAGTTCATGAGTATTTTCTCAATTCAGTTCAATGTAAAATGACATTTTCTTTTGCTTTTTTACACCATCCCTGCAAAACTGGACGACGAGCCTGCCTCTCACAAGCTGTGTGATCTTGAACAAGTGGCTTCCTCTCCCTGAGCCATATTTCCCTCTTCTGTGAAATGTAGCTGTCAGCATGGATGCTCTTTTCCTGTTCCGACAGGAGCCAGCAAGCCTGTGATCTCTGAAAGTCCTCCAGCCTACCCCGGCTGCCCCCTTCCATTTGGCCTCAAAACCACTTCTCAGCATGGTATAGTGAAAAGACATGGACTTGGGAGTCAGCCAGACTTAGGTTCAACCTTGAAAATCACATTTTTATTTAGCAGTTCAAGCCTCATACCACTCTCTGAGATGGCAGACGCTTGCACTGTTGTACTTAACGGTTCTCTCTGGCTTTCTCTCTGCCTCGTGCACCACATGCCTGATCTTCTATTTCTCCTTACAGATTCAGGTCAGAAAATTAAAATCTCAGACTGAAAAGAGAAATCATAGATTAGGTGAAAATATTTGCAAATAACATATCTGATAAAGGACTGTTTTCCAAAATACACAAATCAACAATAAGAAAACAAAAACCTGATTAAAAAATGAATCAAAGACCTGAACAGACACCTCACCAAAAAAGATGTTAAGATGATAAACAAGGATATGAAAAGATGCTCAACACCATTAAGTCATTGGAGAATTGCAAACTAAAACATCAATGAGACACCATTACACACCTATTAAAATGTCCAGAATCCAGAACACTGACAACACCAAATGCTGACAAGCATGTGGAGCAATAGGAACTCTAATTTATTGCTGGTGGGAATGCAAAATGCTACAGCTACTTTGGAAGACAATTTGTCAGTTTCTTACAAAACTACATACTCTTACCATATGATCCAGCAATAATGCTCCTTAGTTTTTACCCCAAGGAGATGAAAACTTATATCTACCCATAAATTGAACCTGCACATGGATGTTTATAGCAGTTTTATTCATAACTGACAAAACTTGGAAGCAACCAAGATGCCATTTCTGCAGGTGAATAAGTAAATAAATTGTGGTATAGGAGAAAAATGGAATATTAATCAGTGCCATAAAGAAATCAGCTCTCAAGCCATGAAAAGACATGGAGAAAATTTAAGTGCATGTTACTAACTGAAAGAAGTCAATCTAAACAGATTATATATTATATGATTCCACCTATATGACAATCTGGAAAAGGGAAAACTATGGGGACAGTAAAAGATAAGTGACAGTCAATAGGGGAGGGAGGGATGAATAGGCAGAGCACAGAGAACTTTCAGGACAGTGAAACTACTCTGCATAATACTATAAAGGTAAACACATGCCATTATACATTTGTCTAAACCCACCAAATGGTATGACACCAAGCGTGAACCTCAATGTAAACTATGGACTTTGGGTGACAATGATGAATCAATGTAGGTTCATCAGTTGTAACAAATGCAACTGATGGATGGAGGTGGAGGATGGAGGATGGAGGATGGTGGAGGATGTTGATAATAGGGGGACTGTGCATGTGTAGGGAAAGCAGGTATATGAGAATTCTCTGAACCACCTTCTCAATTTTGCAATGAGCCTAAAACTGTTTTTTTTTTTTTTTAAATAATGTCTTTAAAAATATTAAAACCTCTAGAAAATTTCTGATTCCTCTCCTCGCCCTCAAGGAAGAGGGATATATTCCCAGGTCACCCAGGCGCTTCACACTGTTAACTGTGTGTTTGTGATGGGCTTCCCTCATAGACACCGATTTTCTTGAGGCCAGGAACTGTGACTTTGCACTTATGGGAACCTCCACATTAAAAGGACTCCCTGCCTAAAGCCTGTCTATAGCCTTCCTTCTCACCCAGGCTCAAACCAAACTCCCCATCATGGCTCCAAGGTTCCACACAAGCCGGTCTCTGCCAACTTCTGCTTCCTTTCAGCCCATTTGTCTCCCTTCTTTTGGTTCTCAGGGCCCAACTTTATCCCCTCATTTTCTTTATACCTATAGTAATTTCTCTGGGGTAGTTCTCTACAGACAGCTCCCACCAGCCTTTTAACTGAGACTTTTCAGATCTCAGCTTCAGTTCATTCATTCATTTAACAAATCTTTACTGAGCATTGTTCTAGGCATAAGGAGAAGGAAGCGGACAAAAATCCCTGCTTACCTGGAGTCTACATTCTGGCTGCAAGTAAGGCAGACAAGGAAGAAACAAATAAACCAATAAATGCAGACAAAGTTACATGATGACATGTGCTAAAGAGAAAAATAAAGCAAATAAAGCGAGGCGAGATGGGCATTCCTGGGTGGAATGTCTTTTCACAGGAGGACTCAAAAGGCGCCACTGAGAGCATAATGGATGAGCAGAGATCTGCAGGGAGGGTGGGAACAAGCTGTGTGGACGTTTGTGGAAGAAACAGTGAGTGAGAAGACCCTGAGCCTAAGTGGACTCCACAGGGTTGAGGAAAAGCGAGAAGACCAGTGAGGGAGAGAGGGAGTGATGGGAAATAAAAGCAGATGGCAGGGGTCTGGGTCTTGTATGGTCTTGCCAGCCACTGTCAGGTCTTGAGCTTTTATTCTGTGTGAGATGAGTGTTTTCAGCAAAATAATCCAACATTTGGAAGGGGCCACTCGGGCTGGTGCAAATAGAGGAAGATTAGTCAGGAAGTTTTTCCAGTACTCCTGGTGAGAAGTGATGTTGTCTTGGACCAGAGTGATAAAGGTTATAAAGTGGTTGACAAATGGTTGGGTTCTGGATCTATTTTGAAGGTAAGAACTACAGGACTTACAGAGATGTACTGGAAACTGAGTATTAGAGAAAGAAGAGAATCAAAGATGACTCCAAGGTTTTCATATGAGTCACTGGAAGAGTACATTTATATTTCCTAAGACAAACAAGCTGGGGAGGAAAAGGTTGGAGATGAGAACAGGAAATGAGGATTGTGATTTTGAATATATAATGTAACATGGATCTATTAGACAGCCTAATAGAGAACTCAAGTATACAGCTTGATATACAAATTAGGAGTTCACAGGAGAAGACTAGGGTGGCTTCTGGGGTATTCCAATATTTAGAAGCTAAGGATATGAGAATGAACCAGCTAAAAAGCAGGACAAGGAGAAGCCTGCTCTGTAGGAGGAAAATCAAGAGAGTGGTTTTGCAGGAGCTAAATAAATAAAGCATCTCAAGAGGGAGGGACTAATCAACTGTGTCAAATGTTGGTGATAAGTTCAGCAAGACAGGGACTTATCACAATTTGTAATTATCTGTTTTTGGTGAGTGTGTCTTTCTTCCTCTATGTCCCCACCCCATTGATTATAAGCCCCAGCAGGGCAAGACCAGTGTCTCTTTGTTCATCATTTAATGCCAAACTCTGCTGGACACAGAGTAGGCATACAAAAATATATTTCTTAAAAGAATGAATAATGAGCAGCCAAATGGTAAATCATTTTGTTAAGTCATGCCCACTTTTTAAATGAAAATCCTAGAGACACATCTCTGCTCTGCCCTTAACTAACCAGCTGCTTGCCCATGGGAAAACCTCAGTTTCCTTCCCCTGGATTTCAGTTTCCTTATCTATTATCAAACTGCATGAGTTAATGGCCTCTACCAGATCTTGCATCCCACAATTCTTCAACAGGTCTAAGTCAGACCTCTTAATTCCCAAGCCATGGTGTAATTTTAGTCACCGCCTCCCCAAAATGCCTACCATTGGCCTGAGGCTGCCTTGAATTCTGTCACTAGATTTTAACACTTTTCAGTACAATCTAATCCCCATGAGATACACAAATGAGGAAGCAGCTATGACCAGTCATTTATGCCAGAATGTGAGTACATTTGTCTGGTCTTTTCCTAATAACTGTTTTAGTTAAGGGCCCGTTGAGAAAGAGAGTAGAGTATACTCAGTGAGCTGTCTAGGGAGGAAAGGGGTCCAAAAAAAAAAAAAAACCACTAGAGATAAACTACTGAAAGTCTATATAGGGCAGGTCTTATTTGATGAAAATTGAAAGGAAAGATTCAAGAAATATTAACTTGTGTCTTTAAGTATCTCCAAATCCGAACTGAATCTCAGGAGATGTTGGGTAAATCATTTCTCTAACCAGGGTTTTGATCTCAATTATAAAATTAGTGAGGATGCACTTGATCATCTAAAAATGCTCTGCTGCCTTTAAAGTGAAGGATTCAGTGACTAGGGAATGACTTCACTGATTAGGTAGGGAAGGAAAGACAGTCTATTTTAGCCTAGGAATGAAGGATGAAGCAAATAGTCACACATTTACAAATATGTGGTCAGTCACTTCAGTCCCAAGAAGGACTATCCAATTATCTTAGCACAGCAAAATAATAATAATAACAATAATTTTGTTACATTTACTCATGTTACGACAAAAATTTAAAATGGCTCTTGCCCGCCTCTGAACAAGGCACTGTAAGTGTGGTCACATGCCCCGTGCATGCCGAAGGTCACAGAGTCTGTCCTCAGTATTGTCCTTTGGCCTGAGACTGCATACACAGAATTAGGATTAGTTCAGTCTCTGCTGCTAACCTCCCCAAAATAACCCTGCTAGCATCAACAACAAAGACTTGGCTCTGGGCACTTCTCCCTGTAATGGACTAACTTGTACTGGACCATGTTTACACTTAAAGAAAGATGATATTTGTGACCAGGCACAGTGGCTCACACCTGTAATGCCAGCACTGTGGAAGGTCAAGGTGGGTGGATTGTTTGGGCCCAGGAGTTCGAGACCAGCCTGAGCAACATGGCAAAACAACAACAAAGACAAAAATTTGCAAGGCATAGTGGCATGCACTGGTAGTCCTAGCTACTCAGGAGACTGAGATAGGAGGATTGCTTGAGCCCAGGAGGCAGAAGCTGCAGTGAGCCACGTTTGCACCATTGCACTCTAGCCTGGGTGACAGAGTGAGACCCTGTATCAAAAACAAGCTCACATACACACACACACACACACACACATCCACATGAAAGAAAGAAGAAAGAGACAGAGAAAGAAAGAAAGAAAGAAAGAAAGAAAGAAAGAAAGAAAGAAAGA
>NC_045434.1:78988748-79039612 GCF_002776525.5 Piliocolobus tephrosceles
AAGAAAGAAAGAAAGAAAGAAAGAAAGAAAGAAAGAAAGAAAGAAAGGTGAAAGAAAAGAAAGAAAGAGAGAAAGATATTTATAAATCAGTGAATAGAATGGAATCTCTGACCTCACCCCAAATCTGTATTTGGTGGAAGTTGAATGTAAATAAACAGATGAACCAGAAGAACAAAGAAGCAAACAACATTTATGACCAGGAAAGAGAGTGAAATCACCTAGAGTATCCACAGAATCCAGCCTGTAACATCAATCTCATTAGCACAGCCCCAAGGGCAAGAGAAATTATGTTTTGGGGCAACAAGGATGAGATAAGAAACTTGATAATGACCATCTGCTGCTGATGTCAGGTCTACCTTAAGCAAGGGAGCAGGAGCGCTGGCAATGGGCATACACGAGGACGTGTTCTGTGTGGTGTGAGAGTGTGTGTGTATGCGTGCTAAAAGTACTGCGGGTGGTGCACTTAATACAGCACTTTTCTGTCCAAGAAAATCATATCCCCTCCAAAGCCCTGAATTATTGAAATCTTGAAGTTTCTCACATCTGTTACAAGCCTTGTATCACCATTTCCGCACGCTATTGGGTGCCATATACTGTGTCTGAGGTTACAGGCATGCCTGAACCCTCCCACTGCCAAGCTGGGAGATCATTTGTTATTTCTGTAGCCATAGGGCTTGCCAAAACCTGGGGAGCTTGATTCTGAGAGGAGCCATCATGCCAGAGGGCAGCAAGCTGGCGAGCTGTGGGGTGGTCTCAACACTCGATATCCAAGCCTTTCAGCCTGAATGTAACCAGAGTCCCTCTGAGAGAAAGTGGCCCTGAGCTGCCTCAGCTGCTGTAAAATTCCTCTAATGGCCTAGTCTAAGTCCCTCTCACTCAGACCACCTCCATTTAGATGGAAAGTGAGTTGGGTCCAAATAGGATGAACCAAACTTCTGTCCAAGCAAAAAAGTTGGCCCAGGGCTCAAGAGCTTTAAATGGACCATGAGTAATGTTTTACAGCCTCGACACTGGGGTGAACTCAGCCCCTACACTTAGCCTCACCTTTCACAGTGTTATTTTTAGAGATCTCATTACACCCCAGCTTAAACTAAAAATATGTTTCTCAGGAATAGCGGAACATAGTTTTAATTGTGCAAAGTGACACAAATGTTCATGGACTCTAATTACATATGATGTTTCATGTATTTGATATCAGCTGTAAGGAGGAAGGAGGAATGGCTAAATTGCATTTTTCAAGAGCAATGACTAGACTTGCTTTGAGACTACGGGGCTCAATTAGCTTTCTGGGGGCTGGTGTGGATTTCCTCAATTGACACTTTGATTTCTAATAATTTGGTGTGACTCATGTAAGACAGGATCACAGGTCCCAAGAAGCCCTGTTCATGAGAAGCTCACCTCCAAGTTCTACCAAGCCATTCTCATCCAACACTGACACATAATTCCCTCCCCACTCTCCCACACTTGGAAGGAGAAGTGGTGCAGTAAAAGAGCTTTGGAATCTGACAAATTGGCAGCTGAATCTTTATGCTGCCCCTCTGCCTCTGTGACTTCAGGCAAGTTATTAATCTCCCTAAGTCTGGTTCCTCATTGAAAAATAAGAATAATAAATGTTGTATGGATAAAATACAATAATTTATGCATAGAGCAGAAGCCTAATAAATTATTACATTTTTTTATTTGACTTGCTCATATACTCGAATCAGTAGGGGCATTTGTTGAGCACTGACCATGACAACACAGGTGATATACGATGCAATGGTGTCAGACCCTGACAAAGAGTGCACACACGGACACAATTGGCTCTGATGTAGGACAGCATCAGCACTAGCCTGGACTGTGGGGACATCAGCAAGGGAGCGCTTTATCCTGGGGGAAGAAAGTCTCATGAATTCAAGCTGGTCCTTTAAGGATTCTTAGAACAGTAGCATTATCTCTACTGGCACACACAGATGTTAAAGATATAGGAATAGGCTGTCCAAGATGGAACCCCAGCTCTGCCTCTTATTACTAGCCTAACCTTGGGCAAGTTACTTAAGCTATTACATCATAATTTCTGTAGCTGCAAGACAGAGCTCATGTTAACACCTACTTCATAATGTGGTTACGAGGATTAAATGAGATAGTTGATGTGAGGCACAAGCCTTCAGTACATTGACACAAGGCAATTCGTGAAGAAATGTTGGTGGCTAATGGTACTGTGGGAAGTTTATTCCTGGAAAACGGAACATTTGAGCAAAGAGAGGAACGCACAGGATAATTAAAGGAATATCTTGTGGCTTAGTTTGACTGAATCATAGCGCATATTATGGGGAGAAAAGGCAGGTCCTCAAGTATCCTCTCTGGATTAGTCTTTGCATTCACTCATGACATTTTCTCTATTCCCTCAGTGTACATTCCCTGTCTCTCTCTAGTTCCTAGACTTGCACTGTAACCACCCAGACCACTCAGCCTTCTCTTTTCCATGAGAATCATTTTCCATCCCTGTTTTCAGACTATTCTGGTTTCATCAGCTCTTCAAGACAATTATTAATATTTTGATGAACTTGGCAGTTTAGTGATGACAATGTGATCACTCAACCTGGTTATAGGGAAAAATATGTTTGCAAATTTTCTATCTGGTGAAAAGTCTAAAGTTCCTAAGCTCATTTCTGTAATCTGTCAAATTCCAGTGCCTATTCTAGAAGAGGACTTGGTCAGACTGGACCAGACAGCCACCCTGAACCTGGAGGGAACAAGCTCAACAGCACAGGGACAGGGCTGGAGGTCAGGACACCAAGTTGTGGGTAGGCTGCAGGGTCTACAGAAGAGTCAGTTCATTTTTAAAATGAGATGCCTGTGAGTCCCCTGTGTGAATCGTCTGTCACTGCAAGATACTCACGCTGTTCCTATTGTATCATTGGGGTACTTTTCAAAGCATGGGCTGATACCCAATACTCGGAACATTTTATTTTATTTATTTTTCCCAGAGAGGTATTGACGTATTTGCACAAAGAAATAGAAGTCTCTATCTCATGGACTTTTGGACGCAGAATAATTATTTTGCACACCAATGTGAATAAAGAGCAGGAAAAAAGTAGGCAAACAGAAAGAGAAGCAGATGCCCGGTCTCCAGGGTATGAGTATCATCACTTCGTGTTTACATCAGAGTTCCTGAGTATCACTCTCAGATCATAGTTATTTTACTCTTTCCCCCAATATCTACAAGCACAGTCTGACACTGTGCAAAGCTCCCAGTGTCCCCTGAGGGTTGTTTGCCCCTGACAGGTCTTCTCTCTGCCCTTCCCACTTCAGTTTCCAGTCCCAGGGCTCTGGCCCCAGCAGAAGCCCTGCCCCTCACTGTGTGGGGACGGGAAAGTTCCCTCCCCAAGCACCACATTATCAACTACTATTGGACCCACCTGGCAATTTGGCAGCCCATGTGCCCTGGCATTCTGGGACAGCTCAGGAGTGTCTGAGAATAGACAGAGATGGCCCAGAGCTACAGCTGCACAGCTGAGGCAGAGAGTGCCCCAGCGCCCCAGCTTCAGGCAGGGGGAGGCCTCCCTCCCAGGAACAGCCTGGCTGCACAGCTGATCCTCACTAATCCCGCTCCGTAGAGCCAAACTGCTTGATTTTCATATATCTATGACTTGCGTGTTCTTTACATCGCCTGCTTTATTTTCAAACCTGTCAACAGGCCTCTGAAAAGGTTGCACACATGAGCAAAGGTCTGGGCAGCTCCAGGAAGGACAGAAGCAGCCGCAGGCTGGGCAGGAGGGGGAAGGCCTGGGGTGGCAGCCCAGCTACAGCAGGAGGCACTCAGACCTGGGAGATTGAGTCAGGAGACCATGGACTTCCCATTTTGGGGGTTTTGTCTCATCAAAACAAAAACAAGGCATATGTTTTTCTGCCCTAAGATCCTATCTGGCTGGATTAGAAAGCTGGCTATAAATCTGAGATGGACCACATCCTTACTGAACTATATCAAGTTTCTTATAAAGCAAAAGGCCCAGAAGCATTTGAGAGTGAACACTGTTTTTTTCTGACAGAGACATAAGCCAGCAACAAGCAGTTTATTGTTGTTGTTCAGTTGCCAAGTGGGTGATTCAATTAAAATAGGAGCTATATCAGATCTGTCTGCATGAGCCCACAGCATTGCTATTTGTAAAGGGGCCCTACTTCTCGGACTTACATCATTGCTATTTTTTTTTTTCAAGATTGTTTTAAGGTCTCTAAAAGAAGACTCACAGGTTGAGATTTGCCTATCGCATTGTCCGACAAAGACCAGACAGTCAGACTGAGGCTGTCTCTGAATATGGATGTTGTGCCAATCATTGCTTCTAAGCTGACAGGTCGAGTCAATCTAACAATGGAATTGAAGATAATGAAAGCCAGAATATCAGAATAGAAGAGGATCTTGGGAGTTACAAGGTATGACTCCTTCATTTGAAGCTGAAGAAAGTGAGGACCAATGACTTTGCTAGACTGGGACTTGAAAGCAGAATTATTAGGGCTCTTTCCAGTGCATTACACATACCCACGAGCTCACTGGCATCTTGAAATAGAACCTGGTTCAGGAACTTCATGTTGAAACAGATAAATGTGTAACACGGTGGCAGAGAGGAAAATCCGGGTGCTATAGATGGGAAGAACAGTATTGTGGGCTCTCATATCTACACGTGTCCTCTCAAATTAGAGAAGTAGCCTCCGGAATTTCTTTCACCCATAGACCATGTGGAGAATTCACAGTCTCTGATGGGCTCTACAAAAAATCTATAGAGGAGGCGGGGCCTAGTGGCTAACACCTGAAATTCCAGCACTTTGGGAGACTGAGGCGAGCAGATCACAAGGTCAAGAGATAGAGACCATCCTGGACAACATGGTGAAACCCCATCTCTACTAAAAATATAAAAATTAGCTGGGTGTGTTGACGGGTGCCTGTAGTCCCAGCTACTTTGGAGGCTGAGGCAGGAGAATCACTTGAACCTGGGAGATGGAGGTTGCAGTAAGCCAAGATCGTACCACTGCACTCCAGCCTGGCAACAGAGCGAGACTCTGTCTCAATAAAATAAAATACAATAAAATACAATACAATAAAATAAAACCTAGAGGCAAAAAAGCAAGATAATCCAGGAACTAATGAGTAATGCAGAGGAAACGTTCCCTTTCTGGTGGACGCTAATGCACTGTTCAAATATTTCAATGTAACAGGATTGTAAGTTGGAAGTTTTAATTGAAGTATCATGATTTAATAAATATCAGATACAGAAATATCCAAAAAGCCACACAATAATGATTTCACATTTCATGATCCTCTCTTTGGAGAAGCCTGCACAATGAATACCTCACAACCCTCAAAGAGTGTGGCATGGGAGGGTATCTGTTCCTCCCCTCAAGTCTCTTAGGAGGAGGCTCAGGGGATGACTCAGGAGTCTGTTATATGTCCCCTTGCAGGTAGAGGAGTGATGCGGACTGGTGCCCTTCTCTCACCCTTACAATGTGAGGGATAGCCTGGTAAGGGGGAGATGATGGTGTTAGGCACTTTACTCCCCTGGAGTTTGTTAAGATGATGTACTCAGAGTGTTCAAGGATCAGATGTAGGCCACGCTGGGGAGCTGGCATTGGGGTGGTCGGCACAGGTTTCCAGGGGCTAATGAGAAGATATGTGACTACTAGAGTGGAAAGCATCGCAGCATCGGAGGGTCTGAAGGTAAAAGACCACCAGGAAGCAGAGAAGCCTTATAAGAAAACCAGAAGAAAGCACCAGACTGCAACTGTTCCCAAGCTTGTTGAGCTCTGAACTAGTTGTCTTTGGTTGGGCTTCCTGGGAGCATTGTCTGAAATAGGGATTCTTGTGAAGTAGTTTACTGGGGGAGTGCTCTCAGCAAAGCAGAATAAAAGGGAGAGATGCAAAACAAGGATGTGGCCTCTGTTAGAGGCTAGCCCCTGACTTGTCCCACAGCAAGCTCTGGTCTGTCCTGAAGAAATGGGGCCAGGCTTTTACCTCCCTGTCAGTTGGTCATTGGCTGCTGAGTGCAATGTGGGGGATGGCAAGGAAGCAGTGGGGGAGAAAGTTGGGGAGTTAAATAGGGAGGGGAAGGGCCATGACTCAGAAAAGGTGGCTTCCATTTGGTCAAAGGGAAATTCTCCCAAAAGGGGGACAACTATGAGCCATTAGCAGCCAATATTCACAGCACTCCATGGGCGGGGACCTGGGAGGAACATCAGCACATTCGCTGTAACAGCTTCATGCCTGTCAGTGAAGAGCTTTTTATTAATAGTTCTCCTTACATTTCCTTGCTCCCCACTCTTCCCAATCCCCTGAGGCTCAGAAACAGTGCCCATGCGCTATAATAGGCCTAGCTAGAGTTAGGGTATAAGTCTTCACTTCGAATGAAATTGAATGCTTTGACTATCACATAGGAATGAACATTTTTAAATGTTTTACTTTAATATTATATACATATAGAAAAGGACACATACCACAAGCATACAGCTCAATAAGTGTTCGCAGACCACACCCATGTAACAATCCCCACCATCAATAAAGAGAAATTCACCAGCAACTGAGATGCCTTCACACTCCTTTCCTGTCACTCTCCTCTCACCTCTGCCACATGATAACTGATAGAGTAATTCTCTAACAGCACAGATTCATTTTGCCTGTTTGTAGTTTTTATATAAATGGAATCTTACAATATGTACACTTCTGTGACTGGCTTCTTTCAATGTTATGTTTATGAGAGTCATCCATATTTTTGCACATTCTCATAGATCACACCTTCTCTGTATAGTATTCATTTGAATGACTGTACCTAAATTTATTTATCCATTCCACTGTTGATAGAAATTTGAGTAGTGTGCAGTTGGGAGTTATCACATATAGTGTGAAAATTTTAATACATGGCATGTACTAAATCTGTGTACACATTTCTGTACATAGGCCCTGGGATTAACAGACTCATAGGCACCTTGGAGTTAATAAGATCATTTTCGATTATTTATATGTGTATGTGCATGTGTGTGTATTTTAGTAAATACTGCCCAATGATTTTCAAACGTGGCTGTAACATTTATAATCCCACCAGCAGTGATGAGAGCTCTAGTTGCTTTAGACCCTTGTTAGTGCTCGGTATTTTCTGTCTTGTTCATTTTAGCTAGCACTGGATATTGTTAATTACTGAACTGAGCTTACGTATGACATAAGTGCTTGAGTGCTTGCAATTGCGTAAGAGTGATCAGAATGGTCTGAAAGTCTTTCTGCATTTTCATATGAGGACAAAGGAAGGCCTGTCTGCAAACAAGCAAGTTTAAAGGGACTAGGAGAAACAAAAGCAAAGTTATTTTTATAATTATATGCTTGTAAGTCCTTCCATTCAGCCTACTGGTAACATTGAGACAATGTCATCATCCTCTTCCTCATCATTGTTATTTATGTTATTTTAATTTTATTTTTATTACTATTGATTTTTACCAAAGCACGAAGACTTTCTATGAAAGATGATGAAATTTTTGTACTCTTGAGCTTCCTTGTCTTGATGAAACCTAGGATTTTGACATATCTGAAGCTCAAGTTTATAACTAATGCTTTCACTCTCAAACTGATATCAAAAATCATTTCTTACTACCACGGGGTCTAGGAGGATAGTTTTCATAACAGAAAAAGACAAGAACTAGATCATTATCTCCTTGCTTGTCATGGGAAAGAGAAGAGATAAAAGAAAAAAAAGATTTTTTTCAAACTCCTTCACACCCATCTCACCTCCCCTTCCCCATTTCCCAAAGGAACACACACAAAATAGCTCATTCCCTGGTCTCCACTTAGGAGACCAGCCTGGACAAAGTGTTTCCCTCCAGGATGCACATAGGTCCTCCTTTGTAAGAAGTGGGGCACACACACCACCGCTGGACAACATGGGCCTTCCAGATAATTGGTCCCTGGATGGGCTTCTGGAAAGCAAACCAAGCCTTTTGTTATTTTGTCCCACATTTTTGTTCAGCCAGTTGTTTTTTGAGAGAGTAAGGGGTATAAGGAAGTTGGGTCACTGAGGAAGGCTCTTATTTGGGGAATTTTCACCAAACATGTCATTTTCTAATTGGGGCTATTTGCTGTGGTCTTTCTGCCTGACTGTCTGCATCGAGTGAGGGTTATAATTAACAAACAGCAGCAGTGTTTCCATCCCAAACTCGTCCTGTGGTTTCTCTGACTCATCCTAATGAACTATGGGCCCCTCGAATTGAAGGTTATTATTTTTTTTCCTTCCTGAAAAATACATTGCAGTGATGGACTTAATTGAAACTGCTGAATGGTAAAATGCAATTTGTTGTTCATTTTTTTAAAAATGTTATACTAAAAAGCAGAAGAGGTGAAGTCAAATGTTGTTTATCTGTATGCTGTGTATGTACTCATGTATTTTATTTGAGACCTTTATTTTTAAAATTGTAACAATATTGGTGGCCATATGGCCCCAGCAAAATTACCCAAATGTTTAATTGAAAAGAGACTAATTGTCATGCAAATATATTACTGCCAGACAAACTAACAAGAATAATGAAAAATGAAGTACATTAGAGGATACCTGGAAATGTTGATTTTGTGATACAGGAAAGTGGCTGAAAGAGTTCTTACTGGGGAGGGAATGATTTATCCTGTTTAGCTTAAGTGGAAGTGAGGAATGCCAAAGGTTTGTAATAGCCTTTATGGTTCTCTTTACTAGTATAACTCCTGCTCAGAGGGGCTTATCTGTGACAGGATGAGTTTTTACTTAAAGGGACAGTGGCTGGCTGCTTGCCATTCCCTAAAGATTCCACCACACCTGGAAGAAGAGAAATACACCTCCTACTATTCAAACCTTGGGGAAATTCTCTGCTTCTCAGATGAGCAGAAGTCAGATTGGGAAGGGACCTTGAGGAAAATGAACCTGGAAGCATTTCAGAAGGAAAGGGGGCTTTCTTCAGAGACAGCACCAGGAAAACAGGCATAGACTTGGATGCTGAGCAAATCACCCAGGATCTCCTAAATATATTTACTCCTGTGTCTGACCACAAGCCTACTGAAACAGAACCTGCAGGGTAAGGCCAAGGCCCTGTGATTCTGATGTGCACCCACATTTGAGAATCAGTGATTCTAGTTAAACTCCTTCGTTTCAGAGTCCAGGTCAGTAAGATTCAAGAAAGTAAATTCCTCACCAGGGATCAGCAAGTGGTTAGTGACAAGGGAGTGTCTATGACTGCCTTCTGGGTGCTTTTCTTGCATTAGGTCCTGTGATGGTTAATTTGAGTGTCAACTTGATTGGATTGAAGGATGCAAAATGTTGATCCTGGGAGTGTCTGTGAGGGCATCGCCAAAGGAGATTAACATTTGAGTCAGTGGGCTGAGAGAGGCAGACCCACCCTCAGTCTGGGTGGGCACCATCTAATCAGCTGCCAGCACGGCTAAAATATAAAGCAGGCAGAGCGTGAAAAGACTAGACTGGCCTAGTTTCCCAGCCTACATCTTTGTCCCATGTGGATGCTTCCTGCCCTCGAACATCCAACTCCAAGTTCTTCAGTTTTAGGACTCGGACTGGCTTTCCTTGCTCCTCAGCTTGCAGATTGCCTGTTGTGGGACCGTGTGATTATGTGAGTTAATACTAAATAAACTCCCCTTTATATGTATATCTGTATATTTAACAGATTATATGTACATATAATATACATTTATATGTATATTAGTTCTGTTCCTCTAGAGAACCCTGACTAATACAAATCCCTTACCTTCAAAAGGTTGTCTGGGCTAGGGGTGACGGCTCATGTCTGTGATCTCAGCACTTTGGGAAGCCAAGGTGGGTGCGTTGACTAAGCCCAGGAGCTTGAGACTAGCTGGGGCAACATGGTGAAACCCCGCCTCTCCAAAAAAAGTAAAAATAAAAAATTAGCCAGGCATGGTGGTGTGCACCAGTAGTCCCAGCTACTGAGGAGGTTAAGGCAGGAGGATTGCTTGAGCCCAGAAATTGAGGCTGTGGTGAGCTGTGATCTGGAGCGCCACTGCTCTCCATCCTGGGCAACAGAGCCAGACCCTATCTCAACAACAACAACAACAACAACAACAACAAAACCAAGATTGTCTGCTGTGTGACAAGGAGTTTACCTCTCTGAATTTCATTGTCCTCATTTGTAAAATAAGGATAATAAGAACTACCAAATGAAGATTTCAAAAAAGATAATGAAAGGTTTTGAAAATTATAAAAGCAAGGTAAACAGAAAGTATTACTCTTATTATTTATACCAATACTCTCATGTTTATACAAATTATATGGGCATACATAGGAATCCTAGAAAAATAGAGCAATTAAAAAGTCTATCAGCAGACAAGAGCCCTTAAAGCATTTGCGTCTCCCAAGATAACACATAAGCAGGACTTCAGGAAACAATTAATGTAAGCCCTAGAAGGACTGGGCTAAGGACCTACCAAATTATTCCCTTAGCTGTTGATCACTTTTTTGCCTCCTTCACCCTAACCCTCAGGCTACTTTGGTTTGTTGTTCTGTTTAGTAATTTAATGATGGTTAAAGCTGCTGTGATCACTCATCCATCCTGAGCCTCTCCCACTTCATATTGTAAGCTCCCTGGAAATGAAGACCACTTTCTCAATTCTTCAGAAAACTGCCCACCCCTAACATAATATCCCATGAATGATGGATGATTAATAAGTGATTCTAGAAACATGGAGCTAGAAGAAGACTCTGAGGTCCATTCATTCAATAGTTTAACAAGTGTTTATTGAGTGTCCACGATGCACCAGACACTTTTCTAGGATCTGAGATTAAGGAGGCGACCAAGAAAAAAGCTGCCCCCTGCCCCCCTGCTCAGTTTCTAGTGGGTGAGAGAGTCAACCTATAAATCAGTAAAGAAAGCATACATGAATGAAGCATTGGTTAATGCTAAGGGTTGTGAAGCAAACGGCAGCAGGATCAAGAGCTGAGAGTTGGTTTAGCCAGTAATGTCTCTGGGAAGGGGAACACTGGAGCACAATCTGAGTGGGCTGAGGACTGGGTCACACCGTGATTCAGGGGTAAAACAGTCCAGGTAGAGGGAACAGAAGTGCCATGCCCTAAGACAGAAGTGAGCTTGGTGCATTACAGTGACAGTACAGAACCCAGGGCAGAGGTGAGATGCCCAAGTCAGGCAGGAAGGCTGACAGTCAAAATAAGATGCTAGAGTTGACTCCCAGAGTGAAGGGATGCAGCCATCCGAGGGTGTTGAGGCAGGAGGTGAACAAATGTGACGCACTTTTAACATTACTCTAACTGCCACGGGGGACAAGAGTGGAAGTAGAAAACCAGTCTGGACATTTTTGCGGAGAGGAGTGATGGTGGTTTTGATGCGGGCGGAGGTAGCAAGTCAGGTCATAGCTGGAAGGGGACTCTAATATTTAAAGAATGTCTCCAAGGGTCAGAGATGCTTTCCTGTGCTCCTCAGAAGAGCTCAGGGCTGCAAAGGAGGTGTGGAAGGGAAGGTCCAGGGGTCTCCAGCACCTGGCTCCTACCCAAACAGTTCAGCCTCACCTGCCTCACCATGGGCCTTCCCAGCAGCTCTACCCCATGCATCTGGCTCTGTTGACGAGTCATTTGTTAACACCCTGCCCTTCTATGCCACATCATTTTTAGTAATAATCATGAATGAAAAGAATACTAATAATGACCTAGGAGGAAACAGAGAAAATTTGCTTTCATTCAATTTCACATATAGAAAATCATGCTCTTAAATAAGAAAATAAAATTAAAATATGAGAGAAAATAAATAATACAGTACAAAAAGGGAGAAAAAGCACAGCTATTTATTCAAAAGTTTTATACTTCCCTAACAGTTTTGAAATGTGATTCTTTGGTTGCAGTGGAATATAATAATATGTCATATAAATGACTCTCCAGTAACTAATAAGTACATTTAAATAAAACAGAAGTGTCTATAAAGAGCACAATTTAGATGACTAGCTGTACTGCTGATGTAATGCTGTTTGTTTTTTCTAGCTTTGCTCTTCAGTTTTAAAACAATAATATTTTAAAAAGAATAAATTTAAGTTTTGCAGATACTATTCCATTTTAGTAAGTTATTTCATAGTTTAAACTCACATGACTATGTATAGACATATGAACACATATACAGATATTACATCTTACAGTTTATCGTGTTTCAACGTTTTAAAATTTTAAGCAAATAAAAATTCCAAGTGGTCACAAAGAATGGCAATTTATGCAAATGTAGTTCTATTTCTTCTCTCTGTTCATTGCACAATTGTTATTAATTTTGAAACTACTGTTTAAATGCAGGAAAATGTAGTTCTGCAGGGCCTGGAGATGGGAGCTGCACTAGGAGTGCTTGAAGGATTCTAAACAATTACAAACTCACTGACAAGCAAACACGTTCAGGGAAATGTCTGATGAGGTGGCTGCCTAACTGTCAGCTTTTCAAATAAACCTCCATGTAAATTACAACGTTTTTTAAAGGATAATTAACAAACTATGCTATGTTTAAGTTTATATATTATGAAAACTCAGCAGCAGCCACAGAAATTGTTGAGAACTCAGACCAGCAAAATATTTTTTGGTAGGGTATTTTGTCACTGAGTGATCAAAAGTAACAGGCAGACTTTCAGTGAGTTTTAGGAGTTTTGAATTTCCTACCAACAATGCATCCCCCTTCTTGCCTGAATCTAGGGTAGAAGGCTGCCAGTGCTCAGTGGGTGCTATGCCACCAGTTCTAAGTAAGGTGTCCTCGGCATTGCCCTGGGCACGAAGAGTCAGAAATCCTCCATCTAGCCCAGTCCTCTTGCCCACATGAGGAACCTGAGGCCAGGTGGCTTATGTGACTCTCAGGGTGAGATGCATTCACGGAAGGAAACCAGAGCAAGGGCCTCCAGGCCTCTGGAGGAGGGGAGGTGCTGGGGAGGTGCGTGATTACATGACTTGGAACACAGCAGGTTCTGCTCATGTAGGCAGGGCACCCTCAGCATATCCCCGGGGCCCAGGCAATAATAGAAAGAAGGATGCTGAGCCTGAGATTATGGAGAGGTGGACAGCACAGGTCCAGTCTAGACAGAACCACCACTCAGCTTTGACCAATAGTCGCTATGCAGGAAAGCAGACAAGTGATGCCAAGTCTTCTGCTTTTTCTAGACAAACCAAAGAATCTATCTCCTTCTTTGGCACAAAATCTCCAGAGTTTTATATTTTGGCAAATAATTTAAATTACTTGAACAGAAGCAAGAAGGGAGAGAGAGAAAGAGGGAGACAGGGAGTAGGGGGAGAGAGAAAGAAAACCCCTAGGCCTGTGGCCTCTGCATGCTGGGTGTGGCCAGGCACTGCAGCCTCACCACCTCTGTGCTCATAATTAGCTACCAGACAAACACAGGTTTAGTCTGCAGCTCCTACATCAAAGGGTAGTGAGGTCTCTTAGGTAGTGGAAAGTTGTGCAAAAGGCAAATAAATCTCAGGCCCCAAAATCACTCAAGCCCAACTGCTTAGGGCAAATCTGCCTCCCATTCTATTTCACAGTCACCCCTATGCTCACTGAGATAAATGCACATCTGATTGCTTCATTTGGAGAGGCTGATCAGAAGCTCAAAAGAATGCAACCATTTGTCTCTTACCTACCTATGACCTGGGTGCCCCTGCTCCGCTTGGAGTTGTCCCTCCTTTGCCTCAAGTTGTCCCATCTTTTTGGACTGAACCATTGTACATCTTACACATATTGACTGGTGTCTCATATCTCCCTACAAAGTATAAAACCAAGCTGTGCCCCTACCACCTTCGGCACATGTCCTCAGGACCTCCTGAGGCTGTGTCACAGGTGTATGTCCTTAACCTGGCAAAATAAACTTGCTAAATTAACTAAGACCTGTCTAGATTTTCAGGGTTCACAGTTGAAGACTCTATACCCCTTTACTGCACTAGTTTGAGCTCCTTCAGGCCAACACTAGACATTTGGTTCCATGTTGAGGGAAGGACACAGACCCCTCCATGTCTGAGGAAAGGCGGGTGCTGAGCCTTGCCAGTCTCATCATCCGAGGACTTGTACTCTGCTTCGGTGTCTCGCTCCTGCTGTCTCTGCCATCAGTGACAGACACAGCTAACACTGCGACAGAGCCAGGGAGCTAACAGGCTTACTTCAAGGGGCTAACCTGGGCTGCCAAGAGCAATTTCGCCCTGTAACCTGTCAGGAGCGGACAAGGCTGCTGGAAGCTCGTGTAACTTTTCATCACATGCCATTTTGAAATAACTCTGTTCCACGGGGAAAACCTTCAAAAGACTTTTCTTTGTAAACAGACTTGATGATAAAGACATGCTAAGTCCTAAAACTCAGAGGCCGTCAAGGATTTTACATTCTACCAATTTTGTCTTATCTCCTGGGCACTGTGGAATTGAACAGAAGCTAGAACTAAGTGCTAAATTCACTAGACATCTGCCAGCATCCATCCATCACAAATGGGAGGGCCTCCCTGCCAAGTGGGCCACTCTCTCTGGTATAGAGAAAGATTGAAAGCTGTTATGAATGTTACCTAAAGATGTTAAAAAGAACTGGGTTACACGTGTTTCCGTTTTCTGCTCTTACCTTCTCAGAAGTGAAATGCAGAAGCACACATATTGATCATCTAAATTTTTAAAAAATGATAATTCACACACACATTTGTACTCAGAAGTCCAGGCAAGAAAGATCATCATGTTTAGAACACTTACCTTCAGACAGTGGAGTAAGAAATAATATATTTTTTCTTTTTGCATAGTTTTATTTTATAAAAGTTTTATGACGGATATTTATTACTTTAATCATAAGGGGAAAAGCAATCAATAAAGACTATGAAAGAATGAGCATACATGGTATATTAGTTTGCTAGGGCTGCCGTAACTAAGTACCACAAACAGAGTGGCTTAGAAGAGCAGACATTTATTCTCTCACAATCCTGAAAGCCATAAGTTTGAAATTAAGGTATTGGCAAAGTCGTCCATTCTAGATCTTCTGAGAGAAAATCTATTCTGTGCTTCCCTCCTAACCTGTGGTGGTTGCAGGCAAGCCTTGGTGTTTCTTGACTGATAGGTGCCTCCCTCCAGTCTCTGCCTCATTCCTCACATGGCATTCTATCTGTGTCTCTCTGTGTCTTTATATGGCTTTCTTATAAAGCCCACCCCAATTCAGTATGACCTGGTCTGAATTGCACTAACTTACGTCTGCAGAGACCCTATTTCCAAATCGGGTCATATTCTGAGGTTCTGGGTGGACATCATTTTGGGGATGGTGAAACACTATTCAACCCAGTACCTATGCTTACAAAGTAGATGAACCCCCCTGGGGATATTTAGATCCCCACTGACCCTGTTAAGCCTTAATTCCTGAAAGTAGAGTTTCAGCTCCCAGGAGCACGTGGCCCACCTCCTCCTCAGTCTCTGCTCTGGATGAGGATTGGGGCCAGTGCAGGAGCAAGGGGTATAGACCAACAACATGACCCACAAGGGCCACATCTGGTCCTGGTAGAGCCATGGGCCCCAGAGCCGTGGTGGGGCCCTGGGTGATGCTGAAAATCCTGAGGATCACACACCTCCCTCACATAGTGTTATGCCTTTGCAAATGCGTGGGCATGCTCTTAGGATTAACCAATTACAGTGTGAAGTGTGACAGTCATGCATTTTTTCCGAGTGGTACTGAAAGTAAAACTCCTGTCATGTGTGAGTCTGAGAAACATGTGATGACAAAAAGATTTCTTGTAGTCAACAAGGTTGGAAATCACCATACTTCATCTTTTTCTAGAGCAGGCTTCTTGTGGGATGAGAGGCTTTTATTGGGATTGTGTCTTGTGTATTATGTCTTATGTGAGAGGCATCATGTACAGCACTTTGGGTCCATGTTTCTTGTAATCTTCAAATCAAACCCATGAGGCAATCACCCCATCTTTTAGATGAGGAAATGGCTCGGAGAGGTTAGACAATCACAGAGAGGCCCAAATCACAAAGTGGGAACCAGCAGAGACGAGATTTGAATTTGAAGGTAAATGTTTCTAAGACTTACACTGTAGTGTTATTGGCTGAAGTGTGTTGTTAACACTCTCTTTAGCACTGGGTAAGCCATCAGAGACCTATACCCTGAGACCATGTTGCTGTGCTCCCCACAGAATTTATTGTCATTCAGGAACACATCAGGGCTGTGGCCTCCAGGAGGAACTCTTTAATTGCCTTAGTAAATCCACTTCTTTTTTATGTGCAGATGCCACAGGCAACACCTTCCACTACGTCTCTCTATGCCCAGTGCCTGAAGCCCAGGGGAGACCTTCTTTAGGAGCCAAGTAACAGGAAGAGCTTGGCCCCTCTAAATAATTGGTGTATTTTCTCCCTACAGGCCAAAGGAATGGGGTAATCATTTACCCAGGACTGTATTTTCTGTCCTCAAATCTGTCTGCTCAATCATGGTACTCTGGTTTAATTACCTTATAATCTGAATTTCTGCAATAAGATCCCCAGCTTGTACCCCAGGACGTGACCTACTTTTTCAATATTTAATTTTTTTGCCTCAATTTGTTTTAATTGATAACTTATTATTGTATTGTGTATTTTTGCTGACATCCTCCAGATATCTTTTTTGTTTGATTTTTTGGTCTTGTTGTTTTTATATTAGTGTGGTTCTTACGCAGTAGGGGAAAAGGACTGTGGAGTCACTGACCTTTGCCATCTGCTCCTGCCAGCTCCTCTTGCCAGGGCCCCTCCAGCAGGCCAAGTCCCATATCCACCTGCTGGCGGCCCAGAGCTGCACAGAGAGGACAAGAGCCCTCTGGCTCATTCCTTGCTCACTCTACTCTTCCATCTTGAAGATTCTTAGGCTTAGGTCCTCAGGACACTGTCTCCAAATGAGTTAATTAAAAAGACAAAAAATATAATTGTCAACAGAGTTCATGAGTTATCCACCCTCAGGTAGTGTATATTTCAACCTAAAACAAAAAAACGAAAACAAAAACAAACAAACCAAAAAAAAAAAAAAAAAAAAACTGCTAGTTTCAACAAAAGCTCCGGATTTCTCTGAAAATACACCTAACTTATGTAGGAAAATATAGAATCTTAGACAGGATACCAAGTGGTCAGTTTAAGAAATGTGAGACTGAGGGGACTGAGACACCAAGCTCTGCACTTTCTCAAACCGAAGCCAGACCCTCAAGCAGTTGTTAATTTTCAGTTTTTGTCCTTGACTCAATGGGAACACAAATATTCCAAAATGCAAGACCAGATAAAGTTGTGACAAGACATTAGGGGTTTGACTCCAGTTCCAGTTCAGCTGCAATATACTTACCATTCTCCACCTGTGCAAAGTGCCGACATGTTGTGTGAGTGAATTCCGAAGCCACTTTGTGACCGCTTCCAGCAAGGCCAAAACCATCTGGAGTGTAGAAGTGGGAAATGTCCTCTGCTCTGCTCCAAGCACGTGACCTTCTGCCTGGGGCCAGAGGGAAGAGTCCGTCATGCCTAAGCCAACACCCACGGCATTCCACCATGTGGTAAGATCCCTCAGACTAAAATACAAAGCCTCATGGTAGCCTGACCTTTCCCAGGTGTTAACACCTGACCTGGCAAAACTAGCAGTGTCCCTGCATTGAAGCAAGCTCGTTAGAAGCCAGCTTACTATGAGCTGAGGTCAAGGAGAGTGACAAGGCCCAGCAGAAATCCTCTGAAGAGCTGAGCAGGTTCATTGCAAGTAATGGGGAGCCCACGTGCTGGGGAGCCATCACACAGGGACTCTGCAGCAGGGCATTAGGAAAAGGCCCAGTCAGTGCTATTCTGCCCAGGGTCTATCTGTGTCTAAAAGGGACATGAATCTAGATAGTGATGAGTGGACCCTACTTTTGCAAACATCATTCTCTCAAACTGATTGCTTTCTAAAAAGGAAAATTGACATTTTTGTCCCCTGAGGAGAACACCCAAAGCAGATACAAAGTCCGCTGTATTAAACAACATTTACAATTCAGATTGTACTGCACAATACCCTCTCACCCAAGCCAAAAGTTTTATACCATTCATTTGTGTAGACATAGCAAAATTATGCAACATGTCATCTTCGCTCAAAATTCACTGTTTTATGAAGCAAGACTTAAAACACTATTAGAATGTACTATACTTCATTCTTTGTTAGTAATAGTTTCAGAGAAAATGTTAGAAGATGAAGGCAAACATCTATTGGAATAGATTTTGCAGGTTGTGAGAACAAGAAAATGAAATTAATTTGTACCGTTTGATTGTCTAATTCGGGAAAATGAAAAGGATCATTAAATTTTTCCTAAGAAAATATATTGGCCCTTGATCTCAGAATTATAAAAAACTCTTATGATAATTTAACCAAAGGTTCTAAGAGACTCAGAACCCTTGAAATTAAACACATGTGCATATGTGTTTTATTATGGGGGACAAACCATATTATTTAATCAGAACCTGAAGGGGCTTGCCATTGGCCTAGTGCTCAATGCTTTTAGTTTGTGAATAAAAAAACTGACACTTACAAACATAAATTTATCATAAAATAGTTGTAGAGTTTTGACTAAACTGTGATATTCTCATTTCCAATACAGTCTCAATAGCATTGCCAGTTTTAGGAAGCGTTTGAGGCCTCTGTGAAAGGTTGGCCATGTCTCTGGATTGGCCAATTGGCATTTTTACTGGACAATCGAAGTTTCAAACTTGCAACCAAATTAGTGATTATGTAAGCCCTTCAGTCTAATTTCAAAGTCTCTAACACTTAGGAAATTCTTCAAAGAGGCTAAAATTTTGGCACTGTATCATTTGTCTTCATGGGCATTTTCATTAAATTATAAGCAAATGCACATTCCCACACTGAAAGCAGCACAAAGGAGGCCACTCTATACCACTTGGCTCTGTGCAAAACTCGCTTTCAATTATCTTGATCTATATTGAATTCTTCCACCTCCTGTTAGCATCACAGCTTCTAGGAAACACCAGGCACACAAAGCAAGAGCAATTACCACACCATCACCCAAAACATAAATCAATAGACCCAGCATCTTCACATTGTTTATCCTAGCCCTTGCCTGGACCACATGGAGTCAAACTTGCTTTTCTCCCTTTATTTTATAAAATTACTGCATATAAACCATCTTTGTCATTAAGTCGGAAGCTGGGGTCTTCATTCACACCTGCTCACCTGTACGATTCTTGAGTTCTCAGAGCAGTAGCACCTCCCTGGACCCGCTTCTCAATGCTCTCCTTTCAGCCAGGCCGACCTCTAAAATATGACTATCTTGAAACATGTGGATCACCACATCAGACTTTAAAAAATCTGTGATAACAGTGGTAGCAAAAACTGCAAACATTCATTGTACTGAGCTATATATCAAGAAATGTGCTGAGCACTTTCACAAAAGTCTCAGCTAATCCTCACAGTTTATGAGGTAGAGGATGTTATTTAGTTCCATTTTACATAGGAGGAAATAAACTTAGCAACCCAAAGATAATAAGCTGTAGCACAGATGGAATTTGAATTGAAAGTCAGAGCCCCTTGTCCCCACCACCCTACTGCTATCCAATACAAGAAACATGAAGTTCTGGGTTAGGATTTCACTCAGATGTGGTTCTTGTTGGAAGTGGGTTGGAAGTGGGTTTTCTAATCAGGAGAACAGATAAACACAGATATATTACAAATTGCCAAGATATATAAAATTTAGCCATCAGCTACAGGAGAATTTAGCTTGTGACAAGTCTGCATTTAAACGCCATTGTTAATTGAACATTTACCATGTGTCTCATAAAACCACTGTGATAGGTATTTTTAAGTCATAAAACTAACTCCAATTCTTTACTTCTAGGATGATAATGTCTTCATATTTCAGATACAAACACTGAAGCACAGAAAAGTTAAGTTACTTGCCCTAAGCTATCCAACTAGCAAGCTGGGCCAGAACTTGGATTGCTTCTCATACTTTTCATACTCTCTATCTGCCTCCTGTACAACAATGAGTTCTGTTGTTTTACTAATGTGAAATGAGCAATTCTAACTGCCCATAACTCTCCATTAGTGGAGCAGAAGTTGGGGATGTGTTCGCACAGCTATCCACACTTATCTAATCCCCTTCACGGGCAGCATACATGTATGGAGCCAGGGAGGCTGAGTGCAAAAGGGCAGTGTACACCAAGGTGTTTTTCTTTCACGTCGTGGTCTTTGGACCAAACTCAGTTACCTGGCCCACCCTGGAACAAATCCCTGATCTCACAAATAACACATGCAATCCAAATGTGCCAAGTGGTAGAAACCCAACTCTTTCAATACCAGTGTTGTTAATCATATAAAGGACCACAAAATAGTGAAAATGATATGGACTTTGGAGTCACACAGACCCAGTGGCGTGCCGGTAAATGTTTGTTTTGTTTTGTTTTTCTGATAAATGTTTAACAACCAGCTCTCCAGTGGGGAGGAAGAGAGCTCCGATTTATAACATTTTCCCATTTCCACAGTGTAAGTACTCCAATCACGGCTCATCTCAAGAAATCAATATGACGTCACTGCACATGGAGTTGTAAGAAATGATGATAATAAGTTCTCGGAAGCTGACGCCAGCCAGCTCTAGCATACCACTTCCAGTAGATCTTATTCTAATCCCAGCTCCTAATCTAAGACTTGAGGCAAGCCACGTAGCCTTTCTAAGTATCCATTTATATTTCTATAAAATCGCAAAGACAATGCCACTAGAAACGATGTCATGATTAAAGGGCTATTAACAGGAGAACAAGATAATTTCTCTCCACTTCCCAAGACAGCTGCACATACAAAGCATCAAAGGGAAGCAAAGGAACACTTTACTGTAAACACAACCCATGTCTCTGAATTCAACCAGAAGAATCTGACAAGGCTAGTTGAATCATGTAGTCAAGGTTGGAATCCTAAGTGGGGACCTATCCCATCCTGTTCTCCTATTCTAAGTCCAAAGCCACATCCCAGGATCTGTTCACCTTCTACCAACCAGATGAAGAAAAGAGACGGAACAGAAGAGGATGTCTGCAGGTAAGGTTTGACTAGGCCTGCCCTGAGGTAGCAAGACAGAAACTGGTTTAGCAATATGAGTGCAAAAGAGAGACAAGAGAAAAGCAAGGAAGCCAAGTTTCCAACTCAGCAAAAAAGTGCCAGGCCCTTTTACCCTTCATGTCACCTACAGGGAGAAGCAGAGCAGCACCACTATGTTTAATAAACATGTCCATATGCAGAGACTCATCTGCTGGCACCATGGCCCAATCAGCATTCAGCTTGCTTAGGTTAGCACCTGGGAGAGTGGATTTTCTGCCTTTAAAACTGACCCAATTGTCTTAGTATTAGTCCACTTTCACACTGCTGATAAAGACATACATGAGACTTGGTAATTTATAAAGGAAAAAGGGTTTAATGGACTTATAGTTCCACATGGCTGGGGACTTGCCCCCATGATTCAATACCTCCCACCACGTCCCTCCCACAACACATGGGAATTCAAGATGAGATCTGGGTGGGGACACAACCAAACCATATCATTCTACCCCTGATCCCTCCCAAATCTCATGTATTCACATTTCAAAACCAATCATGCCTTCCCAAAAGTCCCCCAGAGTCTTAACTCATTTCAGCATTAATTTAAAAATCCACAGTCCAAAGTCTCATCCAAGACGAGGCAAGTCCCTTCCACCTATGAGCCTGTAAAATAAAAAGCATGTTAGTTACGTCCTAGATACAGTGGGGGTACAGACATTGGGTAAAAACAGCCACTCCAAATGGGAGAAATTGGCCAAAACAAAGGGGCTACAGGACCCATGCAAACCCAAAATCCAGCAGGGCAGTCAAATCTTAAAGCTGCAAAATGATCTCTTTTGACTCCTGGTCTCGCATTCAGGTTACAGTGATGGAAGAGGTGGGCTCCCATGGTCTTGGGCAGCTCTGTCCCTGTGGTTTTGCAGGGTACAGCCTCCCTCTTGGCCACTTTCATGGGCTAGTGTTGAGTGTCTGTGACTTTCCCATGTCCACGGTGCAAGCTGCCAGTGGATCTACCATTCTGGGGTCTGGAGGACAGTGACCCTCTTCTCACAGCTCCACTAGTCAGTGCCCCAGTAGGGACTCTGTGTGGGGCTCTGACCCTACATTTCCCTTCTGCCTAGCAGAGGTTCTTCATGAAGGCCCACCCCTGCAGCAAACTTATGCCTGGGCATCCAGGCATTTCCATATATCCTTTGAAATCTAAGCAGACATTCCCAAACCTCAATTCTTGACTTCTGTGCACCCACAGGCTCAACACCACGTGAAAATTGCCAAGGCTTGGGGTTTCCACCCTCTGAAGCAACAACCTGAGCTGTACCTTGGCCCATTTTAGTCACAGCTGGAGCAGCTGGGATGCAGTACATCAGGTCCCTAGACTGAACACAGCAGAGGGACCCTGGGCCCAGCAAACAAAACCATTTTTTCCTCCTAAACCTCTGTGCCTTTGATGACAGGAGCTGCTGCAAAGGTCCCTGACATGCCCTGTAGACATTTTCCCCATTGTCTTGGTGATTAACATTTGGCTCTTAGTTACTTATGCAAACTTCTGCAGGCTGCTTGAATCTCTCCTCGGAAAATGGAATTTTCTTTTCTATCACATTGTCAGGCTGCAAATTTTCTGAACTTTTAAGCTCTATTTCCCTTTTAAAACTGAGTGCCTTTCACAGCACCCAAGTACACTCTTGAATGTTTTGCTGCTTAAATTTCTTCCACCAGATACCCTAACTCATCTCTCTCAAGTTCAAAGTTCCACAATTCTCTAGGACAGGGGCAAAATGCTGCCAGCCTGTTTTCTAAAACATAGCAAGAGTCACCATTGCTCCAGTTCCCAACAAGTTGCTCATCTCCATCCAAGACCACCTCAGCCTGGATTTCATTATACATATCATTATCAGTATTTTGGTCAAAGACATTCAACAAGTCTCTAGAGAGTTCCACACTTTTCTATAGTTTCCTATCTTCTTCTGAGCCCTCCAAACTGTTCCAACCTCTGTGTATTATCCAGTCCCAAAGTCACTTCCACATTTTGGGGTATCTTTTCAGCAGCATCCCACTCCTGGTACCAATTTACTATATTAGTTTGTTTTCACACTGCTGATAAAGACATACATGAGACTGGACAATTTATACAGGAAAAAGGGTTTAATGGACTTATAGTTCCACATGGCTAGGAAGGCCTCACAATCATGGCAGAAGGCAAGGAGGAACAAGTCACATCTTACATGGATTGTGGCAGGCAAAGAGAACTTGTTCCGGGAAACTTAGCCTTATAAAGCCATCAGACCTCATGAGGCTTACTCACTATCATGAGCACAGGACAGGAAAGACCTGCCCCCATGTTTCAATTGCCTCCCATCATGTGCCTCCCACAACATGTGGAAATTCAAAATGAGATATGGGTGGGGATACAGCCAAACCATATCAGTCCCATAGAGTTGATGTTTATGGTTTCTTTCAATAAACATAGAAATTGATCCTCCCAGTTTTAAAACTTGAGGTTATATTTGCTTTATTTGAGTTTATTTCTCAGGAAACCAACCATCAGTGTTCCCAGATAGTATTAAGGAGGTGAAACTCACCAGATCACTGCATTTGGACAATGAGCCATCAGACCCCCTACTGGTCATGGTTGACTAAGCAATGACTTGCTCTCTGTTGACCAACTCCTCTTCCTTTCTCATCCCTAATTCCTGTTTTCCCAGGCATGGTGACATTTCTTCCCTGCTATATAAGCTGAGACAATAGGTATTAAAGAAGGCTTCAATCAGGTGCTATATAGTAACATTTATATATTTATATAACCATGTAAGAATATAAACATCAAAATGCATTGATTTAGTCAGTCAGGGAGATGGATTTGAGACTGATCTCCCATCTCTTCAGCTGCAGCACCTGATTAAAGCCTTCTTCCTTGGCAATACTTGTTGTCTCAGTGATTGGCTTTCCTTATGGTGTGCAGCAGTTCTGAGACAGAACCCCTTGTGTTTCAGTAACACCTTTACACTTATGTTGTGTGGTTGCTGGGAAGATTAAATGACACGAAGGTTTTGGCCAAAGTTGTGCTACCCAGCTTTTCTTGCCTAAGTGACTCTGAATTAATCTTGGGTATTCAAAAATTAAAAAAAAGAAAATAAGTTAAATCTATTTGTGATTCCATGTAATCTTTATAACCACCTGCCACTCCTCCAAATAGAATCCACCATCGAATAGTGAAGTTGATCTAATATTTTGAAGGGTATTGAAAATATGTGTTTACTATACACCCAGAAGATAGATCTGAGTGGCTCAGCAAGGGCATTATTGTTGAAATAAGCAGCTTCCCTCCTGAGTTGTCCATTTTGAAGAGGAAAATTCATTTTGATGTTTATGTTCTTACATGGTTATATAAAAGTCAGTAACATGACTATGTAGTAATGACTTTCATTTTTAAATACGAGACACATTATTTCAAAGTCATGAACTGTATTAAACTAAACAAAACATTAAATTACATTCACTCTGTGCTGAGGTGCCAGTGAGGAGTGGGATGTTGCCAACTCTTTGTCTTCAATCTTCTTCTCCCATCACTTGGGATTACTTAAACCTTTTGACTCTGTGTGTAGTAACTTCAATGCAAATGTGCTGAGATCCATCTACTGGAAAGGAGTCTTCTAGATTTGTGTGGGTTAAACTCTAGCTCACTGGGGATTGGAGAACATCAAGTCTCAGTTTTGCTAATTGCAGTTGGAGTGATCTGGAGTATTAAGGATAGAGTATGGAATTTAACCTCTTTTCATGTTTTCTAAGAGTCCTGATGATTTTGTGTCCCTTTAATTTTCACCAAATGTGAAAAGGGGGAGAAGACCACTTGCCTTCCTAAAATACATCCAAAACGTCTGGTCAAGAAACCTAAATAAAATAGATCTCCCAGAGTGCATAGAACTAATGTCACAGCCAAAGGAAATGAGATTGTGACCTGGGAAGGCAGAAAAAGTAGGGGACAGGGAGGTCCAAGGAGAGATCTTAGGATCCCTGGCAAGACTTTTCTGTCTGTGACACCACCTCACACTGAGGTGCACTATCCCAGCGCCTAGCACATTTTAGGAATCCAAGGAATCCTAAAGGAATTGCACAAAGTTACCTAATCTAAAAGTGTTTAAAAGCCACATGCCTTTTTTGGACTTCTGATCCTTCATGTGTGCAGAGGCAAGAGAGGTACGGCATGGTAAAGTGAGGTCTACACCACAGACAGGCAAACATCTCCACAGCCAGGCCAGGAAGTAAGGTTTCCAGGCTGTCAGATCACTCAGGCTCAAGACTGCTCTGGGTCAAGTGTCTGAAGATGTACTGTCCAATACAGTATTCACTAACCACATGTGGCCATTTAAATTTGAATTTAAATAAGTTAAGATGAAACGAAATTTGAAAATTTAGTTCTTCTGTTGTACTAGGCACATTTCAAGTGTTCAATAAACACATGAAGCTAGTGGCTACCACACTGGACAGTATAGATATAGAACAATTCCACACCATAAAAGTTATATTGGATACAGCTGGTCTAAAACATACAAATATACACAAATGTCCAGGAATTCTCCGATTCTTTATGGGATGCTATTTCCAAACTGAAGCCCCATTCAGGTTTTCAAACAATTATTTAAAGCAATTAAACAAGATTTGTTCTTCCTCTGCACCCAGCCTAGAAATATTTTAGGAAACAAGGAAAAAAAAAGTCTTATTCCTTTTATGCAAGCAAATTACATTTTGTGTGGAAAAAATCAAGGAAACCCACACACCAGGCTTAGTACTCAAGATGCAACCCTACAAAATTTTGGCTACCAAGCCCTTTCTTTATAAGTAATGCAATTTGCACACATAAATTAGTCTGAAGAGGCAAATTTTAAAAATCCAATTTCAACTACTTTCAAAGGACAATTAATTCTTTTAAAAACAGCTGTGCTAATTGCTTATCATTGACATAGGTCTCTGTAGGGCCTTGCTGGGTTACTTAGGTCACTATGAGTTGACTGTGTACTCAAAAATACTATGTTAGAAGTGCTTCATGTATATGTTTGTGTGTGTATGTGTGGATATGTACGTGCATCAAAATTCTGACTTTTCACAGAGTGGTCTATCCCTTGATCAAACAAAATTTTCATTCAGAAACGGATTACTTTACCCATTCTATTCTCATTACCTTTCTTCAAGAGGAAGAGGTTTATACTCAGGGCAGATTCTCCCTTAGAAAGTGTGCAAGGCAAAGCAGCCCTCCTCCAGGGATTTGCTTCCTGCACCTCTGCTCTGGGTTTCTTGATGACCACAGGGCTGACTGGAGTCAGGAACTATGTCTGTGGATGTAGCAACTCTCACAGTGTATGATCAGGCTGTCAGTACCAAGGGAAGACACAGAAACCAGCACACTTGGTGTGAGGGCACAGTTTTCTAGTGGTGTGAGGTGGTCTTGGAGCTATTAACCGAATCATGTCAGCTCTCCTAGGCACATGGACTACACGTCCAGCCCTCTTATGACTTCGTGGGACCATGTGATTACTTCCAAACAGCCCTTCCAAACAGAAGGGCCAAGTGACCACTCTGAGCCAGAGTATTTAATTGATGCAGTGAGACCCTTAAGAGATCCCTTTTCCTCAGCTGCAGACACTAGCAATGTTTTGGAGAGTGACTTTTCTCTCCGCCTGACCCCTGGAAGGAGACTAAAGCATAACAAGATGCTTAGCTCAATTGCAGGAGGCACATCGTATGAGTCAGAAATAAACTTTTGTTGTTTGAGGACACTGAATTTTTGAGTTGTCACCACCATGTAATCCAGTCTACCAGATTAATGTATGAGATAAATAAGATTATGGGTGGGGCACAGAAGCAACCTGTTTCTAAAGTGGAGTTGTTGCAAAGGATGTTTCCCCTCAGCCAACAACAGTCAGGTGTCCATTGCTGAGCAAATGCCAATTCAGCCAGTATTGTTGAGAACATTGGGAAGGCGTATCTTCCTGCCCAGTATTGTTGAGAATATTGGGAAGGTGTGTCTTCCTGGAGATGGTAATCAAGTACAAAGACAGAAGTCCAAAATAAACTCTATTTTAATGGGATGAATCCTAGTCTACTCATACAAACAAAATATTATAGCAGGTCAGAATAGACCTCAATAATTCATATTAGAAAATACGAGGGCCAGGTGCGGTGGCTCATGCCTGTAATCCCAGTGCTTTGGGAGGCCAAGGAGGGTGGATTACTTGAGGTCAGAAGTTCAAGAAAATTAAAGGAAGGCTGCTGTTACAGACTAAGTTTCCCAAGAAGCGGACTCTGAAATAGACATCTGCATGCAGGAACTTCACTGGGGAGTGCTCTTAGGATCAATACCTGTAGGGGAGTAAAGGAAGAAGTATTTGGTAGAATGGAAATTTGGGCTGAGGTGCAGACACAAGAAAGATCTCTACCCACCCTCGGGTGAGTTATGAAACTGGAATGGCCCAGTTGTCTTTAACTGGATAAGGGAGGCCAGGTTTATATAACCCAGAATCAACCAGTCATAGGATGTGGGCTACCTGCAGGAAGGGGAGTGTGACCTTAGGTATGGAGCTCTCTGTAACCCATGTCAATCATTAACTGTATGGCTCATCTCCCACTTTTCTGCCATCAACACTCCCTGTAGCTAGGGGGAATAAGTAGTTGAGTCCTGAGACAGGAAACACATCACAGCACCTACTCCAGCTACAAAAGGAAATTAAAACCATGATGAGTGGAGCATACCAGAAAGAGGATGCATCATGAGCAAAGGCATAGAATTGGGAAATGTTCAAAGAATTTTGATAGTCCAGTATGGATAGGGCAAGGGTACATGTTGAGGAATGGCAGAAAAGGAGCCTGGAGACAGATTAGAATCACTTTATGGTGGGACTAAATGCCACATGGAGAGATTTGAAATGTCTGATTGCCAACATGGGGCCCCACAGGAAAGAGTTATGGTCAGTCATGTTTTATAAAGTATATACAATCCAACAGGGGGGAAATGTTAAACATCTAAGAAGCCATGGTGCAATTGACAGAGACAGAAGCTGGTTAAATACTGGGTTGAACATTGAATATATTGAGTATATGGTGATAGTGGGCATTATGGTGGAAATACCAGGGGAATATTGCAGAGCCAGGAGGAATTTTGACAGGACAGGACTAGAAACATAGATTTGATAGTTACCAACCTGAGAAAATAATGGAAGCCAGGAAAGGTAGATTAAATATCTGAAATAAAGCAAATAGAAAGGTAATAGCAAGAGAACCTCAAGACAGCACACTGGCAGAAGAAGAGGAACCAAAGAGCAACTCAATGAACTCTAATGTACTAGAATAGTCGAGGAGGAAGATGAGGGAGCTACTTAATAGACAGTCACAGTCACCAAGACAAGAGAAAAGATGAACAACTTCAATGCAGGAAACAATGAAGAAAGTTCAAGAAGGACAAAATAGTCCCTTGGATTCTTCCATTAGGAGGTTGTTCCAACACCTTTCAATAGAATAGGGAATAGGGTCATGAATCAAGTGAGTAGTGAGGAAGGATTTGTATGGGCTTCCCGAAGTTTTTCACATTCATGACACACATAGGAGATTATCATTTTTATGTGGCACACCAGGGTAGATAAGCATGTCTGTGGTCAAGTGTGACAAACCTGGTGGCTCTCCAGTCACCTTGAGGGCTGAAGGTGCTAGCATCTTGGGACTCCTGAAACCTTGACTGGTGAAACATCAGGGTGCCAAGACACAGTAGGTAGGGAGCTTTGCACTACTACATGCCGCTCGTTTGAGACGATGGCTGTGCAAGAAAGACCAAAGGACAATGGCTAGAGAGGCCAGCAAGCTAAATGAAGTGATACCCCCTGCCTCCAAGAGTAAGGGTACTGTGTGCCTACTTGGCAACAGAATAAGCCAACAAAAGGAGCAAACCACTGGAGAGAAGGGAAATATATGCAAGAGCAAAACCTATCAAGGTTTAAGGGAAGGACGGGACACTGGAGGAGTGGTTGTCCTAAAGGGAAGGTCTGAAAACTCTTTCTATAAAACTGGATGAAAACATGAGAGAACGGATGATTTAGAAAAAGAGCTTTAATGCAGAAATGAAAAATGTAGGAATTATAAGTAGTTTGTTGTTTAAGGAGAGAACTGGGAGTTGAAAATTAAGATGCAGGCAGTGATTTGTTCATGCACCACCTTGTCTGGAGAGCTGAAATATCAGAGTCTTGCGAGCAGCAGAGAGAAGCCCAGAAGAGTTGTAAGAAGTGAAGAGGCGATTCAAGGCAAGGCAAAATAGACAAGGAGAAAGTAATTATGAGGCTGCAACTACACGCCAAGCGAGAAATGAGAATTGAAGGCATTGGTGGGAATGGAGGGACAGGAATGCATCCAGAGGATATCTGGCAGTTAGAAAAAAACAGCAAATGGAGAAAATTGAATTGGACAGTGAATATCACAAAATGAATATATTGGCCTACATAGCATAATCCATATATCATTAACTCTATTAACCTAATGATAGATTATAAAAAAGTGACACATCATCAAAGTTTACATATATTTGAATACTGGTCATTATGAGAGACTCAGGGAGATTACAGAGACATAGGGCAAGACCTTATAGTTCATTATACCATCACTGTCTTTTGCATTAAAATAGTTCCTTGATTTTCGTACCCTCATGGGAGCTCCTAGCTTTTCAAATTTGACCATTACAATTAGTGCATTTCCTATGTATTTATGGCTTCAGGAAAGGATATGCAATTTACTTTGAGTCTTTTTTTAACCAAGGGATGTTTTTCAACCAGCAGTTACTTTATTAAAAGGAAAAAAAAAAGGTAATGAGTTTAAAATCCCATTGGTTTTTTAAAGCAACTGGAAGTAATCAATGTGCATTTGCAACCTGTTTCTAAATGTTCTTGGAGAACTGTTTTGAAGTGTCCTGCTGTGACCCATGCGATCCCAATAGAAGTGGTTTTGGAAAGATGCCTAATATAAGCTTATCACAGACCAAATGAGCAAATGAATAGGCAGTTGTTTGCGGCTCCTTTGAAACAGTCAGCTGTGATCCTTAAGGAATAAGTGAGCAGAAGTAGAAACCAAAAATTTCTAAGCTGCTCTGATCTTTAGATTTAAGTGGAAGTTGATTTGCAAGCACAGCTCTGCATGCTGTGATGGTGTGCTTGGCAAGGCTACTCATGCTAATTTGGCATTGATCTGTAGACTAAAGCAGAGGCCACACATTTCTGTCTCCTTTTCTCCTCGGGATTGCAGAAACTTCAACACAATACCTTGTCTCCTCTTCCAAGTTCTTAACAGAATTAGTTGATTAAGCACCGTGTCATTCCTCTGAAGGAGGAGTATTTAAGCTGCCCTTGCAAGACGGTAGATGTACCAGCTCAGTGCAGAGGTGTGGGAAGGGGGTCTGACTAAAAAAAAAGCTGCTGTTGCCTACTAGAACCTCCAGCTCTGCTCAAAAAGAAAGATCTCGTATTCCAGTCAGGCTCCTCTCACCCTCTGGGACCAACCAGGCATTTGTTCAGTGGCCTGGGAGTTCATGGGGGCCTCTTCAATGCTTGTAAATTACCCAGCACCATTTCTAGCACACTTAAAAACATTTATTTCCTCGCCTGCCCTTTCATGAAAGAAGATCAATATCCAGGATCTGTCCCCCTGCCCCTGCCGCTAAAAAAGTGCATCACCTACGGTTTCTTGCCACTCAGAACCCGAGATAGACCAGGTTCCAATCATACTCCACTGGATTAGCAAAAATGAGGCCTTGCCTATTTCTCACTCAAAGTCCATCTTAGTGGTTAATTTATCATCTTCATCATCATGCCACGCATCTATGTTCTTATTCTTTTATTTCTATAGCTCTGGTTTTGTTTTTGTTTTTATGATTTCAGGCCCTCTCCCTTGTGATTTGAGGTTGGAGTCTGTGAAATGAGATGTATATTTTATTTAAAGCTCACTCTGAATGAATCTGATACAAAGCTCGGTTCAGGAATTCCCTTCTATACTAAAGTTAGGATATTTGATATTCTTGCATTTTTAAACATCTTACATTTTCACAAAGCATTGTACACATGTTGTCTTAATTGATCCTCACCAAAATCCTTTGAAATATTCAAAGCACAAATCACGAATCCCATCTTGCAGGCGGGGGAATGGACCAGAGAGTTAACATGCTTTGCCCAGATTCACAAAACTGGGACTAGTCCTAGACCTTATGCAGCTGTGTCCAGCTTCTGTCTGGTATATCTGGCTGGAATGAGCAAAGAGAAGGAGAAGTGTTCCACCTCTTTAGGCAAATCCAGTCTTGCACCCTCACTGTGCACAGGTGTACAAGCCCTGAAGCCTCCCTACCTCCCCTTCCATCCTTTCATTCCCCTTTCCCATAGAGCCAAAAAGCTACAGTACAGGAAGCCTCACCAGGAGGACTATTCCAATTTCTTCTTTTCCAGGTACCAATTAAATCCTCCCAGTCTCCATTTCAAAGGATCCATTGTAATAAAACTTTTTGAGTCTTTTTATTGGGCTTTTCTAAAGCCTCTCTTTACATCATTTTGCTTTAATATTTTCTTAAACAAGATATTCACTAGGGGGTGAATCCTGGGTCATTCACAGGTTGGGAGGAAGAGGAAAAGGTTGTGATTATCCCCAAATCCCAGCCCATCGTAAACTGATCAAGTTATACGTAGAGCCAGAGGAGCCCCCTCCATTTAAATAAAGGTTGGCTATGGAGTGCCTAAATGCCCATAGGAGTACAGCTGAGCACTATTGTTGAAAAGGAAAAATAATTATTTGGAAGCAGAAATAAATTCCTTGCATCTATTGGAACCTCTGTTGATTTACAACCATAAGGTAATTTGCTTCAACTAACTTAATTTCTGTTCCCTGTTCAACTCCCTTGAGTTTTAAAGTAATGTTTTAATTCCCCTTTGAGCTCTGTGCTACCAAATCAAAGCAAAATTTATCTTTCTTTCATTTGCCAAATCTGAGCAAATTTGGAAGGAGAAAATTACTAATAAAGGACAAAGGATTTTAAAGAAAACGTATTGTTTCATTTTCAGTGAATTGGAACAGAGTACAAAGAAGCTTAATCATTATATTAAATCAAAGGAATATAAATCACATTATTCACATTTATAAATTGCTGACAACATGTGGCTTTTGAAAAGCTTGGGATGGGTAGGCCTCTGGTGGAAGTGGGAGGGAGGGACATTCTCTGGAAGTGAGTAACCCTTGAAGCCAGGATTAGGAGTGCTTTCATATCTTTATTCCTTTTCCTCACAAGGCAGCCATTTTACAACTGGATCTCAGACTGGCTGTCATGTCATTGGCATTTCAACCTCTCCAACTCAAGGACTAAGAGATGATTTGAGTCCCGAGTGTCTACCCACTCTAGATGACTCTAGTCATAGAATCACAACACCGTCATCCTGATGGCCAAGCTGGCTGGACCTTCGCAGCCACTATGCATTGTTTGGGGATTTTTTCAATGCCAGTTAATATGAGGTATCTTAAACATCCTTGAGCCAAACTGCTACCCACACCATGGATGGGTTCAATTGCTTCAGAGGTGGCAGTCCAATGACCACAACCAAGGAGGATTTAACCAGGGGATTTTACTACTTGCAACAATCAATAAGAAGTAAGGAAGACACTGGGGATAGTTTTCCAGAGTGCTGCCTCTCTGAACACAGGTGAAGACGTGGGGTGAGGGCAGCATAGGCAGTCTCTGTTCATGCTTCTCTATATGTTGCAGGTATAAAAAAATGGTGAATAAGCCGCCCCCAGAAGGGGTTTTTAGCAATGGTAATGAGGAGAGCTTGCCAAAGTTTATCTCTAGCTCTGGCATCTCTTCTTTCTGGAACTTTTTGAAACAACAAGAACTGAAGGTGCAAAAGTTACAACTGGGTAATTTTTCACAGGGTAAATATTTAAAACCCCAGGGACTCTAGGTTACAAAATGACCTGTGTCCTTGCCCTGGCTCCTCGGTCTGCTGAATAACATTAGGCCAGGATTGTTAACCTCTTTGAACTTGTTTTCTCATGTGTCAAATGCAAATAATTATTGTACCTACCTCATTGGGTCATTTTCATAGTGAAAAGAGAAAAAGCTATGTAAAGTTCTTAAACACACTGCTCAATAAAGATGGTATATATACAGCTGATTCTTGTTATTCACAGCAGGTGTTTATATTCTAGAAAGTTGCCACAAAAACTGAATTAGTGAATACTGAACCATCACTCCAAGGGCAAATACAGGGTAGGTTCCTGTGAGCCTCTGTTAACAATATTTTCATTAATTGGTCAATAGATAACATTATCTTATGCGTTTTTCCACTTACAAACATTGTTGATTCGCTAACACTGAACTCACAGCCAAGAGTACTACCAAAGAAGCTTATCTGACACAGATATTTTTCCCATAAGGCACATCACAGACTTCTATTGCTCAGGAATACTAGACTACACTTCAGCAGTATAGTTGCAAGCTATTTTAACAGTGAAATCACCAACAAAAAAGCACCAAAATATGAAAATCGTGGCACTAAACAGACCCTGGAAAGGACACTTGCTTATAGTATGAGAGCTGAAACAGGAAAACACGGTCTCAGCTGAAATGTGCACATCAGGAATTCCAATTTTTCAGAGCTCTGCATATATCTGCGAATAACCAAGAAAGCACAGTGAGTCTTGATTTGGGGGCTACAAACATATTTTAGTGAGTAGGCAAATTTGCAAATACAGAATCCACAAACAATGAGGATGGGCTGTATTATCATGATTAATCACCCAGGGAAGTAGACAAAATAGTTATTACTGCTGCCAGTTTGCAGGTGAGAAACAGACCCAGTAAGGTATTAGGGTATAGAGTGAGCAAGGTCTGGATGGAGCTCTTCTGCTGCACACTCCAAAGGGCAGCTCTCTCATCTTAGTGTACATGAAGGTACCCCCAGACTTGGTGCAGCAGCCCTGGGTCCGAAACCACATTGACTATTTATTTCTCAATATGACTTCTGTAAACTGTAGAGCCTGCATATATTGAAAACATTCAGCCAGTTATTTGTGATCTTTACTCCCAGATCCACTAAACTGATTATACTTACAGGCATTTAAAAACTGTGTCATAAAACAGAACTGGTCTCTGCCCTTAAGGAATGAATAATCACAGTTTCTATAAAGCAAATAATTCAACTGACATAAAAACAATGAGTAGTCAGAAAGAAAAACACTTTTTTTGCATCCTGGGAAGCAAATCCTCATAGCACCAGTTGTTTACATATAGCAAGTCCTTGCTAAAGGAAAAGGTAGTTAGTATTATGATATGTGTTAATCACAGCAAAGCACTAAACTAGACACTGTATATACATCATTTCCCATCATTTCCTCTGTTCATCACAATAATCTCATAGTGAAGTATTTCTTATTCTTATTCTACACATAAGCAAACTGATGCACAGAAAGGTTAAATAATTTGCTCAAGGTCACGTAGCTATTAAGTAGCATAGTTGGAATTTCAACGCAAATACACTCAACACCAAAATCATTATTCTTTCTGAGATGTAGCAATGCTTAAATCCCCTTGGATTATATCTGATCAAGCAGCAAACCTCTAGAGAAGAAGCTTCTCATATCAGCATCAGTCTCGAGCAATTTTGAGCAACTTCAAAATCCCCTCTATGTCGTTTCTCACTGTCAACATTGGGTCACAATTATTATTTCTCTGCCCAACAGCACTAACATTTTTTTTTTAATTATCGGAAAAGCATGAAAACATCTGGAAAAGACATGGGTTATACAAATGCAAAGAAGCAATTGTTTTCAAAATAGCCACTAGATTCTGGATAGAAGTAAGTTACCATTGAATTGCTCAGAGAGAGAGAGAGAGATCCCATATGACCCTTAGTAAAGGTCATTACCGCCTTGTAATTAAGTAATAATAATATTTTATCTTCTTTGGTCTAGCAATTGCTACTAATTCTAACTACTTATAAAATTTTAGGTTAACTTTAAATGGTTAACTTTATATAATAAGCCTATCTCCTCAAAGGTTTTTTATTCCGATTAGGTAAGTAGCTGGAACATTAACATAGGTAATTCTTCAAAACCATTTATGGTCTAAACAATGGTTGCAATATTAGACATCCATATCAAAACTGAAAAAGTCTAATTCTAATCCATTAAAGTGTAGTTCAATTGTACTTCTCTGTTTGCAGCTTTGTGGAAATTGGAATATGGATCTAACTCTGATGAACCCTTGTACTACTACTAATAAAGAGACAGTGAAATAAGGACAAAGGTAATCAGCATTTACTAAATTCTCTCCATGTCCCAATCACTGTGCTGTGTTTAGGATTTATTGCTTATCTATCTCAACAACCTTTTAAATATATATTATTATGCCGATTTTAGAGATAAGGACATTAAGCTCAAGGTGATTGGTGTCTAAGGACATAAAACTAAGGAACCAGAAAATAAAATTCAAGATTACTAAGAAAATATTTAAATTATTTTGTAAAGGTGCCGTTTCAGGCCCGTTAGAAGTAGTCAGTCACATATTGATAACTGTTGGTTTTCCCCAGATCCTTTCTCTCAGTCTGCAAATACACTCACACATGAACACCTTAAAACATTCCTATGTTGGGCCGGGAGTAGTGACTCATGCCTGTAATCCCAGCACTTTGGGAGGCTAAGGCGGGCAGATCATGAGGTCAGGAGATGGAGACCATCCTGGCTAACATGGTGAAACCCCATCTCTACTAAAAGTATTAAAAATTAACTGGATGTGGTGGTGGACACCTGTAGTCCCAGCTACTCGGGAGGCTGAGGCAGGAGCATGGTGTGAAACCAGGAGGCAGAGCTTGCAGTGAGCCGTGATCATGCCACTATATCCCAGCTTGAGAAACAGAGTGAGACTCTGTCTCAAAAAAAAAAAAAAAAAAAAAAAAATTCCTATGTTAACCCCTCTGCAATTGCCTCACTTTCCTTTCAAACAGCCAAACTTCAACAACTGCCACCTTCACTTCCTCATTTCTGTACATCCTCAGACCACCCCATATTTGGTCCTCACTTTTCTGCTGAAACAGCGGCTTCAGAGATCACCAATAGCTACCTGATTCCTAATATCAGTGACCTATATTCCATCCTTATCCTCCATCCTTTCTTCCATCTCCTTTCTCTTCTGCATGAAATTTTATGAAAGTTTAATTCTTTTTTTTATTTTTTTTTTTTATTATACTTTAAGTTCTAGGGTACATGTGCATAATGTGCAGGTTTGTTACATATGTATACTTGTGCCATGTTGGTGTGCTGCACCCATCAACTCGTCAGCACCCATCAATTCATCATTTATATCATGTATAACTCCCCAATGCAATCACTCCCCCCTCCCCCTTCCCCATGATAGGCCCCAGTGTGTGATGTTCCCCTTCACAAGTCCAAGTGATCTCATTGTTCAGTTCCCACCTGTGAGTGAGAACATGCGGTGTTTGGTTTTCTCTTCTTGTGATAGCTTGCTAAGAATGATGGTTTCCAGCTGCATCCATGTCCCTACAAGGGATGCAAACTCACCCTTTTTTATGGCTGCATAATAATATTCCATGGTGTATATGTGCCACATTTTCTTAATCCAGTATGTCACAGATGGACATTTGGGTTGATTCCAAGTCTTTGCTATTGTGAATAGTGCCGCAATAAACATACGTGTGCATGTGCCTTTGTAGTAGAATAATTTATAATCCTTTGGGTATATACCCAGTAGTGGGATGGCTGGGTCATAAGTACATCTAGTTCTAGATCCTTGAGGAATTGCCATACTGTTTTCCATAATGGTTGAACTAGTTTACAATCCCACCAACAGTGTAAAAGTGTTCCTATTTCTCCACATCCTCTCCAACACCTGTTGTTTCCTGACTTTTTAATGATTGCCATTCTAACTGGTGTGAGATGGTATCTCATTGTGGTTTTGATTTGCATTTCTCTGATGGCCAGTGATGATGAGCATTTGTTCATGTGTCTGTTGGCTGTATGAATGTCTTCTTTTGAGAAATGTCTGTACATATCCTTTCCCCACTTTTTGATGGGGTTGTTTGTTTTTTTCTTGTATATTTGTTTGAGTTCTTTCTAGATTCTGGATATTAGCCCTTTGTCAGATGAGTAGATTGCAAAAATTTTCTCCCATTCTGTAGGTTGCCTGTTCACTCTGATGGTAGTTTCTTTTGCTGTGCAGAAGCTCTTTAGTTTAATTAGATCCCATTTGTCAATTTTGGCTTTTGCTGCCTTTGCTTTCGGTGTTTTAGACATGAAGACCTTGCCCATGCCTATGTCCTGAATGGTACTACCTAGATTTTCTTCTAGGGTTTTTATGGTATTAGGTCTCACATTTAAGTCTCTAATCCATCTTGAATTAATCTTTGTATAAGGAGTAAGGAAAGGATCCAGTTTCAGCTTTCTACTTATGACTAGCCAATTTTCCCAGCACTATTTATTAAATAGGGAATCCTTTCCCCATTTCTTGTTTCTCTCAGGTTTGTCAAAGATCAGATGGCTGTAGATGTGTGGTATTATTTCTGAGGACTCTGTTCTGTTCCATTGGTCTATATCTCTGTTTTGGTACCAGTGCCATGCTGTTTTGGTTACTGTAGCCTTGTAGTATAGTTTGAAGTCAGGTAGTGTGACGCCTCCAGCTTTGTCCTTTTGACTTAGGATTGTCTTGGTAATGCGGGCTCTTTTTTGGTTCCATATGAACTTTAAAGCAGTTTTTTCCAATTCTGAGAAGAAACTCATTGGTAGTTTGATGGGGATGGCATTGAATCTATAAATTACCTTGGGCAGTATGGCCATTTTCACAATATTGATTCTTCCTATCCATGAGCATGGTATGTTCTTCCATTTGTTTGTGTCCTCTTTTATTTCACTGAGCAGTGGTTTGTAGTTCTCCTTGAAGAGGTCTTTACATCCCTTGTAAGTTGGATTCCTAGGTATTTTATTCTCTTTGAAGCAATTGTGAATGGAAGTTCATTCCTGATTTGGCTCTCTGCTTGTCTGTTACTGGTGTATAAGAATGCTTGTGATTTTTGCACATCAATTTTGTATCCTGAGGCTTTGCTGAAGTTGCTTATCAGCTTAAGGAGATTTTGGGCTGAGACAATGGGGTTTTATAAATATACAATCATGTCATCTGCAAACAGGGACAATTTGACTTCTTCTTTTCCTAACTGAATACCCTTTATTTCTTTCTCTTGCCTGATTGCCCTAGCCAGAACTTCCAACAATATGTTGAATAGGAGTGGTGAGAGAGGGCATCCCTGTCTTGTGCCAGTCTTCAAAGGGAATTTTTCCAGTTTTTGCCCATTCAGTATGATATTAGCTGTGGGTTTGTCATAAATAGCTCTTATTATTTTGAGGTACGTTCCATCAATACCGAATTTATTGAGCGTTTTTAGCATGAAGGGCTGTTGAATTTTGTCAAAAGCCTTTTCTGCATCTATTGAGATAATCATGTGGTTCTTGTCTTTGGTTCTGTTGATATGCTGGATTACGTTTATTGATTTGCGAATGTTGAACCAGCCTTGCATCCCAGGGATGAAGCCCACTTGATCATGGTGGATAAGCTTTTTGATGTGCTGCTGAATCCGGTTTGCCAGTATTTGATTGAGGATTTTTGCATCGAGGTTCATCAGGGATATTGGTCTAAAATTCTCTTTTTTTGTTGTGTCTCTGCCAGGCTTTGGTATCAGGATGATGTTGGCCTCATAAAATGAGTTAGGGAGGATTCCCTCTTTTTCTATTGATTGGAATAGTTTCAGAAGGAATGGTACCAGCTCCTCCTTGTACCTGTGGTAGAATTCAGCTGTGAATCCATCTGGTCCTGGGCTTTTTTTGGTGGGTAGGCTATTAATTGTTGCCTCAATTTCGGAGCCTGCTATTGGTCTATTCAGGGATTCAACTTCTTCCTGGTTTAGTCTTAGGAGAGTGTAAGTGTCCAGGAAATTATCCATTTCTTCTAGATTTTCTAGTTGATTTGCGTAGAGGTGTTTATAGTATTCTCTGATGGTAGTTTGTATTTCTGTGGGGTCGGTGGTGATATCCCCTTTATCATTTTTTATTGCGTCTATTTGATTCCTCTCTCTTTTCTTCTTTATTAGCCTTGCTAGCGGTCTGTCAATTTTGTCGATCTTTTCAAAAAACCAACTCCTGGATTCATTGATTTTTTGGAGGGTTTTTTGTGTCTCTATCTCCTTCAGTTATGCTCTGATCTTAGTTATTTCTTGCCTTCTGCTAGCTTTTGAGTGTGTTTGCTCTTGCCTCTCTAGTTCTTTTAATTGTGATGTTAGAGTGTCCATTTTAGATCTTTCCTGCTTTCTCTTGTGGGCATTTAGTGCTATAAATTTCCCTCTACACACTGCTTTAAATGTGTCCCAGAGATTCTGGTATGTTGTATCTTTGTTCTCATTGGTTTCAAAGAACATCTTTATTTCTGCTTTCATTTCGTTATGTACCCAGTAGTCATTCAGGAGCAGGTTGTTCAGTTTCCATGTAGTTGAGTGGTTTTGATTGAGTTTCTTAGTCCTGAGTTCTAGTTTGATTGCACTGTGGTCTGAGAGACAGTTTCTTATAATTTCTGGTCTTGTACATTTGCTGAGGAGTGCTTTACTTCCAATTATGTGGTCAATTTTGGAATAAGTGTGATGTGGTGCTGAGAAGAATGTATATTCTGTTGACTTGGGGTGGAGAGTTCTATAGATGTCTATTAGGTCCGCTTGGTGCAGAGTTGAGTTCAATTCCTGGATATCCTTGTTAACTTTCTGTCTCGTTGATCTGTCTAATGTTGACAGTGGAGTGTTGAAGTCTCCCATTATTATTGTATGGGAGTCTAAGTCTCTTTGTAAGTCTCTAAGGACTTGCTTTATGAATCTGGGTGCTCCTGTATTGGGTGCATATATATTTAGGATAGTTAGATCTTCCTGTTGAATTGATCCCTTTACCATTATGTAATGGCCTTCTTTGTCTCTTTTGATCTTTGATGGTTTAAAGTCTGTTTTATCAGAGACTAGGATTGCAACCCCTGCTTTTTTTTTTTTTCTCCATTTGCTTGGTAGATCTTCCTCCATCCCTTTATTTTGAGCCTATGTATGTCTCTGCATGTGAGATGGGTCTCCTGAAGACAGCAGACTGATGGGTCTTGACTCTTTATCCAGTTTGCCAGTCTGTGTCTTTTAATTGGAGCATTTAGTCCATTAACATTTAAGGTTAATATTGTTATGTGTGAACTTGATCCTGCCATTATGATATTAACTGGTTATTTTGCTCATTAGTTGATGCAGTTTCTTCCTAGCCTCAACGGTCTTTACATTTTGGCATGTTTTTGCAATGGCTGGTACCGGTTGTTCCTTTCCATGTTTAGGGCTTCCTTCAGGGTCTCTTGTAAGGCAGGCCTGGAGGTGACAAAATCTCTAAGCATTTGCTTATCTGTAAAGGATTTTATTTATCCTTCACTTATGAAACTTAGTTTGGCGGGATATGAAATTCTGGGTTGAAAATTCTTTTCTTTAAGAATGTTGAATATTGGCCCCCACTCTCTTCTGGCTTGTAGAGTTTCTACTGAGAGATCTGCTGTTAGTCCAAAGGGCTTCCCTTTGTGGGTAACCCGACCTTTCTCTCTGGCTGCCCTTAAGATTTTTTCCTTCATTTCAACTTTGATGAATCTGGCAATTATGTGTCTTGGAGTTGCTCTTCTGGAGGAGTATCTTTGTGGCATTCTCTGTATTTCCTGAATTTGAATATTGACCTGACCTACTAGGTTGGGGAAGTTCTCCTGGATGATATCCTGAAGAGTGTTTTCCAACTTGTTTCCATTCTCCCCCTCACTTTCAGGCACCCCAATCAGACGTAGATTTGGTCTTTTTACATAATCCCATACTTCTTGCAGGCTTTGTTCATTTCTTTTTCTTCTTTTTTCTTTTGGTTTCTCTTCTCACTTCATTTCATTCATTTGATCCTCAATCGCTGATACTCTTTCTTCCAGTTGATCGAGTCAGTTACTGAAACTTGTGCATTTGTCACGTATTTCTCGTGTCATGGTTTTCATCTCTGTCATTTCGTTTATGACCTTCTCTGCATTCATTAGTCTCTGTCAATTCTTCCACTCTTTTTTCAAGATTTTTAATTTCTTTGCACTGGGTACATAATTCCTCCTTTAGCTCTGAGAAGTTTGATGGACTGAAGCCTTCTTCTCTCATTTCGTCAAAGTCAGTCTCTGACCAGCTTTGATCCATTGATGGCGATGAGCTGCGCTCCTTTGCAGGGGGAGATGCACTCTTATTTTTTGAATTTCCAGCTTTTCTGCCCTGCTTCTTCCCCATCTTCGTGGTTTTATCTGCCTCTGGTCTTTGATGATGGTGACGTACTGATGGGGTTTTGGTATAGGTGTTCTTCCTGTTTGATAGCTTTCCTTCTAATAGTCAGGACCTTCAGCTGTAGGTCTGTTGGAGATTGCTTGAGGTCCACTCCAGACCCTGTTTGCCTGGGTATCAGCAGCAGAGGTTGCAGAAGATAGAATATTGCTGAACAGCGAGTGTACCTGTCTGATTCTTACTTTGGAAGCTTCCTCTCAGGGGTGTACTCCACCCTGTGAGGTGTGGGGTGTCAGACTGCCCCTAGTGGGGGATGTCTCCCAGTTAGGCTACTCAGGGGTCAGGGACCCACTTGAGCATGTAGTCTATCCCTTCTCAGATCTCAACCTCCGTGTTGGGAGATCCACTGCTCTCTTCAAAGCTGTCAGACAGAGTCGTTAGCATCTGCACAGGCCTCTGATGCTTCCCCTGTTATTTTTTAGCTGTGCCCTGTCCCCAGAGGTGGAGTCTACAGAGACAGGCAGGTTTCCTTGAGCTGCTGTGAGCTCCACCCAGTTCGAGCTTCCCAGAGGCTTTGTTTACCTACTTAAGCCTTAGCAATGGCGGGCACCCCTCCCCCAGCCTCGCTGCTGTCTTGCGGTTAGATTGCCCAGACTGCTGTGCTAGCAAGGAGGGAGGCTCCGTGGGCATGGGACCCTCCCGGCCAGGTGTGGGGTATATTTTCCTGGTGTGCCCGTTTGCTTACAGCGCAGTATTGGGGTGGGAATTACCCGATTTTCCAGGTGTTGTGTGTCTCAGTTCCCCTGGCTAGGAAAACGGATTCCCTTCCCCCTTGTGCTTCCCAGGTGAGGCGATGCCTCGCCCTGCTTCAGCTCTCACTGGTCGGGCTGCAGCAGCTGACCAGCACCAATTGTCCAGCACTCCCTAGTGAGATGACCCCAGTACCCCAGTTGAAAATGCAGAAATCACCGGTCTTCTGTGTCGCTCGTGCTGGGAGTTGGAGACTGGAGCTGTTCCTATTCGGCCATCTTGAAAGTTTAATTCTATTACACATGTTATTCTGATTTACCTCCTACCTTTGTAATGAACTCTTTCAATCTACTTATTTCTTTTTCTTCTTTTCCTTTTGCTCCCCAAACTTGGGTACACAGTTTGATTTATCAAGAAATGTTAATGAGCACCTACAATGTGTTAGGCACCATGAGGAAAAATACCAATATGAAGAAATCATAGTCCCTGCCCTCAAAATATGAGCATCCATTCACTCAACATTTAATGATTGTGAGTTATGTGGCAGAATCTGTGTAGACAGATAAAAATTCAGCAATGCTTTCAGGTGTCATCATTGATAGAGGAAATCAATGCAAAGATAACCACCAAATTATAGCTAAGACTGAAGAACATTTGGATAAATAAGAACCAAGAATTGCAGAAGCACTGAGAAGTAAATAACTAATGTTGGCAGAAAAAGCCAAGGAAAGCTTTCCAGAAAGGTGATATGCAAGCTGTATAGGGAAAGATGAGTAAGAAGGGTGAGTGAGGAGAAAGGAGAGGTATGTAGGTAGGCAAGAAACCACGAAGAAATGGAGTAGGAGCAAAACGAGCAAAACAAGCCGGAATATCTAGCAACATGGAGAATGGATTGGAGAAGAGGAGAAGGGCAGCTGGGGTGACCTATTTATTCATTGCTCTTGGTTTTCTTGAACTCTCTCCGCACCTGCCTTTGCCAGCCATTGTTCTCAATCAACATCACTATCTGAGTGAGTCCCACCTCTCCTTCTACAGCTTGTCCTACCATCCCAAATGTCTGATAAACAGATGTACTTGGGAGGCCCACTAGAATCTCAAGCTAAATATTTCTAATACTAACTTAAAATCCTTCCTCCCAAGCCCTGTGTTCTTCTGAGTTTCCCTTTGTCCATAATTGATACTCACACATTCCCAGGCTCCTTAGCTGTGAGCCTTGTTATAAACTTTAATAACAACCTCTCATATCCAACAAACCATCAAAACCTGATGGTTTTTTTTTTTTTTTTTTTCTATAAAATAACTCACATCCATCTCCTCTATTTCTTTCCCATCTCCATAGCTCTACTTCAAGCCCTTAACGCCTCTTGGTGGGATGACTGCAGAAGCTTTCTACCTGACCTTGTTTCTAATTGGTTCTGCTTTCCCATTCCTCCACCTTATTGCCACCAGACTTATCTTCCCAAAGTATAACTTCAGTTATGCCACTGTTTTCCCTAGAAGTGATCAGCAGTTCTTCCTTGCTTTAATGAAAAATTTAAAATATTCCTGGTTCTTTTTTTAAAAATGTCCAATATTCTCACCACTTTTTTTCCCATGATTTATGGAAAATTTCTACACTATTCCCCCATAAACCTCCATTCTCCCTCATGTTTTCCTGCTATTATGCTTTTATTCATACTGCTTTCTTTCCCTAGGTTATGTCTTTGACTCCTTGTTCAAATTATACTATTTTCAGTTATTCCAACTGAATAACAGCCCCTCCAGGAAGCCTTCCCTGATCACCCTCAAATGATCTTTCTCTTTATCCCTTGATATGGTTTTGATCTGTCTTGCCACCCAAATCCCATGCTGAATCCTAATTCCCAATGTTGTGGGAGGGAGCTGGTGGAAAGTGATTGGGGTCATGGGGGTGAATTTCCCCCTTGCTATTCTTGTGATAGTAAGTTTTCATGAGATCTTGTTTAAAAGCGTGTAGCACTTCCCCCTTTGCTCTCTTTCTCCTGGTCTGCCATGGTAAGATGTGCTTGCTTCCCTTTCCGCCATGCTTATAAGTTTCTTGAGGCCTCCCAGCCCTGCTTCCTGTACAGCCTGTGGAACTGTGAGTCAATTAAACCTCTTTTCTTCATAAGTTACCCAGTCTCAGGTAGTTTTTTACAGCAGTGTGAGAATGAACTAATACATCCCTCTTCTGAATATACACAGAATTTTATCTCTTTCTTTGCTGTGCCTCTTGCTAAAGCTGTCTCCACGCTGTTTGTGTGTTTCTAGTCCCCAGTTGGACTGGAAGTACCTAGAAGACAGGATTGCTGTCTGATTAACATTGCCATTGAGAAAGATGATATTATTTTTCCCAATTATTCAGTCTTTATCCTTCATTGTAGAAGGAATTTACATCCTGGCCATTGCCGTAGAATTCACAGTGCTTCCCACAAGGAAGAGACATATTTTCCCATCCCAATGATGGTGGGTGGGCTAAGTGATAAGCTTTAAGTAGTGGACTATAAGCAAACATGATATATTTCACTTCCAAGCAGAAGCTTTAAAAGACATTTTTAATATTTAAGTCCTCCTTACTTCTTATTAATTGTTGCAAATAACAAAATCCCCTGGTTAAATCCTGCTTGGTTGTGGTCATTGGACTGTCACCTGCCAAGTAATCAAACCCATCCATTGTGTGGTTAATAGTTTGGATCAAAGATGTTCAATTTATCTCATATTAACCAGCATTGAACCAGCACTGGATTTTTTTTTTTTTTTTTTCTGTCTCTCTTGCTTATTTTTTTCTGCCAAAAGTATGGCAAATAAGGCCAGCTTCTTTAACCTGAGTCCTGGAATGAGGACACATATGGAGTAGAGATACAACAGCCAACCTCCTGCTGCTGCCACATAACATGAATGAGAAATAAATGCTTGTTGTTGGAAGACACTGAGATTTGGGGTTGTTATTACAATTAAGCTGACTAATTAAGTACCAACACAACACCTAGCCTAGAGCCTGGCATAAGAAAGAAATTCAAGAACTACTTGTTTAACAAAAAAAATTATAATCTGTTGGTATTTATTTATTAAGGGTCTCTACAAACCACTTTCATTGCAATACATTGGTAGTCTAGAGAGAATAATAAAACTGGACCTGAGATGAGCAATTGCATTCGGAAAAGGAAACAAGCAGTTCTAAGACTCTCATGTTACAAAGCAAAATTAGCAGCAAAATTAGGATTAACATTTTGTTTCTTGACTTCTATTCCACTGTTTTGTTATGTTCTGTTTCTGTTTTGTCAATTATTTCCATAATCACACTTATCAAAAAAAGTTTAATATCCTTCATATGGGATGTCATTTAGATCTTTTAGGTAACAGGGTGGGAAGGTACTAGTAACTAAACACAAAAAATTGGCAAATGATATCTGTAAATATCAGGTCCCAGGAAAAAGAATTTGTGAAATCAGATAGTATAGTCTACCTTATATTTCATTACATAAGGATGGAATATGGTACCACCCTTATGGGTACAAAATGATATTTTGAAAGCAAATTAAGGAAGAGGAATGACTAGGTAATGGATAATATTAGGTACCTAAAACTTTCCTTAAAAAGTAGAATCTAATTCTAAAAAAAATAGTGAATATGAGATGGAGGCTGTATAATAATACCCAAATCCAAAGGATCAGAAAAGTCTAGCAATATTAACATTTTAAAAACTTATAACTAACCTAATGAATCTGAAGAAACATGCATTAACTAAGAGATTATCTCCATGTAGTGTGAGAAATGAAAGCCCAAGAGCCCTGACTAGGGTACAAAGGCAAACTAAGGTTCTTCAGATTTCAGGCAATTCTTGGGGGTGCCTCAGGGATGCTTGATGTGATAGGGGCCCAACAGGCAGAACTTCAGGTCCCCAACCTCAATCAAGAGTAGCTCTGTCTTTACCTGCTTATATAATGGGAGTCCTGTCGTGTTCAGTAACTAAGAGTGTTTGGAACCAGTTCTCTTATAGACATACATTTATAGAGAGATGGGCTTGCCAAGCAATCATAAATTGATGTTACCAGTTCTTAAAGAAATCCAATTCAGATTCTCTGCTTGATAATCAATCTTGTTAAAGTAATTTGGCTTCATCAAAAATTACTTTCTAACAGAGAACAGAATATGTTGACCAGTTGGCTTGACTGCCTAATTAGGCTGGAAGTGATATTTCTCATTGTAACTCAGTAAATCTGCATTCTTGCTCATACAGTGCTCCCTTAAAAGGGTAGCTTCACAATCCTCAGTCTAATTCTGGGTACAAAGATAGAATCAAGTTTTGATCCTGGAATGCTGGGGATTTGCCAATGAAGCATGGTGCCCCTGCCAAAGAGATCCTCCTGGTGAAGTCTGGACCACATAATTGTGCCATCACATTCTGAAAAGTTGTCTGTATATTGGCATTATATGGAACATACACAGGTATATTTTTTAATACATTGAGATCTTTCATCATATCTATACACCTAACTCCTGTATTTATAACACGTTACTCTAAGATACTAAAATAATATATTTAAAATCAAAACAGACTAGTATTTGTCTAAGTTAGTATTTCACTACTCATATCCATGACTAAGCCTGAAAACTAATTTACAAATGGATGTCCTCAAATAGCAGGAACTCAAGAAATTAGCCCAAGCAATGGCTCTGTACTGTTCCAGGGCCATGGGACAAAACACAATTGATCAGGCCTTGCCTCTTTTCCCCACAACTTTCAAACAGTAAACACACACACACACACACACACACACACACACACACACAGAGAGAGAAAGAGAGAGAGAGAGAGAGAAAGAGAGAGAGAGAATATTTCTTTTACCTATTTTAGTTGTAGGACTTCTCTGAAGAAGGTTAATTTGAACAAAGAGTTTTTTGACCAAAACTTATTCAAGACAGCAGAGATTAAGAGTGTTGAAGCAAATCACTCAATTTTACTCAGCCAAGTAAAGGAAATTCAGAGCAAGAATTTAGAACAAACCCAATCTGGTGTTTCTCCAATACTGATGGCAATGGGAGACAGGGGCAGGAGGATAGAAAGTGGGCAAGGAAAGGTGCTTCAGGAATCAAAGATAAGCCAGTTTGCAAGCCTGTGTAATATATCTAGCCCTGGAATTATTTGTGTTTTTACTTACTCTTTTCCATTTCAATTTAAGTCAATCCTCAAAAGTCCTCCCAAGGGAAAAAAAGTACAGCATATTAGTAAGTAAGCACAGGAAGCTCCATGATACATAGAGATTTTTTATTTCAGAAGACCAACAAATCAGTCATGAGCTGGAAAATTACTTGTTAAGGTTGAGTAGGGTTACTGGGAAATGGATATGATTTTTATTGTGATTAAATGCTATGGTATAGACAAACGATAAGCAGTATATCTAACAAGATACATAAAGACAATGGAGAAACCTTTGCTTTCTCCTTCACCCAAAAGAAGAGACTGGGGGGACCAAAAATACTCAACAGGTAGAAAATGAAAAACAAATAATAGAAAATATTAAAAACCCAAGGCGAAATGCTTAATGCTATTTTTAGGCTCCCTTTTGATAGCATATTTTAAAAGGTGAGTTGTGATATAGAGTATGCATCATTTATGATGGAAGGTAAAAAACTAAATTGGACTTGAGAGGGAAGTGATTCAAGACTGCTTTTTAAAGTACTGTGTTCAAACCAGTAAAGGGCAATGATACCCATTGCTGGACTGATTGCTTCAATCAAACCTGGCCGTAAAAAGGCACTTCTTTAAAGAAGGTAGATGAGGATATACAACTGTTAAACAAAATCAATTAATGATGCTTTTGATAATCGGAGGATTTTAAAACAGATAAAATATTAATTGGCAAAAATGGAAAGAAAGTGTAGAAGATGCAATTAACCTGGATTTGTCAAGAATAAATTATCAGACAAACATAATTTTCTTCTAGAAAATAAATGCTGGGAATTTCGTATGGGGTGGAACCATAGGGTTATATATGGACTTTAAAAACATTTGTATGGAAAATAAGACCCAGAAACAGCAAATCACATAAAACCATTATGGAACTCAAGAACTGTACAGTGAACACCATTGTCTTCACCATCCAGGTCAAGAACAGAAATTTTCAGCCTCCACAGAAGACCTTCATGTACCTCATTCTAATCTCAGCCTCCTCATTGGACAGGGAATAATTATCATTTGCATGGCAATCACTTCCTTGTATTTTTTATATATCCATGTCTGTTGGTTTCCTAGGGCTATCATAACAAGTTTTTCATAAAGTGGGTGCCTTTAAACAACAGAAATTTTTTCCCTCCCAGTTTTACAGGCCATAAATTCAAAGTCAAGGCATTGGCAGAGTTGGTTCCTCTGGGGGCTCTAAGAGAAAACTCATTTTATGCCTACTTCCCAGCCTCTGGTGACTGCTGGCAATCTTTGGCATTTCTTGATGTGTAGCTGTCTCTATCTCCAATATCTGTCTCTGATTTCATATGGTCTTCTCCTGTGTGTTTATGTGTCTAAAATCTTACTCTCCTTTCTCTTATAATTGGATTAAAGGCTCAGCCTAAATCCAGGATGCTACCATACTAAGATCTTTAACTTAATTACATCTGCAAAGACCCTATTTTAACATAATTTCACATCTACAGGTACTAGGAGGTGAGGACTTGGATATATTTTTTAGGAAATATTGCCCAACCATTAGACCATATGTATATCCTTAGTCTCAATAGTTTAATAGTGCCTATTTATTATTTTTAATGTGTTATATGATTTAACTCTCTTAATCTACAGTTCTCCCTCCATCCCTTTCTTTATTAAAGAAAATCTGTTGGTATTTATTATTAAGGGTCTCTACAAACCACTTTCATTGCAATACATTGGTAGTCTAGAGAGAATAATAAAACTGGAGGTGAGATGAGCAATTACATTCAGAAAAGGAAATGAGAAGTTCTAAGACTCTCATGTTACAAAGCAAATTAGTGCTTTGTAATTATTATTAAAAGGGCTGAGCCCTTTAACCTGTAGTTTCCCACCACCTTGATACAGCTGCTTGCTCTAAGACTCTAAGACTCCTTCCTTGACCAAACTTTAGATACGCTTCTCTGAGTCCTCTTTTTGACTAGGTCTTGTTCTTGGGCCCTGTCTTTGGCCTGGCCAGTCCAAATTGCAGCAAGAGTCCTGCTGAATCAGTTTAGCAAAATTTCCCCCATCCTTGATATTTGATCACTCTTGATAACTGATTAAATTCCATATCCCCCATCCTTGATACCTGTTTAAGTCTGTTTTGTGTTGCTATAACAGAATACCTGAGACTGGATAATTTATAAAGGAAAGACATGTCTTTATCTCTTGGTTCTTGTGGCTGAAAAGTCCAAAAGCATGATATTGACATATGCTCCACTTCTGATGAGGGCCTCATGCTGTGTCAATATGGCAGAGAAGCAGAAAGACAAATGAGTGCATGCAAAGAGACATGCACGAGAGGCTGGGCTTGCTTATAACAACCTGCTTTCACGGGAATTAATCTATTCCTGTGAGAGTGAGAACTCACTCACTTCAGTGACTCATGAGAGCAATGACCCCATCATCTAAACACCTTCCACTAGGCCCCAACTCCCAATACTACCATATTGGGAATCAAATTTCAACATGAGTTTTGAAGGGGACACCCTCAATCCATAAAAATATCTAATCACTCTTGCCTATCTTCAGCAAGAATCCTGGTAAGTTATTAGAATCCTCCTCCTCTTGAGAACTCCTCTTGGTTATTTTTCATTCACTGGCCCCCTCACCCTGCTCTTTCAGCTTAAAGTCTCACTTTTCCTTCTGGTATTCAGAATTGAGTTCAGCTCAACACCAGTCTCGTTTTCCTATTGTAGTAGTTTCTGAATAAATCAATTTTACTGCTTTAACTAGTGTCTAGCTCTTGTTTTCTTTGACAATCCATGGTGCAGTTCAGTATGTTCCTTTGTCCTCTGTATTTTATATAAATGGGCAGCTGGATCTGGAAAATGGGTCAGACTCAGGTTCAATTCTCTGGGCAGATATGCAGGTGGTGGTGGTATGTTTTTCAACAGGAGGCCCCATTTTCTCTGGTTGTTTCTTTTTCTGATATTAGCAGCCTTTGATGTTCAATGACTACATCCATAAACTGTGATATCCTAATACTATCATTAATTTTTCCATTTATTAGCTGTAATACTATAATAATAAAACACTTCCTGTCATGTACTCTTTGGCTCCCCAGTAAGTTATATTTCATGTAGGGAAAGCATGAAAAATGCTTCATCCTTTTTCTCTGCAGTTTTCAAGATGATAAATTTGTCCCATATCATCCTTCAAAAATGATGAGTTAAATTTTTATTATGAATTCATGAACTCAAACATAACTGTTGGGTCTTAATCAATTGACATTATCATTCTTACTGTCATTCAAATTTTCTCATTTTGGCTAATGGAAGCTTCATAAAATTACCTCCTATGTGTTTTTAACACACACTCCATTAGTCTTTAATAGTTTCTCTGTGATCTGGTATGACAAGATGTTTTGAGCTCATCTGGCACATTTCTTGCACCAGAAATGGAATCTCCAAGAATCGCTGATTTATCAAGATTATAGTCTTTCACAAAGGGAGATCATTGTTATTTGGTTAGTCATTGTTTCTAGACCTTTGCAGTGGACAAAGCTAGAAAGTTTACATTTATACTTATATATATATATATATATATATATATATATATATATA
>NC_045434.1:79039712-79049342 GCF_002776525.5 Piliocolobus tephrosceles
CTCGCCCAGGCTGGAGTGCAGTGGCCGGATCTCAGCTCACTGCAAGCTCCGCCTCCCGGGTTTACGCCATTCTCCTGCCTCAGCCTCCTGAGTAGCTGGGACTACAGGCGCCCGCCACCTCGCCCGGCTAGTTTTTTGTATTTTTAGTAGAGATGGGGTTTCACCGTGTTAGCCAGGATGGTCTCGAACTCCTGACCTCGTGATCCACCCGTCTCGGCCTCCCAAAGTGCTGGGATTACAGGCTTGAGCCACCGCGCCCGGCCTTATACTTATATTTTGAGAAATAAAGTGCTTCATGAACCCACACTGATATTTCATATTTATATATACATACTGATAAATATATACAGATATATATGTATATGTGTGTATATATTTTTCTATATACATACACATATCTGTAGGCTTTTGATTTAACTCCTTCTGTGATAAAACATCTGTGTCTCCTTTCTTCCAGATCAAGACTCCTGGTTTTCATAAATACATGGAGTGATAAACTTAGACTGTAGTTACTCATGTGCTTTATCCCATTTAAGTCCCAATAAAACAAGTCTAATACTAAAACAATCAAAACAACTTCCTCATTACCTTCTTCCAGTCTTCTTCCAGTCTTCTCCTGATTTTTTATATTTTACTATATGTACATTATAGGAGCATATAGTCATTACATATTATACTCTCTTCCTTTTCAGTCCTTCTTAAGTCTAAATTCTATAAGTAAATATATATTTAATGCTCACCACCATTAATTATGTTACTATTTTGTAGACATTTTGATTGTCTGAAATCTGCTCTCTAGCAGATACTCCAAGAATGCAAGACAAGAACAATACTCCCTGAATTTTTGCATGTTGATAACATTTTTTTCTATGTCCTTTATACTCGAAAATAAGTTTGTATCTACAAAGTGTTGGGCTCACATTTTCTTTTTTGATTGTATTAACTATGTTATTTCATTTTATTCTAGCACAAAGTGCTGATGTTGAAAAAATCTGATAATACTCTATTATTTTTTCCTTGTAAATCACTTTCTTTTTCTGTTAAGATGGCTAAAGAAAATTTTAGTTTGTTTCACTTTAACCTCAAGTAATTTTAGGAGAATATGTGTTGGTGTTTGTCATTCTGAGATTATATCCTTAAGTATGCAATATGTTTTTTCAACATGTAGTCCAAAACATTTTTTCTTAATTTCAGGGATGTTTTCTCCACTGATCGTGGAGAAATTAATATGGTCTAATTTATTTATTTATTTTTTTAGGATGCTTAGAATGTTGGACCTTCTTTTTCTAGCTTCATTATTTGTCACTTTCATAACATCCTTTATATTACAGTTGCCATTTCTTTATAATTATTAAAATTTTTCTCTTTTTTAGGTTCCATTTATCTGAAGGTATAATCTGCTGTGTTTCTTCTCTTATGTTTATCCTTTTATTCCTCTTTTTATGAAATTATTATTATTATTATTATTTGGTTGTTGTTTTTTTTTTTTTTTTTTTTTTTTTTTTTGAGATGAAGTCTCACTCTGTCACCCAGGCTGGAGTGCAGTGGTGCAATCTTGGCTCACTGCAAGCTCTGCCTCCTGGGTTCATGCCATTCTCCTGCCTTAGCCCCCCAAGTAGCTGGGACTACAGGTGCCTCCTGCCAACACATCCAGCTAATTTTTTGTATTTTTAGTAGAGATGGGATTTCACCGTGTTAGCCAAGATGGTCTCAATCTTCTGACCGTGTGATCCACCTGCCTCGGCCTCCCAAAGTGCTGGGATTACAGGTGTGAGCCACTGCATACGGCCCTGAAAAAAAATTATTTTTCTTCTATTTCAAATTCTTTTTTAAGATCTGTCATCATCTTTCTGAGTTCTCTAATTCTGATTTGTGTTGCTCTGTCATGATTGATATCAGTTTCTTAACGTGTTTCATTACTGTTGCTCACTTTTATGTGAAATTAGGTTCTTGAACTGTAAAAAGAGGCATGGTTCAAATAGCTTTTCTAGCTTAAGAAAGCTTTCCTTTCTGTTATTTTGGGGTAATGTTAGAAAGTGTGACAGCTTGCTTTTTGAGACTTTCTCACTCCATTTCCCTCCCACAATTTTATCTGTAAATTCTTTTTCTATTGTTTCTACTGCCCTGGTGGTGGATTCATTTTAATTCCACTTCTAACAATTTCTCCTCCATATGAGGCACTGTCCTGAAACATCTAGTAAATTCTAAGAGGTCACAGGACCTAGACTGTTCCATACCCTGGAGACCTCATGATGAGTCCACTATTTGGGAATGATAACACCTGTCCAAGTTTTATTTCCTGTTCTCCAATTGGGCCCCTCTGCTTTCGAGTGAATACTTGTTGGCTTTCTCCTCTCCTTTGATTCACTAAATTCTCCATTGCTTTCTTCTGCTTCCTCCTACACAGACACTGACATAATGCTCTCATGTAAGTCTTGGGGCTTTTGGCAAGTTCTTTCTACCCAGTTGCATTTTGGGCTTCAGGAGTCTATCCTGTTCATTTTATTGTAAATGTTATCCATGGGATTTGTGCTCTGCTATCTATTTTCTCTGACTGTGTTAAAGAGGATATTCAAAGACATTTAACAACTTTGTAGCCACCTCCACCTTCCCGGAATACCTCTGTTTGCACATATGTATTTTGACCTGCACAAAGAACTTATGCCATAATAATGAACATCTATGGAATGTACATTTCAGTTCTAGATTATGTTTACAATTTCTTTACACAGAGACTATCTCATATGTAGGTTAAGGGGGGCAATTGCATGAGTGTCTACTATGTTCTGTACATAAGCCAGAGAAACCAACAGTTCCATGAGCTTAAAGCAGAGCACAGAAAAATCTAGAGCCAATATTAGCACCAGTTTCTTAAATACACAAACACATGCAAACACACACATGCATATGTACATTCACATCCGAACTGTTGCCTGTTGACCTAACAGCTGGAAGTTGTCTATCAGAAAACATGCCATAAAACAATAAAGGAATGTACTGATCAGTTTGGTTCCAGTGCATGTTAGCAGGCACTTTTCCAACATTCTGAGTAGTAGCAAAAGGGTCCTTATATTATACCCTTTGAATCACTCCATTCAATGACATGGCATCATTTCACCTGAACTTGAATGAGTTTTATTGTTATGTGTTATTGAAAGTGTTCAATTTGATACACAAAAAGTAGAGCAACTAGAATAGATTCATTTGAAAAAATCAGAGATACATTTGAAAACTGCTACAAAAAATCTAGGTGAAAAGGGATCCCCTCAAACTCTGAAATAAAAGGATTTATGTCAACATGGAGATTAACCACTGATAGGTACAAAATTCTCACAGTATCAGCACTTGTGCAAGAGGGAGTTCAGGGAAGGCAACTGTGCTTTAGACAGCCCTGGAAACAGAACTCAAAACCATTTGCAGGTACCCACTGGAAAGTAGAAGTATCGTGGGCAGTTGTCAACTAGAAGGGATTTTGGCAGACTCCAATCCCTTGTGGAAACTCTACAGCAAAAGCAGCCATTTTCTTCCATATTAATCATAAGAAAAAAAATGAGATGGAGAGGAAATCTATAAAGTAAAAGACATTTAAAGATATATATCAACCAATGACACAACTGAAACCTTGTTGGATACCAATTCAGAGAAATTAAAACAATTAAAAAGCCAGTAAAATATGAGCAATGAGTGGATACTTAATTATATTAAAGAATTGTTATTGAGGGGGCGGAGCAAGATGGCCAAATAGGAACAGCTCCAGTCTCCAGTTCCCAGTGCCAGCGACACAGAAGACAGGTGATTTCTGCATTTTCAACTGAGGTACTGGGTTCATCTCTCTAGGGAGTGCCAGACAATCAGTGCTGGTCAGCTGTTGCAGCCCAACCAGTGAGAGCTGAAGCAGGGCAAGGCATCGCCTCACCTGGGAAGCACAAGGGGGAAGGGAATCCCTTTTCCTAGCCAAGGAAACTGAGACACACAACACCTGGAAAATCAGGTAACTCCCACCCCAATACTGCACTTTACCAAGGGTCTTAGCAAACGGGCACACCAGGAGATTATATCCCACACCTGGCCAGGAGGGTCCCACACCCACGGAGCCTCCCTCATTGCTAGCACAGCAGTCTGCAATCTAACAGCAAGGCAGCAGCGAGGCTGGGGGAGGGGTGCCCGCAATTGCTGAGGGTTAAGTAGGTAAACAAAGCCGCTGGGAAGCTCGAACTGGGTGGAGTTCACAGCAGCTCAAGGAGGCCTGCCTGTATCTGTAGACTCCACCTCTGGGGATAGGGCACAGCTAAACAACAACAATAAAAAAAAAAAAAAAAAAAGTAGCAGAAACCTCTGCAGATGCAAACGACTCTGTCTGACAGCTTTGAAGAGAGCAGTGGATCTCCCAACATGGAGGTTGAGATCTCAGAACGGATAGACTGCCTGCTCAAGTGGGTCCCTGACCCCTGGGTAGCCTAACTGGGAGACATCCCCCACTAGGGGCAGACTGACACCCCACATCTCACACGGTAGAGTACACCCCTGAGAGGAAGCTTCCAAAGTAAGAATCAGACAGGTACACTCGCTGTTCAGCAATATTCTGTCTTCTGCAGCCTCTGCTGCTGATACCCAGGCAAACAGGGTCTGGAGTGGACCTCGAGCAATCTCCAACAGACCTACAGCTGAGGGTCCTGACTGTTAGAAGGAAAACCAACAAACGGGAAGGACACCCACACCAAACCCCCATCAGTACGTCACCATCATCAAAGACCAGAGGCAGATAAAACCACAAAGATGGGGAAAAAGTAGGGCAGAAAAGCTGGAAATTAAAAAAATAAGAGTGCATCTCCCCCTGCAAAGGAACGCAGCTCATCGCCAGCAACGGATCAAAGCTGGATGGAAAATGACTTTGACGAGATGAGAGAAGAAGGCTGCAGTCCATCAAACTTCTCAGAGCTAAAGGAGAAATTACGTACCAGTGCAAAGAAACTAAAAATCTTGAAAAAAGACTGGAAGAATTGATAACTAGAATAATTAATGCAGAGAAGGCCATAAACGAACTGACAGAGATGAAAACCATGACACGAGAAATACGTGACAAATGCACAAGCTTCAGTAACCGACTCGATCAAATGGAAGAAAGAGTATCAGCGATTGAGGATCAAATGAATGAAATGAAGCAAGAAGAGAAATCTAAAGAAAAAAGAACAAAAAGAAATGAACAAAGCCTGCAAGAAGTATGAGATTATGTAAAAAGATCAAATCTATGTCTGATTGGAGTGCCTGAAAGTGAGGGGGAAAATGGAACCAAGTTGGAAAACACTCTTCAGGATATCATCCAGGGGAACTTCCCCAACCTAGTAGGGTAGGCCAACATTCAAATTCAGGAAATACAGAGAACGCCACAAAGATACTCCTCCAGAAGAGCAACTCCAAGACACATAATTGCCAGATTCACCAAAGTTGAAATGAAGGAAAAAATCTTAAGGGCAGCCAGAGAGAAAGGTCGGGTTACCCACAAAGGGAAGACCTTTGGACTAACAGCAGATCTCTCAGTAGAAACTCTACAAGCCAGAAGAGAGTGGGGGCCAATATTCAACGTTCTTAAAGAAAAGAATTTTAAACCCAGAATTTCATATCCAGCCAAACTAAGTTTCATAAGTGAAGGAGAAATAAAATCCTTTACAGATAAGCAAATGCTTAGAGATTTTGTCACCACCATGCCTGCCTTACAAGAGACCCTGAAGGAAGCACTAAACATGGAAAGGAACAACAGGTACCAGCCATTGCAAAAACATGCCAAAATGTAAAGACCATCGAGGCTAGGAAGGAACCGCATCAACTAATGAGCAAAATAACCACTTAATAACATAATGACAGGATCAAGTTCACACATAACAACATTAACCTTAAATGTAAATGGACTCAATGGTCCAACTAAAAGACACAGACTGGCAAACTGGATAAAGAGTCAAGACCCATCAGTTTGCTGTATTCAGGAGACCCATCTCACATGCAGAGACATGCACAGGCTCAAAATAAATGGATGGAGGAAGATCTACCAAGCAAATGGAGAACAAAATAAAAGCAGGGGTTGCAATCCTAGTCTCTGATAAAACAGACTTTAAAACATCAAAGATCAAAGGAGACAAAGAAGGCCATTACATAATGGTAAAAGGATCAATTCAACAGAAAGAACTAACTATCCTAAATATATATGCACCCAATACAGGAGCACCCAGATTCATAAAACAAGTCCTTCGAGACTTACAAAGAGACTTAGACTCCCATACAATAATAATGGGAGACTTCAACACTCCACTGTCAACATTAGACAGATCAATGAGACAGAAAGTTAACAAGGATATCCAGGAATTGAACTCATCTCTGCAGCAAGCAGACTTAATAGACATCTACAGAACTCTCCACACCAAATTAACAGAATATACATTCTTCTCAGAACCACATCACACTTATTCCAAAATTGACCACATAATTGGAAGTAAAGCACTCCTCAGCAAATGTACAAGAACAGAAATTACAACAAACTGTCTCTCAGACCACAGTGCAATCAAACTAGAACTCAGGACTAAGAAACTCAATCAAAACCACTCAACTACATGGAAACTGAACAACCTGCTCCTGAATGACTACTGGGTACACAACGAAATGAAAGCGGACATAAAGATGTTCTTTGAAACCAATGAGAACAAAGATATAACATACCAGAATCTCTGGGGCACATTTAAAGCAATGTGTAGAGGGAAATTTATAGCACTAAATGCCCACAAGAGAAAGCTGGAAAGATCTAAAATGGACACTCTAACATCACAATTAAAAGAACTAGAGAAGCAAGAACAAACACATTCAAACGCTAGCAGAAGGTAAGAAATAACTAAGATCAGAGCAGAACTGAAGGAGATAGAGACACAAAAAACCCTCCAAAACATCAATGAATCCAGGAGTCGGTTTTTTGAAAAGATCAATAAAATTGATAGACCACTAGCAAGATTTTTATTTCTTCTAATAAAAAAGAAAAGAGAGAAGAATCAAATAGGAGCAATAAAAAATGATAAAGGGGATATCACCACTGACGCCACAGAAATACAAACTACCATCAGAGAATACTATAAACACCTCTACACAAATAAACTAGAAAATCTAGAAGAAATGGATAATTTCCTGGACACTTACACTCTCCCAAGACTAAACCAGGTAGAAGCTGAATCCCTGAATAGACCAATGGCAGGTTCTGAAATTGAGTCAATAATTAATAGCCTACCAAGCAAAAAAAAGTCCAGGACCAGATGGTTTCACAGCTGAATTATGCCAGAGGTACAAGGAGGAGCTGGTATCATTCCTTCTGAAACTATTCCAATCAATAGAAAAAGAGGGAATCCTCCCTAACTCATTTTATGAGGCCAACATCATCCTGATACCAAAGCCTGGCAGAGACACAACAAAAAAAAAGAGAATTTTAGACCAATATCCCTGATGAACATCGATGCAAAAATCCTCAATCAAATACTGGCAAACCGGATCCAGCAACACATCAAAAAGCTTATCCACCATGATCAAGTGGGCTTCATCCCTGGGATGCAAGGCTGGTTCAACATATGCAAATCAATAAATGTAATCCAGCATATAAACAGAACCAAAGACAAAAACCACATGATTATCTCAATAGATGCAGAAAAGGCCTTTGACAAAATTCAACAGCCCTTCATAAATTTGGTATTGATGGAACGTATCTCAAAATAATAAGAACTATTTATGACAAACCCACAACCAATATCATACTGAATGGGCAAAAACTAGAAACATTCTCTTTGAAAACTGACACAAGACAGGGATGCCCTCCCTCACCACTCCTATTCAACATAGTGTTGGAAGTTCTGGCTAGGACAATCAGGCAAGAGAAAGAAATAAAGGGTATTCAGTTAGGAAAAGAAGAAGTCAAATTGTCCCTGTTTGCAGATGACATGATTGTATATTTAGAAAACCCCATCATCTCAGCCCAAAATCTCCTTAAGCTGATAAGCAACTTCAGCAAAGCCTCAGGATACAAAATTAATGTGCAAAAATCACAAGCATTCTTATATGCCAGTAGCAGACAAACAGAGAGCCAAATCAGGAATGAAATTCCATTCACAATTGCTTCAAAGAGAATAAAATACCTAGGAATCCAACTTACAAGGGATGTAAAGGACCTCTTCAAGGAGAACTACAAACCACTGCTCAGTGAAATAAAAGAACAAATGGAAGAACATACCATGCTCCTGGATAGGAAGAATCAATATCGTGAAAATGGCCATACTGCCCAAGGTAATTTATAGATTCAATGCCATCCCCATCAAATTACCAATGACTTTCTTCACAGAATTGGAAAAAACTGCTTTAAAGTTCATAGGGAACCAAAAAAGAGCCCACATTGCCAAGACAATCCTAAGTCAAAAGAACAACGCTGGAGGCATCACACTACCTGACTTCAAATTATACTACAAGGCTACAGTAACCAAAACAGCATGGTACTGGTACCAAAACAGAGATATAGACCAATGGAACAGAACAGAGTCCTCAGAAATAATAACACACATCTACAGCCATGTGATCTTTGACAAACCTGAGAAAAACAAGAAATGGGGAAAGGATTCCCTATTTAGTAAATGGTGCTGAGAAAATTGGCTAGCCATAAGTAGAAAGCTGAAACCGGATCCTTTCCTTACTCCTTATACGAAAATTAATTCAAGATGGATTAGAGACTTAAATGTTAGACCTAATACCATAAAAACCCTAGAAGAAAACCTAGGGAATACCATTCAGGACATAGGCATGGGCAAGGACTTCATGCCTAAAACACCAAAAGCAACGGCAACAAAAACCAAAATTGACAAATGGGATCTAATTAAACTAAAGAGCTTCTGCACAGCAAAAGAAATTACCATCAGAGTGAACAGGCAACCTACAGAATGGGAGAAAATTTTTGCATTCTACTCATCTGACAAAGCGCTAATATCCAGAACCTACAAAGAACTCAAACAAATTTACAAGAAAAAACAAACAACCCCATCAAAAAATGGGCAAAGGATATGAACAGACATTTCTCAAAAGAAGACATGCATACATCCAACAGACACATGAAAAAATGCTCATCATCACTGGCCATCAGAGAAATGCAAATCAAAACGACAATGAGATACCATCTCACACCAGTTAGAATGGCAATCATTAAAAAGTCAGGAAACAACAGGTGCTGGAGAGGATGTGGAGAAATAGGAACACTTTTACACTGTTGGTGGGACTGTAAACTAGTTCAACCATTATGGAAAACAGTATGGCGATTCCTCAAGGATCTAGAACTAGAAGTACCATATGACCCAGCCATCCCATTACTGGGTATATACCCAAAGGATTATAAATAACGCTGCTATAAAGACACATGCACACGTATGTTCATTGCGGCACTATTCACAATAGCAAAGACTTGGAATCAACCCAAATGTCCATAAGTGACAGACTGGATTAAGAAAATGTGGCACATATACACCATGGAATACTATGCAGCCATAAAAAAGGATGAGTTTGTTTCCTTTGTAGGGACATGGATGCAGCTGGAAACCATCATTCTCAGCAAACTATCACAAGAAC